>NW_008794544.1:1042026-1121336 GCF_000699145.1 Aptenodytes forsteri
GATCTAGTTGAAGATGTCCCTGCCCACGGCAGGGGGGTTGGACTAGATGACCTTTAGAGGTCCCTTCCAACCCAAACTATTCTATGATTCTATGATCTTTGAAAGGGTTGAACAATTGTTTTAAAGGTAAGAAGAAAAGATTGGTGTTTGGCTTAAATATATTTCATCTTTATAAGAGATGGTTCAGAGAACAGACGGCTTTGTGCCCTATTTGTTTCTTGAAAGACCAAAGACAAGGTGCCCTTACTGAGACACTTTGTGTTGGTTAGGCCTGGAGATCTTCTGGTGGTGGTACTTCTACATTTCATAATGTCATGTTTGAATTTCAGGTGCATTTTGACCAAACAACGGAAACCTCTTATCTATAAATGTGAGATTAAAAAAAAAAACAGAAAACCTGCCTGAAAAATCAGAAAGACCTAATAGCAAACTACAAACTACACGTGACCTGAAATGAGATTATACAGTGGAAGGGGATTATACGGTGCAGAGTATGTGCAATATGGTTTTACTTACTGCAGAATGTATTTTTAATGTAGCGGTATCTATTTCAGTCTGGAATCTAGCACGCTCTTTCCTAAAACAGAAGGACCCAATCCTTCTTTAGCTCTTCAACACATCACCTGTCAGTCAGAACATCAGCTTGTCTCCTGAATCAACGTGGCATAGAATCAGTGAAGTCAGTTTCTTGCCACTGGAATAGCCTCTGGGGCTTTGGTTTATATTATTCACATTTAATTTGGAGGAACCGGGGGTTGCTATAAATTATATCAAACAGTGACCAGGTCTTTGGCTCACTGTGACATTTTCTTTCAGAAATTCCCATTACCTTTTCTTCCTTGGCAATGGGGCGTATCCTGAACTGTGGCTTGATAAACATAGAAAGAGCATGGTGTAAAGGAATACTGAAGTCACTGTGTATGTTCACGTCAAAAAGGAAATTTTTAGGAGGGATTGTCACATCAAATAAAGCAATGATGAGCAAAAGTTGTGCTTAGAGCTTCTGTTCTCCATGTCTGGTAGTGTGAAAACAACAGAACAATCAGAAAAGTAACTAAATCAAACCTGATAAAAGGTAATATTCATCTCCTGAATAACATAACTAGGTTGCAGTGCTCCTTGCCATCAAACATGACTGAAGCCCAGATATGAGGACAGTGTACAGAGGAGGGAGATACTGTGGAAGAGTATCCAGAGCCATAGCTGAGAGAAGATGTGTGGGAAGATCTAGAGCATTTTGGTTTTGGTTTTTTAATCTGGTCACAGAGTGTAAGGAAATCCGTAATTCCTGGGAATGGGATGGTATATTGGTCATGGGAATGTCCCTATTGCATCTTCCTTTGAAACAGTCAGTGCTGGCCACAGAGTACTGGACCAAATGGTCTGCAAAGCCCCACATGAAAAGTGTGAGAGTTTATGCTTTACCGATATTTGCGTTATATCCCCTACTGCCCTACCTGAAAAGTATCTAGAAGTGTTGTGCTGTTATTTCAGTAATGATCTTTCTTGAGAAAATGAAAACCGAGAAAGGAAAATAATGAAAATCTGGCCTGTAATCAGGTTGGATGTAAAGATAAATGTCAGTCGTGTTTGTTCCTTTTATTTTAAAGGAAACATTTTTGTCACCCTTCCAAAAAAAAAAAAAATGTTCATTAGCAGCAATTAATTCCAACTTCATTAGCTGTAAACAAGTGATGAAGAGAACGGCAGTGGGGTTGTATTGTTCATTACAGGTGACTGAGCTATCCTTGTACGTCAAATCATAGAGATTTCAGCAGAGACAGGAAAGTACTACAGTCCTTGTAGAAGACATGGGCAAGACCATATCGAGAACACTTGGAGCAGCTCTGTTCATGATGGATGTGCTCACATCAACAAGAGACGAAGACAGACTTGTAGGATGATCAGGGAAATGGAAAGAGAACCCATCTGAAGAGCCGTACCTGGATGCTCTCCAATGGAGTGTGTGTGCATAGACAAAATAGCTGTGACCTAGCTATCACAGGTACTGTTGTCAATGTAACCCTGCAAAATTGGTCCAAGGACATGGTGATGAAGGGAAGGTGGGAGTGGAGAGGACAAGATGAGCTAGCTCTGTGCCTTCCCTGTTTTGAAACAGGTTTCTAATGGATTGAGAAGGATGAAAACCAGTTATGAGGTGAACCGTGATGTTTATCTCCTGGATCGATGCGATAGCAAGGAGGACCCTGGAAGATGTTTTACATTGCTGTGACCTGTTGGGTCATGTATGCCATAGAAACTGTGGTTTAATGTTTGGAAATTCCACTCTTTGGGATATAATATCTCACCTTGGCAGGAAGCAGAGGGTCATCGCAGAGGTGGTTCTGCCTCTAGTCTCCAGATCTCTTTCAACAGTACTGGTGGCTGTGGACAGCCTTGTCCAGAATCGGTGGCTTTTTTCTTCCCAATTTCTAGCTTCTAGCTTGAAAAAGTGAGGAATCAGAAAGCTCAAAAAGACTGACGTGTAAATATTAACAATAAACAGAAACAGACCCTGTGGGTCATTTTTGAGACTGATTTGATTTCAGCAAAGTGCTCACCATCTTGTTTGTTTTAGTAGTTATAGGTAGCAGCAGGACAGCAAGCCTGTGGCTCTTTGGTGAGAAGAAAAGGGGATAAATGTAGCGTAGACTTGCAGGCTTTTTAAAGTGTTTCATCAATGTATATTTTATTAGAAAAAAATGCATATTTTAATGTGCGGAGGGGAAAAAAGCAGTTAAATATTATTTGAAAATTGACTTACAGCACCTTTTATAGATAAATTGTGCTAAACGTTACCCATATAGATGTGTTAAGACTGTATAGAAGCTTTGATACTATAAAATGTATTTTGAGAATGTTAGAATTAAATTCATTCAACGTGGGAATCATACTGTTTGCAATGGATAAGGGGGGAAGAAGGAGGAAGAGCAAAACATTTCTGGCCTTGCATTTTGTATTTTACTTTGGGAAGGACAAAATTCCTGTAGCATCTGCCATAAGGACATCTTCAGCTAATCACTGGTAAAATAATTATTCTCAAAGGTTAAGGAAGATTTACCAAAAAACCTGTTTTGCAAAAGGCTCTGTGAGAAAGCATTGTGAAAAAGAGACGTCAGCCATAGTAGTATTTGGGTGACTCTGAGTGCGGGGCCGGGTGAGGGTCACAAACAGCGCTGCTCTTCAGCAGCAAGCTTTGTAGTGGGAACGCCAGCTACCTGGAGAGGCAAGGTATCTTACCCTCCCTCTGTGTTATCAGGTGGCATCAGCTGTCCCCTTAGCACATCACAGCACTTCTTGGCACAGTTCTACATTTGATGAGCTGGGACCTTCAGGGGTTTTTTTAGTTTCCATCTTTTTCAGTTTTCAGCATGATAATTTGCATTGCGTTGAGCAGCATTGCTTAGGCATTGTAGCAAGCAGTCCAGCCCCTTTCCACAAAGAACGCATCAGTGTTCAGAAGTGTGAAATTTTCTTTCTGTAAACAGTACCCCATTGAAGCAATCCCATTTATGAAAGGAGATGTGCCTGTGAACAAGCTAGAACAGTAGCGTAAGTTAAAGGCAGGAAAGGGATGAACATTAATATATTGGATAATATTTGGAATTATTGGTCTGTTGCTTCAGGGTGCTATTGGGACTTGGTTTGTAGAGACTGATTTGTTTATTGCATCAGCAAGTGGCCTTTAAAGTAGAGATGATGGAACAGAAAATCTTCCCAGAAAATCCTCAAGGTTTGTGAGTGACTGTAAGGGATAACCATTCTCTGCAGGGTTCTGTTATTCCTTTCTGAATTTAATTTTTGCTTTGCACTCATAATCTATCAAGTGATTAGCATTTATTTGATTGCTCTGTTTTGAAGCAGTTTATTTCTATGTCATATTCCTACTTCAGCTTTTGTCATTGCCCCGAGGGCTCTGCGCCAGATAAGTTCTCCTGATATGTCGCAGCTGTTTGAAAAGTAAAAATTATTCATTGGATCAACTTTTTCAATATATAGAATAAATTGTTCCTGTAAACTGCAGCTTATCTCCCAGTGTTGAATTTGGCTTGCTTAACTGTTCCCATTTATGCAGAGCATTTAAAAACTGTTGATCTTATCACTGGCCTATAATGAGAGTGGTGTTTTACTACCCATCCTCTCCCTCCCCACCACCAGCACACCATATCCTGTGTTTTGTAAATCAGAGAGCAAGACCTAGAGTTCAGTCCTGTTACCATTTGGAGAGGTTTGAAATTTCAGTTGCCTTTAAGGAAGGCAGACAAGTTGTTTAAGAAGCGGTGATAAAAAGGCTTCGTTGAAAAAGGCATTTTCCATCTGTTTTGCAGGCTTTGCCTTCAGCAGACTTTTCTGGGGAGTCTTAGAGGGCAAAGCAGCTATTCCTGCCACTGGGCTGCAGAGGGGACGGCAGCAGCAGAGCCTGTCTGTGGGATGTGTTTGCACCAGACAACAGAAATCGCAGTAATTCGGCATCCTTTTTGTTGCTGGTGCAGCTCAGCCAGCGCTCCCTGAAGAGGTCTGGTGCGGTGGTAGCCTACAGAGCAGAGCAGCCAGGGTAGCATCACTGGGTTGTACCACCGTAGGGAGGACAGGAGCACTGGGAAAGGGTGCTCCAGGTGCTCCCTGGGGATGCGCCTGGCTCGGGAAGCCATCTGCCATCTGGGGGCTTGAGGAGGAGGCAGGGGCGGCAGAGGGAGAGACAGGTGAGATCGCTGTGTACAGGAGAATACGTCAGCTAGCCTTTACAACGTGGATATTGCATTTTCTTGGCTATCTAAATCTATAAAATGGTTGTAAAAATGAATGGATTATTTTCTGTCAAGTTTTAGTGCTTTTAATGATAATGGCTAGAGAAATACCTGTTTTTAGAGTCCTGTTTTTGTGGAGCAGTGGAAGGTGATGCATGATCTGATGTGAGGAAAAATAAAAGACTGAGAAACACGCCGGCATTACACACTGCTTTCTCTTCAGTTCTTCTGTTAAACATATTTTCTTCTCCAGGATGCTGAGAACCACTCTGTGAATGTCTCCCATCTGATATGACTAATTTGCAGAGACTTTTTATTGTCTTTAAACCATTACAGTCCAAATAGAAAGTCTGTATCTGCATTACTGATGACTCTGTCAACTCTCCTCGGCCTCGAACAGACCAGCCAGACTTCCAAAGGTCCTTTGAATAATTGAATCACAAAACCTTTCAGCTTGGCTGAGGGTGGTGGAGAGCTTTGTGGTTGCCTTTGAAACACTTTTGTTTTTTCCTTGAGAAGTTTAGGTATATATGTTTTTTAGAAGGAAAGTTCCTATATTAGTATAATAAAGATTTTGACCATAATTAATTTCTAGTCGCTGTCGGTATCCTGTTGCTGGTGTATAACCAGAACAGCAGAGCCCCCCCCCCCAGAAAGGGCAATTATTCTATATATGAACTAGTCTGCAAATACCACAAATTTAAGAGTGGAAAAGGTTAATTCTATGTGTGGCCATGATAAGCAAAGGCAGAAATCCCTAGCTTCTAATTAGTGCATTGTGCTTCGGATATCAAACACCAGTTCTCTTTTTAGATGTGTAAATAGTAATGCTTCCTTAAGTTTTAAGATGTATCATTATAGTAGTGTAATGATTTAATATAATCTTTGAAAATATTTCCCTTTGCTTTTTGCTTTATTGTGAAAAGTTACAGCTTTTACCAAAGAGTGCTCAGGACCTTGGACTGGTTATATGGATCATTCTCTCTGTAATTTTTCCTTTTGTCTGTGGCAAGCAGGTTAATTTTTAACCTTCATAATCAACAACCAAACCTAACAGCAACTAGCAAGATCATTTATTTATCTGTACTGTCAGTATTTTGAGTTGTTAGATAGTAACCAAATATTATTGTAAATGTAAGGTATTTTATGGATTAAATGTCAGGAAGACATCCCCTTGCCAGAAGGTTGCTAGTAGGGAGGAATCGCACCAAGACCTTAAACGGTGGATTCAGTCCCATAAGAAAACATGGGTCCTAGGGGCAGTCAGCTACTGGGTAAGGAAATGGGACAGTAGGAGATCGGCTGTTGTGTTGGTTTGGGACACTTGCGTATACTTGGACTCGTCTTGGACTCTCTTTTGCTCATCTTTTGGAGCTTAAACCCAGCCTTTCCTTGCAGAGAGCTCTGACTGAGGGAGATGTGATAGTTTCTTAACACCGTTAAATGATTATCAAAAAAGCAGTAAATTCATCAGCAAAACCAAGGAAAGGATTGAGCAAGACTGAGGGTAGTAGCTAAGTTTAATTTGAGCTTGGCTATTAAAGACAAGGACAATTTTAAATACCAGGCTGGCTAGGTTAGGGTATTGGAAGGATCAAGTGAAACCATTCTCCCTGCTGAGGAAGCAGGGAGACATGAAGCTGAGAGACATGGGGCAGTGGTAAAAGATCTGTCCTCAAGGTCCTCTAACTTCTGCTGCTTATGTCTCAGCTGGTTTATTATAATTCAGCTATTGGCATGGGTTTGGATTTACAAAGACTTGGAAATAAAGGATCCAAAATTGCTTGGTCTCAAATACAGACTGGGCTGACACAAATATATCCGTCCAGAAGTTGGGAGATGGCATCTGGAGACTGGGAGTGGGATTAGAGGAAAGAAGAAATCTTCATAGCTAATGTAGTAGATGATCTTACAACTGATTTAGATTTTGTTACACCTAATAACAGTATAAGCAACATCAGGGATTATAACTTCAGTCTGCAGAAAATCACCTTAGCAATGGTGGAATAAATGGTTTGTGAACAATCAATGTGTAACAAACAAGTAATTCTCCCTCTGAGTGCAAATACTGTTGAACAGCTGTGTGCAGGTTCAACTTTCCAGCAGAGAAAGCTGGAAAAGACTGGGGCAGTCTTAAGGTATCGATTCAAATGTGATGCTGACTAAATGCAGATGGCTTAAGTGGTTCCTGTCTGCAGTTTTATGCTTTGCCTCTCTCTCAAAGGCTGCTGTTGCTGCAGCGGTGCTGGCTGAGTGATATATGAAATATGTATGTTTACATTTATGAGCCAAACTGTAAAAATGTGTTTGGGAGCAGAGTCACATAAGCCAACACTTGTAGCTGCTAAAATTCTTGTGGCTGGGAAGTACAAGCGGAGCATTCCTTGTTTGCTGGATGCAGCTGAGGAGCAGTAAGTAGTAAAAATGACTGTGATTCAAAATGGGCAGAGAAGTTGTTCAAAGTTTTGTTTATTTGGGCTTTCCATGTTGAAAACCTGTTAAATTGGATCAGGTAGAAAAAAGCATTCCAGTAATTGCAAAAGTGTGGTTTAGCATGGCTAGAAATGGCAGGGGGGTCTCATGACCATTCCTGTCCTTTGCCTACCTATGAAAACTTTCATCTTAGGCACAGATGCCAATGCTGACAATTTCGGAGCATTATTGACAAAATTATTTGGAGCAAAGGTTAGTTTTTCAGAGCAGTAGTCTGAGTCATTGTAGAAGGGAAAAAAAAATCAATACAGAAGAGCTAGAAGAAGTTAAAATTACAGACTATTTGGAGGAACTTTGGGATTAGCTCTGGGTCTAGACTCTGACATCTTGACACCAACTTGGCAAACGCTTGCAACAACTGCTGTAGTGTGATTTTGCAGTTCTGCAGAGGCCTGGACGGGAGCGCGTTAGTCCTGTTGCCATACACACAGAAGAACCTTGTTGGAAGGCTGTTGGCGAACACTAGGGATCAGCTTCTCCAGCGTATCAGGAACCTGTGGTCATTTTGTCCTCCGGTGCTGCAGAAGTGCAAATATTAGTGGTTCATCTGCAGCTGGATAAAGGAGTAGGGACAGTCGGTGTAGTTGTGCAGGAGTGGACTACAGAGCAGCTGAATGCTTCTCAGAGAGTGGATTTTCATACTGGGATATTAGGTAATTGGAAAATCATCTGGCAGGGTTGGTGTCCAGAAAATGTAGCATCTCCATGTCATCCCTGAGGAAAGGTCTTCTGGACCCAGAGGAATTTGGCATTCTGAGTGAAATATTCCTCTGACAGCGAGAGGACCTGATGCATGATGGATTTAGGTATTAGCTGATTATAGCAGATATCCAAGACCTTTCCAGTACTCAGTGATGACTATATGGCTGCTGTGCTCTTTGCAAAAACCTTGGCTTAAGGAAAGGAGGATTTCTATGGATATAATCAGAGCACAGTAGGAACCATCATCAGCATTTCGGTTCCAGGCACTGATGTGTTGCAAAAGACAGTCATGAGAGCTAAGCTGTTGTGTGGCATGGGAGAGTCTTCATCGGCATCTGCATGGGTCCTTGCATCAGCCAGAAAGCAGCTGTGAACTGTTTCATGGACAAGTTTGAGGTTTGCTCACTAAAATATCAAGAGGCTTTGACTGTAGCGTAGTTTTCAGTTAATGAACGTCTAACCTGATGGGTCAAATGGGATTCTAGGAAGGGGACCGCAAGCAGCATGGTGATTTGGATCAACAGTTGACAGAAAACATCAGGTGGCTGAACACTTCTTATATTGGGCTTTAAATAAAGACTCAACCTGATGGTTAAGTAGAGCTCCTGGCAAGGCACAGAGGAAATTCTAGAAACCCCACAATGTAGAATAGAGGGGGAAATGTGTCCTTTTGTAAGAACAAATTTAACCTGATCTCTAGTAAATGAGAAGATGGTCTTGGATGATCAATTGTATCGTTGAAAGCAGATGATTACAAGAAGCTGTCTGCTTTGGTTCCACTGTCCCACAAGGATGGAAAGCTAAAGTCTGCTAAACCTAGTGAGTTTAGTAGTTTTGTTTTGGTACGTTCACTCTTCAGAAATTGTACATTGTACTGCTGACCTGTCAGGAAAAGTTACTTTTGGGGAAAAAAAGTGATAGTGTGTACATTTTTACAGCCAATGAAAATTCTGCATTGTCTAAAAAAAAATCTCTCCTTGAGCAGTGGGTCACTGAAGCCTGGTTTCTGGAGGCATCCGTTGCCTCCAGATCCTCTCCTCCCTCCCCTAGAAAGCTGGCTGCCCTGCTCTCCCTTATTACCCCTTCCCTATGCCCTCTCCTCTGCTTCTCTCCTGATTTTATAGGGTTTTTTTCCCCAGAACTCATTGGTCTTGACTGCATGAATCGAAGCAGCAACTTGGGGCCGGTTCGCAGCGAGGCTGAACTAAGGCAGTGAAAGGTCCCTCTCTTTCCGCTGTGCTGTCCTGCTGGCTCGGGCACCCATCACACCTGCAGAAAACTCCCCCCTGCCCCCCCCACTGGTTTTCTGCCAATTTACTAATTAGTTTAAATAATTAGTTGATAATCTGACTAGGAAAAATTTAGGATCAGTCTTTCGGAGAGAGTACAGGAAGGTTAATAGTGTTAAGCGGAAGCAACAAAGAAGAAAATCCAGTTCATAGTTCTTCCTCATCCTACAGAGACTAGTGTATGTTATTAATGTTACTGGTAATCTTACCTGCTTTTGCATCTCTATGTCTTCACCCAAGAAAAAAAGCTTAGACACTTAACTTTAAGGATATGAATACCTGAAATTCTGAAAAAAGGAAATAGGGTCAAACTAATGGAGGGTCACAATAATCCTGACAGTTTTATACAAAGATGTATTCTCTTTTCGCACTGCTTTTCCTATTTATCCTGAGCTGTTTTGCTTAAAGTAGCCACTTGGTATGCTCAGGTTGCCAGAAGACAAAAGCTTTGAGAACTCTGCTTGATGGTGTGCTTCAGTTACTGGCTTAGTGTTTGGTCTGTTATTTTTTTAAAAAAAAAAGCACTAAAAAAAGGCAAGTATTTGCTGATGTGTTTCCTGCCTCCCATTCACTGTGTTTCAGAAAATCTTCAGAAGAACTGGACATGGATAAAGTAACGGCAGCCATGGTACTCACCAGTTTATCCACCAGCCCTTTGGTCCGCAGCCCTCCTGTCCGACCCAACGGTAAGCCTTCAGAGCAGCGCCTGGACGGGGGCTGCAGGGAGGGGTGCCAGGGCCGTGTATGTGGGGGTTGTTTCCAGGAGTTGTGGCCGTGGTGGAGGACAAAGGATGAGTGGCTGTCTTCTGACAGTGGCCCATGCGTGCTGGGGATCATACTGAGTGAGCTTTGCTCCAACATAGTCGAGGTTTTTGGTGCAGCGTTGGCAAAAATGAGAAGAAACCTCTTCGTAACCATAGAGTGGCTTCAGTTTATGAAACAGGAGATGCCCCATTTCATAAATGGGAGATGAGCACTGCGGAAGGTCTCTTTACCTCACTGAAATGCTAATTTTCCAAACAGCTTATTTGCATTTGCACATATGTGGTAAACATGACAGCAGTTGTTCTTGTCCCCAATCTATGGAAATCAGATCGGATTTTACTCAGCACTACGATGAGGCAAAGCACTTCCAGATCACAGCCCTCGGCTGAGAGGCCGTCCACTAGTGGTCTGCATGGCGACAGGTCTATTTCTGCCGATGCAGGATTAGAACCTCAATTCCTGTGCCTTTTGTAACTCTCTGATGGTCTACCATCAAATCCATAATCCCTTAAAAGACTACTCCATTCATGGTATAGCAGAAGACACACAAATAAAAGTAAATCTAAAAAGTTAGTGGTAACAATGAGATTGCTAATGAAATACAATTAATCTATACAAGCTTGACTGGAGTTACAAGAAATTTTAAAAAGTGTTACATTTTAAAGAATAATTTAAAGTAGGACACCGTTGTTAGGATGTCTCGGCATTGTTTGTATGACTGGCTTTTCTTACTCATAACTGTTAAATCGACACTAAATGCCCTTCCACTGTAAATAATTGGAGTACTTTGAGGAATACTAACTGATTGCAAATTAATAGGGAAATAGTCTTTGCAGTTCTTCATGGAAGCAGGGGCAGTCCACTGAATGATGTACTTAAAAGGAACCTGTACCATGAGGAATATCCCAGCTTTCAAGATTTTTGAACAGATAGTGTGGGGTTTTTTCATTTCTTTCCAGAAAACTTAAATTTTATCCATGTAGGTGGAAGTCTAGCCATGAACACCCATGGCTCCTGCCTGTGTGCTTTCCACATGCTTACCAAATGTTAAAACCAGAAGTATTTATGGAGTATCACTGCTCTGAGGAACCCTGGGAAACCTCCAGTGGTGACATCCCCAGTGACTGTCCCACCTCAGGGCTGGAGGTTGCCAGCCCCCAGGGAAGGCCAATGGAAGGGAGAAAACATACCTGCTCTCCAGCTGGTCCAACTCACAGCCAAAACAACAGGTGAAGGTGGATCTGTGCTGATGTGCCAGGCAGGGATTTGGAGTGGCTGAGGCACGCCCGTGTCCCACGTTGCATCCCTGGTCACAGGGAGCTGCTCTCGTGTGGGGCAAGGCAGTATCTGCCACCTTAAACAGTTTGAGCAGATGACAGTTGTCAGGACCGGCAGTGCACACTAGCTAGCAGCTGTCGATTGGAAAGATCTTCCAAACAAGCCTTTTTGAATTGCTAATAGGTAAATGGTAGCTGTTAACTGCCTTTGATATTTCTTCATGCAGCCTGAGTGCTCTTTGATATTTCTTCACATAGCTTGTCTGTTTGTCTCCTGAAATCTGGGAAGACAAGCCTGAAAAAGTAATTCACGTGTTTTCAGTAGTCACAGACAAGATTTTGAAGCTGTTGTTGGGCACCTTCTCCCTGAATATCTTAGTTTTGCCTGAGTGAAGACTTACTAAAGACTTCAATAAAAGTGTAAAGATTTGATAATTTAAAGCTCAATTGGTGTTGCAAGGCTAGGCTCTGATCTTAGTAATACGAGCTGCAAATGTACTAATGATGAATTCTTTCTACATCCTTTTCCAAAAAAGGGCAGTAAGTACCAGTGTAATTAAAGGAACATTTATTTAAACAAATAGAATTTTGCCTAGAAGTAAAAAAAATAACATTAGCATTAATATTAAAGTCTGATCTGTGCTGGAATTACTGGGGATGATCACCCACGTAAACTGGATCAGAGTTTGGCCTTTGTTTCTCTGCAGCTGAGTAATATTTGGTCTGGTTCTCTTTCGTGCAACTCCAACAATGTGAAAAGAGCCCCAAAATAAGAGTAAGTTGCATGTATTTATATTTTAGACTTCTTTACATTGACAGATTTGTTAGTATTAATGAGAACCAGTGTTTGTTTTTTCCCTGTTGTCAGCCTCGTTCAGTCTTTTCCATACTACTTTAAAAGTGTTCTTGATTTACATCTCTTTCTCAGCAAGGCGAGGAGAAGCTGTAAACCCCAAAAATACAAAGTACCACCATAAATGTGTCAGAAAGTAGTAGTTGCAAGAGTGCTGTTTCCTTTGTTTTTCTGAAGAAATGGAAATTTTAAGCTATGCTAAGGTCAGAAGTTGATACCAGATGTATTTCTTGGCTTTGGCACGAGACTCAAGTACAAATACTTAAAAGAAACAAACCCCACCTCCACTACAGTCACATGAAGTCACAGTAATCATGAACCAAAACATGACATTTTCATATGTTAACTTACTAGCTACCGGAAATGTATATGTCCTTTTCCAAAGAGGAATTTCGGGGGAGGAAGGGAGGGTTGATCCCATTTATGATCTGTGGCCCTGACCAGTAAGTGCAGGGACTTGGCTGCTGCCTACGGAAGGGGGTATTTTTATGCATGTGCTTACATGATGGAGCACTGTATTCTGTTTTGTGAGCAGCTGATGTTAATGATTAAGGGTTTTGTCCAAACCCAAATGAATTAGGAGAAAAAAAATAAAAATTCATTGGTTTTGGGTTAAGCTTTTGGTAGCAGGTGGTAGACATTATTTTCTTGCTGATGTCATTAGTTAAATTTGTCTGTAAGAAATTGAGAAGGAATGAAGGAGTGACTTCCGCAGAACTCTTAAAGGCAGGTACTGGCTTGAAAAGACTCCTGTCTCACACTTAAATAGCGTTTCACGAACAGGTAAGATGTTATTTGCTTGCCAGCTCCAAAGTTGGGTATTGCACAATACTCAGGCACATACAGTGTCATTGGGAAAAGCTTCCAATGCAGAGTTAGGGAGAAACTGCACCTAAACCATCCCTGCACATGTGCCCAAGCAAGCCCTATGAGAACCTGAAGCTTCAGGCAGAGCCGCCCGTGAACATGCTCGGGACATACCTTTGCTGAGCTGATGGCCTACATACTCCTCTCCTGCCAAAAGCCCTTTAGGGATTGGGAAGAGTGACATGCCAATGTCTAACGCCTGAGGACCTCAGCATGTGAAGGATGGCTCAAGCCATGCCTCAGACTGCGAAAGCAGTGCTGTTACTCCCACCCACCGTGTTGTAGAGTAACGTGTTAGTCTGAGCGTCTGCTTACCACCTAATGTCAGGGGAACTGCTGCAGTGAGGAGGGGGTTCCTCCAGCGAGTAGGTGTGGAGGTGATCCAGCGTCTATGTGTCCCACTTCTGAAACCAGATGTCTAACGATACACGTGTATGAAGAAAAAGGGATATCCTTCCAAGGGTATGTACCACCTCAATTAGAGATTCAAATTAGGCAGAGGTGTGTACACTGGGAGATTATGAGAAGACAGTTAGAGTGTAATTATGGTTTTCTTTGGTGTTTTAGTACTGGGATGACGATCATGTTTTTGCAGATCTAGTTAGTGTCCTGGGGCTCAGAGTGTATGTCCCCTTCCCAGGGGATCTCCTGTTGGCCGTGTGGTAGCTTGGAGCTTGCTCTGACGCCCCACCACAGTCGTGTGTTCCTGTTGAAAGTTGCAGATGTGTTGGAATGTTTTCCCTTAATCATGCATGCAATATCTGACTGCTTATTGTGGTTTATGCTCCAGAACAGGTTATTTTTCCAAACCCAGCATTTCTTTTTAGAAAAATACTTGTTTTTTAAAAACACCTGAAAAATCATGTGTGGAATATGAAATTTGTGTGCAGTGGGATAGATGTGGTTGTCCTCTGACATCCAATACTTTCGCTTTCCTTTATCGAACGTACAGTTAATTACTAACATGGCATCTAAGCCTTAGATAAAAGAGCTGCTTAGCCCTAACACATGATACTGTTGTAATGATGGCTGTTATTGTTCTTGACAGAATCCCTAAATGGATCTTGGAAAGAAGGAGGATTTGTGCCTTCTAGTACCAGCAGCAGTGGATACTGGAGCTGGAACGCTCCCAGTGACCAGTCCAACCCATCCACCCCATCTCCACCTCTGTCAGCTGATAGCTTCAAAGCTTTTCGGACACCTTCCCAGCCAGACGATGGTATTGACGAAGCTGAAACAAGCAACCTTCTCTTTGATGAACCCATTCCTAGGAAGAGAAAGGTTAGCCTTACGTTGAATTCCATACCCATGGGCAGATAGGATGTTGGTAGACTTACTTTGCTGTGAGAAAGGAACAGGTCACCCAAACAGCTCTGTATGTGTATCCCTCCTTGGCATCCAATTAAAGTAGGTACTTACCCTAGTCACTATGTCTCGTTCAACCTAGTCACCTACTGCACACACGTGCTGCCATCAGCACCACATATTTGCTGGCAGATGGTGAGATTCTACAGAGCCTCCTGCTCAGAAAACACTAGAGTGATTTCCAGAAGGTGTTGCCTCTGGCCATTCAAGGGATTTCTATCCTACTTCGGCAAATTCTTTGTATGCAGGATGCAACAGGCAGCCTTTACATGTCATCACAAAAACTGGATATGGCCTTAATACTTCTTGTTCCCTGAAAGTGCTGTTTGTCTGACAGCATGTCAGATACCTTAATACTGTGAAGCTTTCTCTGCACAAACATATGGTGTGAAAAGAGGAGAGAGAGATCAAACCTGATGGCTTTTGATACAGTATTAGCAGTGGCCAAATTTATCCTCAGTAGGAGTGCAAAAGCAGACTAAATAAAACACAGTGTAAAAAAAAAAGTCCAAAACTGACCCCAAAAAATCACCATTATGCTAGCAAGCAAGGTCCTCTTGAAGAAAAAGAAAACAAAGAGATGGCACTAGTCCAAGTTTCCTTCTCTCCCAACACAACAGGACAGATTTTACATAGCAAGATGAAAAAGGGCTTTTTGTAAGAAGGAGGAAAAACAGAGAATTTATTCTCCTTAGTGACTTTGTTTCTGGCTCAGTCTGAGACAGTTAATTGCTTCATCACCAGCAGGAAGAAGTTTTAATGATCGTTTAAACCTGTTCAGATTTATCCTTTTGCTCCAGAAGTTGCTTATTTGCCGACCCACACTGTTCTGCCCTTGTTTGTGGGAGAGGGGTGTAAAATGTTTGTGCTTCTTGCTAAAAAGGAAAAAAAATATTTTGGAGGACACCTTTGTTATAATAAATTAGAAGTTAGAACTGACTGTTAAAGACAGAGATGATTGTGGAGGGTGTGGGACAGGAGGAGTAGGAATGCAGAAGTGTGCTGGTTTGCCTTTTACTTCTCAGTTAAAGTTCAGCTTATTAGCATCACTCTTATTGCTCAGCTGTGATGAGACAGATGGATTTGCAGCTGCTATCTTTATTGTTATCTAAGTTGTCTTAGAATGTTTCTATTTATGTACCCACCACAGATCTATTACACTATCTGTTCTGGTTCACAGGGATTTTGCTTTGTATGGCAAATGTTTAATGTAGATAAATAATAACATTACCTGCCAAACTTTGTTTTATAAATGAACTGCATTTCCTGCAGTTTTTTTGATACTGGTCCCAGCATGGTACTTTATCTGAGTACAGCTTCGCACCTTTAGAAGCCAAAATAAAAATGTTCAGGTTATATCATCTTCAGGGCTGCAAAAATCAGAAGGAATAAACCTGGAAATAGAGTGATCGGTAACCTTACTTTTACTCATTAAAGTTTCTTCCATTTCATGTTTGGAAAATGTCACGTTAGCGACCACTTCTACTATTAAGAAAGTTGCTTGCTTAAAAGTTTCCACTAATGTAGTTATTCTTCACCAAACCATTTATGTTCCATTATTTTCTTAAATAAAACATTAAGCCTGATTAGGCAATTTTTTGACTAGTCAGAAATGGAAGCGTGGTTTATGTTCTGTATTTCTACTGAGTGAGATTTTATTTGGTTACATTAAAATGCATGGGTTTTTGCAGAGTCCTAGCACTGACAATAAAGCTAAAAATGCAGCGGAGCTAGGAGATTGGTTTTACCATCAAACTGGAGATTGATGTTAAACCATTTTGTGTTCATAAAGATGCATATGGTGTTCATGATGTCATATCAGAATTCCTAAGACGTAAATGATAAGCATGGTCTTCATCTTGCCGCCATGGTTGGTTGTGGGTTTTTGAGCTGATGATAGTATTTACTATTATATTATAAAAGTAAGAAATGTATCTATCAGAATTGCTAGATAGATTACATTTAATTTTAGGAAAAAAGAGTTCTCTATCTATTTGAATGGTAGTTGTATTATCAGATCAAAAAATTATAGAGGGAATTTATGTGCCATTTATTCCAAACTAGAAGGTTTTCATGCAAACAGTATGATCAGGTACCTCAAATCTTAAAGCCCTTAGCATCCATACTTTCAAACAGGAGATGTTAGACTACCAAGTAACTATGAGAACATGCTACTACAATCAACTTGGATTTTAAAAAGCCCATCAGCTGACATTTTTAAAAATCATATTCTAATCGTCTTTCTAGCAAATGCTGAAACTTACCATCTACTGGCATGCAGTCCCAAAGGGTCCAAATTGAAGAAAGCACCAAGTCAGCTTTTGTTCAAGACAGAGTGAAGCATGTACTTAACTCTAAGGATGTGCTTGTTCCCTTTTTTTTTTAATCGAGCTTTATATGAATATATTCATTTAATCTTACATGTAACTAAAATGATAGGGTAATAATACAGTATTTTGAAGCTCTTCCTCATGTTTTCTTTAATTATGTGTTCTGTAATAATAGAGAAAATGATTTTTGAGAAGTACAAATTACTTAGATTTTTTTTAATTTAAAATCTATAAAGTAGGTTTTATTTTGGGGTAAAATTAGCTTTTAAAAAAATCTGTACAGTTCTGCAACATCTGTGTTGTTTGTTACCACATACTGTGCTTTAAATTAAGACTAGTTTTCTCCAGAGTCTTCAAAATATTGAAGATTGGGCTGGTTATAGCCTTGTTGGCTGTCCTCTAAATCAATGATAACTCAGTTTAGGCCAATGAAGTTATATTAAAGAATATAACAAGAATATTAAAATGCAATTGTACACACATTCTTTTAAAAATGTTGAACACAGCCGGATGGCTTCTCATTCCCTTGTCCAAATAAGGGTCACAGCAGCTTCTGAATGAAATAAAAGCAGGTTTTGCCAGCTCATGGTGAGTATTGTCATTGCAGAAGCTACAGTTTTCTGGCACAGTATTTTTTCTGTGTTTCAAAATTCATGAGCAGAAGTATTCGTAAGAGCTTGCTTTAGGAAGATCTTAATTTAGGAAGATGCCTTGCATTAAGTGAGAAGGCCTCATCAGTTATTCTTTGAAAGGCTCCAAAGAAGTGTAGGAAGTTTTTATATTGTCTACCTCCTTTAGTGGGGAGACAGAAACTGGAACTTGCAAATGAAAAAGCCATGCCAAAAAGCAGAGAGAGGTAAAGTTTTGGCACAAGCTGCTCCTGTGGCTTTTCACGGGGATTCTCTTGAGTTCAGTAGGATGACACTGTTGACAGAGACTTTTACATCATTACAAATTCAGAGTTGGAGGCTCTGAACCTTCACAGTGTTTTGTAGCTATATATCTGTTTTGGGTGGTTTGATTTTCTTTCTGTCTTCCACGCACCTAATGTTGCTTTACTCATAATTTCCAGAACTCCATGAAGGTGATGTTCAAATGCCTGTGGAAAAACTGTGGGAAGGTACTGAGCACAGCTGCAGGGATTCAGAAACACATACGGACCATTCACCTTGGGTAAGAGAGCAGTCTCTTCAGAAGTCTAAAGGATTTGGTATGGAAGGGGAGCAGTCGCACCTGGCTGGGGAGGTGAACTGGCTTGTCCTTGGCTTTTCTGTCTCAGATCCCTAGGTTTCTGAGGAAATCGCGGAGTGGTGCATCAAGGTGAACGGGAACTTATTCAAACAGCGAGGCACTTTCTTTCCTGAACTTTTGTGAACTTTACTAGAAGGTCAAATACAGCTCTAGGTCACACTGCACTTCCCTAAATGGCAGCGCAACTCAGTGGTATTTACTTTGTATGTGCTATCCGCGTGTCACATCCATGCTGACACTGTGCAAAAGACAGCAGGTTTCAGGGTCTTGCATGAATACTTTCCAGCTTTGTTTCACATCAGATCAGGTGCTTGTGCTAGTTCTGAAAACCCCTGAAAACCTAAGAAACCTAAGAGAAAGAAAATGAGCTGCAATTCCATGTGTATGTTACTTGGACTAGAAGCAAAAGTGAATGAATCTTGTATGACACAAGCTTGTTTCAGAGCTTTAGTTTGCAACTGAAATCTCCTGTGCAATTTGCTGAGTGACCTAGCTGTCTCATATATAGTTACAGTGGGGACTCCTGGCCTTCACCTGTTAGGTATGTGGAAATACATCTCTGTTGTGTAAGTCTGTGTTACCCAGTGCTTAAAAATTAAAGTGACCATGAGGAAGTAGTCTGGTGTGGAGCTCAGGAGAGTCTTGCAAAGGTCATAGTAATTGCTGTTGGGCTTAGGCTCTGAAGAGTGAGGCTGTCAGAAACAGAGAAAATCTCCCTCAAAATGCAGTTACGAATGTTGTTTTGTCCTGTATATTACGGGGACATCCTTTTCGTGGCACGGGAGAGGGAGAAGTAAACAGCCGAACCTCCCTGGAATTTGGAGTTTGTAACTTTGCCGGAGAGAGGAGTTTTGGTGAGTGACTGGCTGCGGTCTGACGGATGGTACTTCTGGTAGAGCCCTTCAAACCTGCTGAACCCATGCTCTCTCAACGAGTTCTATTGAGTAGGGTGGTGAGAGGACCACAGGTAGAGGTATACGGGCAAGCAGGCTGAAGAACTGGCTAGGGGCTGGTTTTGGGGTGCATGCCTGGAAAAGAAGAGGCCCAGTGTTCAGTCCTGATATGGACATGCAGGCAGGAGGACGCTTAGGGCTCTCAGATTTCCTATATGGAAGATTCAGGAGAAAATACGCATGTATGAGCTGTGAGTTACATCTGTATAGCATGTGGACTATGAACATGTTAAAATAGTGGTTTGTTTTGGACTTCAAGATAACATGTACCCTACTGGGAACTACTGCTTTGATTGGGCTGCTTTGCTCCTAGCATTTGCGCTCAAACATGCAGCGGATAGTGCCAGGGATGCAGGGGCAATTAAAACTTTTACACCTCCTCCTTCAGTAAGTCTGCTTCTGGAGAGTAGGACCAGAAAGTCCTGCGCTGGCAAACCAGCCCATATGTCCTTTTTCTACTGTGTCTGAGTGAGTTGCATGGTGAGACTGTTTTCTAGCAGCTTTTTCTGTTATGCCAAGGAAAGTTGCGGTGAACCGCAGCCATGACTATATTTGGTTTAATTAAGTAACCTATGATAAGATTACATATTGTTTGCCGTAACATTAGTGAAGTATATCTTGCCCGTGTTTGTTATATTTACCCGTCCTTCTGTGGCTGCTCTGTCATTTCTGAAGTCAAAGTGCGTTGAGATTCTTGTTAACTTTAATAGTTAGGAATGAGAAGCTGATATTTAAGCTGAAGCATAGAAGTTAAACATCTACTCCAAGGTCAAAGAATTACGCAAGAATAACACACAGAGAAAAAAAAAATCTAATTCCTGCTTCTTTTCCCTTCAGGCTAGATGATTTTCTTTTCCTCTCCCCTTCCCTGCAGCCAGAATGCTGATAAAGTAGGTAGGGTTGAAACTGGGAATATTAATTTATTGACAGTATGAATGTGTTTGCTCATGCATCTACAACTTAAAGTTCACCTTGGGGTTCTTGCTTTCATTTAATCAGTCCTTCATTCTTTTGTCTTCATACAGACGTGTAGGAGAGTCTGACTACAGTGATGGAGAGGAGGATTTTTACTATACAGAAATCAGGCTCAACACGGACTCAGTAGCTGATGGCTTAAGCAGTCTTTCCCCAGTCTCTCCATCTTTAGCATCTCCTCCTTCCTTTCCCACCCAAGACGCAATCCATCTTGAAACTTCCTGTGCCAAAACTGAGACTAAATTGATGACACCTCTGAGCCGCTCAGCTCCTACCAACCTCTACCTCGTACACACGGACCATGCTTACCAGGTAACGCTAGTGAGAGTGAACATTGATTACACTGATGTCATTAATGTGTAAAGAAATGTCAGATCACAATGTTTGGGTTTTAAAAAGCCAAGTCTAGTTTTAATGGGTGAAAAGTTTTCAGGGCAGCCCAAGGGGTTCCTCTCATTTAAATTTAGATGTCTGCTTCTGAGGTAGTTGTTTGTTTGTTTGTGCTCCCACCATAGCTCGTGGATTTTGGGGTGCTATTTATCCAGCCACACATAGGTGCATACTTCAGGTTGAGAAGAGTTGCTCTGTGTATCCTGCTGCCTACATCAGTTAATTCTCCACGAACCATAAGGAGGGCCCAAGGTGATATGCTCAGATGCGGTCTCCTGCATTGTAAAAATTCTCATTCAGTCAGCTGAATCCCTCCCAGAGTCTTCATTTCAGCTCTGCTTGTACTGGATGTGTTTGTAGGCAAGTACCCAAGGGATGCCAGGAACAATTCATTTCCTTTATTTGTACAGCGTGAGATGTCAGTTTGCATATGTGAAGTAGAGCAGGAAGAATGAAAAGGCATATATGGTATCCTCCTACTCTTAGAGGTAATGCTTTGCAAATGGCAAAATCCAATTAGATCCAAAACCTGTTGTTCCAAAAACTTCCAACTAAGTTCAGACAGAAAGCATTAATTGTAAAAGTGCACTAAAATGTGACATGTTCTGGTCTGGATACCATATGAGAAAAGAAGAATAGAGGCTTTGAAGTAGTGTGGTCCATGACCTGCGTATGCACCAGAGAATAGAACTCTGTTAAATTTATGAGCTGCAATAACTTTCGTATACAGCATTGTGCAGATGAAACCTTTTTGTTGTGTGTCTGGAGCAGACCCACTAAAAGGGCAGAGGGAACCGCACAGAATTCACAGGCTTGTTTTAGACTGTCGTGCACGGCGGAAAGGATGGGTGGAAGTTTGGCATCTCAGGTGCGAGCTGCATCGGGTAGCACACCAACCTGGGGACTGATTAAGCCAGCTAGGAGAAAGACTTTCTTCTCAGTCTAGCTTAAGCCCTGCCTCTCACAGAGTGAGGCACCAAGTCTAGGCTGCTGAGAAGAGTCTCACTTCATTTGGGATTTGCAGTCGTGACAGTCTTCCCTGCAATTTGGAGAATCACTTGATCCTTTTTTATAAGCAGCCTTTGAGTAAAGCACTTGTCTAAGGAAATCCTAGTTCAAATGTTTAAGCCATTTGAATTGGATTTGAACTGAGGTATTCCACAACACGAGACTGTAAGTGTCTGAGCCCTGCCTCCTTTTCAAGTTGCTCTGGTTTCAATACTTCATTTCATCAGCGAGAAGTGACACAGTCCACAGTGTTCAAGGCATTCCTGTTGGAAGCAGGGGTCCCTGCTCAAGCATTCAGGTTGTCCTTGCAAAGGAGGCAGCTTCTGCAGAGCAGGTCAGTGGCATCCTGTGTCTAGGATATCTAGTCCCTCTAGCCCAGCAAGAAGAGCACTCTCCAGGAGGCGAGGTGGAGATTCAACTCTCACCAGCAAGAGGAGGAATTGAGCCCAGCTTTCACTCATAGCATTTAAGCATTCTTGTGACTAATCTGTTGTGTAAAAGGGAATAGAAGGGAAGGTGACGACAGCATCTTTAATACCACCATATTTCCTGCAGTTTGCTTGCTGGAGTGAGCCATATACAGAGTTTCAAAACTTTTTTTACTTCTGATAAAAATATTATCTGTATCAAAACTGAAACGAAGTATTGAACGGGAATGTAGTGATGAAAACAATCTCTCATATGAATGAGAGCATGGAAGTGGAAATTACTTCATTGGGAGTGAAGAGGCAAAATTCATAGCTCAAGGAACTCAGATAAGGGAGGCTGAATAATGTTCATCCCAGGATTCCTGTTAAAAAAAGGAAAAAAATATGGAACCCAAAGCTGGGGTACAAGAATCTTAAACAGATCTGTTAACTGCCATTTCCCATATGACTGGAAAATGGCAAATATAATAGTAGTAAAAATGGAGTAAAGAGGAAGCGATCAGGCAAGTCCTGACTCTCTTCTCTGACCCAGTCCTATGGATGAGGAAAGAGTTAGAAAAATAATTGAAGAAATTGTGGAAAGTACAGCAAATGAGGTGAACTGCAATGGAGGAACCCCAAAGAAAGATTATCGTAGAACAGTCTAACATCTTTCTTGGAGAAGGTAGCTTTGTAAACAACAAAGAAGCAGTACAGAAGAACAAATCCCTCTGGATTCAAGGAAAGCATTTGATCTTAAAACATATAGGCAGTATTTGTTAGGCTAGAGATTAAATTTAGTGTAGGAAAGAGAGCTGGGGAGTCGGGGAGAACAGCAGTGAGTTATTCTGAAAGGGCTATTGAATGTTATTAGTGGAGTTGAATGAAAAGCTGTATTTGGGTCTGATCTTATTTTCATTAAATCATTTTGGTACTAGACAAATACTATAATAAACTTTGCTGATAATGAACTCAGGAGATGTCAGCAGTACAGGAATTTGTATGTCATGCTTACATGACTGGGTGATCTTAAGAATAATAGATTTTGGATGCAATTTAATGGCGGAACATGCGAAGTCCTACACCTTAGGAACTAATGAGATTTTTCTGCTATAAACTGGAGTAGTTAGAAAATTACGTGAGGAGGAAACCTATGTTCATTATCAAGCACTGAATGACCGTGAGCCAACAACAACAGGTCTGTGAAGGGAAAAAATGTTGTCAGCTTTCTTGGGTAAGAAATACCTAGGAGAGACAGGGATTTTTAACGCTGTTGTACAAGACCGCTGGATAACTTCAACTGAGATCCTGAGTAGAGTTCTGGTCAACCAATTTCAAGGATGATGGGCTCCGATTAGAAGAGGTAGAAGGAAGGTGATCTGAAGGAAGAGGGAAGGCAGGGAGGACACGGAGGGCCTCTCCAGCCCAGGGACTGACAGCTCAGGCAAAGCAGGGGTGTGGAGAGGGTGGGATTGCTGCCTGGAAGGAAGGTGAGAGGACAAACATGAGAGGGGAAGAGGACAAGCACATGCTGTTTCAGATATAAGGGCAATGTTGGCACAAATAAATAATTATAAATTAACCGTGAATATATTTTGATTGGAAATTAGATGGACGTCTCTAAGCAAAGTGAGATCAGGGTATAGAAACTCTTCAGTTCATTGTAATGTTATGGTTGCTTACCTTATGGAAGAGAGCGTCTAAAATGTTAGCCTGAAAAAGGTGACTGTGCTTGATGAGCAAAGATGCACATCTGGGAAACAAATGAACAAGGTGATTGACTGTCTAAATCTGATCATGTCTGAGGTAGATATTTAGGCACTGAGAAAAAAGAATTGAGCACCACGGTATTTTAGGCAACTGCAAATTACAGCAATTTTAAACTTCTCATACTTCACGTTTCATTATGAAACTAGTGCTTGTACCTGTTAAATTTAGCTACAGAGGAACTACAGGTGGGCTCTTTCAGCATCTAGGATTTCCCTTGCGGGTCTTACTCAAATATCTGAGGAAGTTGCTGTGCTGACCCGGCTTTGAGCTGATATCCCGGTGGGATGCTGAGTGGAGGCAGTGCCCCCTTGCTGCCCACCCAGATGCCTCCAGTTCTTTCTGGCAGGAGTGTGGTGGTCATTCACCCCTTCCCATTTGAACAGGGTTGTGATGAAGCACTACTGGTACCATCTGGAGTTGCCAAATTTTTCTTGATGCCTTTCAGCGAGGTTTTTATATTTTATGGAGCTCAGTGGACGTTTGCTCCACGTGTCTGTGTGGATTCTCTTGGAGCTGTCAGCGGGCTCAGCCCCCCGCAGAGCATTGCTGCCGTAGACGGACGTATCCAGTGGTCTCGGTTTCTTTTCCTTGGAGAGACTCTAGGGGATTGCTTCAGCACTTGTTTACTCTGAAGATTATCTTTAATGGGGACTATCAGGTTGTAGTTTGTCATCACTCCTCTCTGCCTGGCGGCTCAGGGAAGTGCTCTCTTCCCCGAAGCGGTGAGACAACTTTAGCAGCCTCAAACACAAACACTGCTTAAATACGTGTATTGCGTTATTGTCAGGTGCAGGCAACTGGAAGGCAGAAGTAAAAACTCATTTTTAATAGCAAGTTCTTTATAAGTTTAAACCAAGGAGCCTATTTTGTGGTGAAAGCTTGGAATTCAAGAGTCAAAGGGAGCCTGTGTTCATGGTGGCTGCTTGTGCTCCTGCTAGGCATGGTAACTGCAAACATAGGAATTTCCTGACTCTGTAAATTAAATGGGCTTCAAAAAGGGGCAGGGAAGAATTCCTGAGGGCTCATAGCCCAGTGAGAAAACCAGAGGGAAGGCACAAGATGAAAGATGCTCGATGGTCTGAGCTCAGATTATCGGGTATTGCACCCCAGGGCAGCGCTGGGTATTACAGCCCACATGGGAAGAACATAAGAGTTCAAGGGGCCCAGGGGTCCTTCAAATATTTGCTTTAGCTTAGTCTTTTAAAAGCTGTTTTTTGAATCCCAAGGATGATTTTCCGCTCCTTGTTTTTAATAGGAAAGACTGTTTTAATTGGGATGATTCTTAACAACATTTATCTGATAAACAAGAAATGGCCAACCCTTACTGTTGAGCATTAACCCTGTTGTCCAAGAAGTCTCGCCAACCAGTCTTCAGTTGTTTAAACCAGCTGCCGTCAATTTAAATACTGCTTTGTTTATCACTGTGGAACAGGTTATCATTTGTAATACGTTTTGCTGCTTGCTGGCATTATTTTAGAAGTTATTTTTATATGATGTTTGATTTCGTGTGGTTTTTTATCAGATCTAGCTTTTAAGGGTTTTGTGTGAATTCTCTTGTGAGAGCTACCATCTTTCTCTAAACAAGGTTTTAAGAACAGTGATATATAAATATGTCCCTTCCTTACTGGCTTATCCATGATTATCCCTCTCATAAGGGTAAAATGCTTGTTACCGTCAGCACTATGAAGTTTTTTTCCACCTTGGAAAGTCTCTTGTAGATTTACAGTTTCAGGGAGTGAAAGATCCCTTGAAATGCTTTGGAAGAGGAATGGTTCTTCTTACTGGAATAATATTTTCTTTTCACACAGGCCACTCCTCCGGTGAACATTCCAGGGTCAGCAAAATTCACTCCCAATGGCAGTAGCTTTAGCATCTCTTGGCAGTCGCCTCCAGTTACCTTCACCGGCATTCCAGTAAGTGAACGACAGAAAAAGAAAGAAAGGGAAAAAAAAAAGTTTTTAGAACTTTTTGTTTTGTTTCACAGTGTCTCACGATAGAAGTAACTTTGACATAACAGATACCGAAAAGAAACAAATTAAATATATGCCTCAGTTTGCCAGCACGGCTGATTTTAACATTTTTGCCAGTCTCTTTAATTCAGTACAGTTACTTTTTTTTGCATCAGTGTCTACAGGCAGAGGATTGGATCTATAGTATGTATTTTTTAAACTATACGCTTACAAAAGAACATTCTGGTAGGTGCAGAGCCTGGCAGTATCTGCTCCTTTTTGTGCCACTAAGAGATTTCTTACAAAACTAGATGGAAAATCAGCGAGGTGATGGTTATGCTAACAGGCTAATTGGATTCAAGCAGCAGGGCTGTTACCTAAATGAACTCTGAAGATGAAGTATATTTGAAAGGCGACTGAAAGAAACAATAAGATGAAATACAAAGTCTGGTTCTAGTAGGCTACATGTATGTAGTCCCTATTGATACCAGAAAATTCTGTACATTTATACAGAAAATATGTTCAATACATATTGCATTTTGATACTAATACATACTGCAGTTTGGCACATTTTTAATGAAGATGTATTAGATGTATGTATTAGATGTAAAGTCAACTCTGACCCTTTCTTCAAAAAGCTGGTGTATGAGGCCTAATTTCATGAACAGGGCTGCAGAAATGGGATGTTTGCTTAAACATAGAATTCCAGTAGTCCTGAATGTAACGCAATATAGGCGTGGATACTGTAGGGGGAGTTAAAAACCTTTATGAAGCGTTCAAAGGGATTAGGCTTCTAGTGCCTAGCATGGTGAATACTAAAAGTAAATGTAAATCCCTATTTATGAGTAGTGGAAAGTCTTCTGTGTAATAAATAGAAATAAATATTAATGTAATGTATCCTAATTTTTATTGGAAAGCATTTTTCAGTATAAATTGATATTCTCTAATCATAAAACTTTTTTGTATCATAACATTTCATTTAATATTACACTTTATGAATTTATGAATTCTTAAAGTGTATTATGTAAGGCACATTGCTCATCCAAAGAACCATATAGCTTTTCTTCTCCTGACAGTGAATATTAGACATGGCGATAAGAGATACTATTTCCCTCCCTTCTCTTCACCAAGTGAATTTCCAAAGCTTCTTACTGTCAACCTTTGGCAAATCTTGGGAGATTTTCTGCAGAGGCTGTGGCATCCTGCAGGGATGATGAAAAATGAAAGTGGCTGAATCAATTACGCTGCACTCTGCCAATGAATATTTATTAAATTCCATCAAGGAACAACTAACAGTGAAAGACATCATGCTGGCAGCAATTTCAACAAGAGTGCCTTGACAGAGCGTGCTATCCATAAAGTTCCTCGAGAATTTGATTTCCCAACAATGGGGTTGATACAGAGTAATTATGAAACTGGCTCCTTTTGTGGAGTAGCAGAAATTGGTGCCAGGAGTGTTGGGACTCTAAAAATGCAATTAGCCACATTGTAAATCAGACACTTAAGAGAACAGGATTAGACACATATGCGTTGAGTTTACTTGTTCAAGCAGCAACGTTGATCTGTGGCTGTAGAGTTTAGAGTTCTCAAAAGAATTTAAGAAATGCCAAATCACTTTCTGAGAATTGTATGGAGATGTCAGTGCTTTAAGTACAATCTAAAAATAATCCCAATACAAAAACCTGGGGAAGCAGTGATGATAGCAGAATTATAAACCACTCAGGGAACCATATGAACTGCCTTTGTATCTCTGTTTAACAACATTTATAAGGTTGTTTAGCAAGAAAAAAAAACCTTCTAGGTTTGCACACATTTGACTATTCTGTCATCAGTGAGATCATTTATGAATTACAAAGGCTTGCCTGCAGTGGAAAATTATGTGCAGCAAGTGAGGGTGCAAATGCAAAGTGATGTTAAATAACTGTATATTAAATGAAAGTTTCATTTCTCCTGTTTCAAAGTAAATTAGATATTGCCTTATAAAAACAGGGCTCTGTCAATTCTCAGCATTACACAGAGTGTAACTACTTTAGGAAACCTATAGTATAGGGGACTTTCTCCTTCTCTTATGAGGTTTATTTAAGCCCAGACTATGTGACAGAGCCAGCATACTATCAGCTCATGCAATTGTATATGTACATGGTCCCTGAGATTAGATGCATGTCTGTAGCACCCAAGGGAACTTCACAGAGTAAGTCCAAACCGTTACTTTTTGCCTGACCTTAATATTTATTCAAGCAGTTTTCTAAAATGGCTTTGGGATACTTTTTTGGCCCGGACAAACCACTGAGCAGTAAATGGTTAGGTACAGATTTGCAAAAGTGTGTAGGTCTACACATTTCTTCACGTTACTAGTGATGTTGGAATGGGGCCATTCTGTCCTTGACCCATTAGAGGGCTGTTGAATCCTGGTTTTGAACAGGCTTCTTTCTAGACCTGTATGTCAGCAGTTGAGTCCACGAGAGAGACGAAATTTCAAAATAGTCATCTTTTGTGGTTTTTTTTGACACCTACCTTAGGTGTTTCCCCATTCATTCCTGTGGACAATGAATTTCGGTGACACTGAGCACTCTCTGCTTGCTGTCCCAGGAACTGGGGTGTTCAGACAGACATCATGACTTACATTAAGTCCTCGCTTTCAGGCAGTCTTTAGCAGAGCAGCACCAAAAGGCCTTTGTGAACGTGAGGGTGCTTATCGGCAAGTTCTTAAGTGCCTCAAAACAAGCCATACATACAGCTGGATCAGTCGGGGTTCTGTATGCGGCTGCTTTAGGCTCAGGGGTATTCACAGCATCTAACCATAGGCATTTATCTAGAAGTCTTGTAGTCATAAAGGAGGAGAATTAGGGGAACCTCCAAAGTCCTTATACTTTGTGCTCTGAATCATGCATAAGTTACATTCCCAAGGCAGATGGGAAATACACTTTTTCTTATCATTTTCCCAAGATAACTTTGCAGGTGCAAGAGCAGGTTGAGTGTTGGCACAGCCGTGAGTCATTGCTAGGTGCAATTCCCTGCATGAAGCAGAAAGGACAAGTTCATGTTTGCTCTACCACTTGAGACTGAACTAGGAGAAAAAATAAGGCACAGCATGGGGACGTATGAGGAGGATGAATTAAATGATGCAAGTGGGATGAGCAATGGTGGAGTCTGTATCTCTTGGTACTGGAGGACTTAACATAATGACCATATAGTTCCACTTTTGTGTAATGTAGGATAAAAGTCTTGAATGCCAGCGTGATTTCCGTTATGTGATACTGATTTTTACCTGCCTGCTCATAAGACCCAAAAAAGTTGAACAGGAGAGAAGATCTTTAAGTTTGATAATCTGATGTTTACAGATTCTTCTCTGTAACCACAGTTTCCCCCAGGAGATGTAACTGGAAACTCCAGGTCCTTGCTTCAAACACACACTATCGTTTCACATTAATTCTCTGCGTTAGACACCACTTCAAATGTGAAAAGCCTCTGAGGGCAAGGATTGCCTTCTCACGCCTTCCTCTTAATCTGCTCTTAGTGTCGCCTACTAAGGAATACAGCTAACTGGTATTGTTTAGACCTGCTGCAAAGCGTATCAAAATACACTAAAGCTCAACTTCAAGTGCAGTTTAGCTGCCTTGGTATGCCAATCCGTGGAAACTATCGTGCAGAGACCCCCTCTGGAGAATGTGAGGGGAGACGCAGTCTGCACGCTGCAATTACTGCTCAAGCCTGTACTGTGTTTGGAAGCAATCAGGATAATTGCTTATAACATAGGAGGCCATCAAAGTACTTTTTTGTTCAATGATAACCAAGGAATATGTTGAGTATCAGTTAGTAGTGGTAGATACAAAAATTTTCTGGTTTTTAAAATGTTTAAGAACCCTAGCAGCATTGACTGGAGATCTCTGGTTGCTGGTAATGACTGGAAAACCATGCAGTGTGTGGTAAATGCCAAAGACTAGAAAAGTGTTGCTGCTTTGCATTTTATCTTCAGTGTTTCAATCATTCTTAGGTAAAACAAGAGAAGTGGTTGATAAAAGATAGGAAAAAAAGTAGTAGACAACAAGCTGCCCTCAATATTGTGGAGTGATAGGACAGAAGGAGCTAGTGTGGTCTCTGGATATATAAAACATGACTTACGGTAAGCAGGCAGAGAGAGAGGAAATTTCTTTCAACTTTTGGAGTTATATTTCATACATCAGTAATGGTCTAAACTTGTTCAGAGTGTGAGCTGCAGATGCAGTTAAATCAGAAATTTTTGTAGTTACCAGTCAAGAGTAAAATTTGAAAGACTGTCTGCACTCCATTACAAGTATTAGTCAAGAGTAAAAGTTGAAAGACTGTCTGCACTCCATTACAAGTATTAGTTATTTTTTTGCTACTGTCGAGTAGCTATAAAATAGATTTTATATCAAAAATTAAAGCACACTCAGTAACTCTCCTGAAGTCAGGTCAGTTCCCATATCTTCCAGATATTATGAGACTTCAGAAGGGCAGCAGTGAAAAGTCATAGCAATGCAAGGAACTATGACAATATCTGCAGTTCCTGGCTGCAGGAGGTAGTGACTCCCTGCACCAGATGCCCAAAGCTTGCTACGTTCTGTACATAACAAAAAATGAGTGTTTGTAAGTTTTTTTCTAGTTTTTTTAGATGTAAAGTGGTTGTGGCCTTCACCCAGTAGCAAAATAATACCCTAGCAGTAAATAATTTAGGAATTATTTAAGGCCAAGCTTTATGCCATGGGATTACTCGAATAATGTTGCCAACCCACACACTCCTGTAGGCAGTTTATTTGGAAAGTCTCAGAAGACCAAACTACGCCCTTCACTCGGGAACATTGACAAAGGAGGACACCTGCTGAGAAGGTTTACAGTGCAGAATAAAGGAAATAATCCAGTACATCTTGTTAGCAGCCTTGATCAGAAGGGCTGCCTTGCACTCCCATTAAAACCTTGAGGGCTGCATTGTAACTGCTGTGTGGCAAACCCCCTTCTCCAAGGCTGTCTCTCCACAAAGAGTGCCAAGTCACAGACAAGAGCAACTCGTGAAATCCCTTTATTTCATAGGGGTTTATCGGTATTGATCTCAGCACAGGCTGGAGTTTATTTTTCCAGTTACTTTCTTTGCTTAAATTGGAGAACGTTTTTATAAGAGCTATTTAGAGTTCTTAAATAAGAATGAATGCATTTTCTGTTGTTTCCCAGAACCTGAAACGATGCTCATCTGTATTCTGGTTTGCTCTGTTGGGATGACTGGAAGTACAGGGAAACAAAATGGAGCTAATATAGTGTACCTAACGCTCAGTGGACATCTTTCTAAATAGACCTGCAACTTCCCTATGTGTGTATGTTTTATAATAACCTTTCCTGGGTATCCTTGCCACCATGCATCATGAATTGCATTTTCTGGGAGAAGTGTTTATACTGCATTCATATGTGTATGTTCTTCATAAGCAGTTTTTTTGTCTGTATTGACAGGTCTCACCAACTCATAATCGTCCTGCAGGGAGTGGAGAGCAGAAACAGTCCCACACAGTTCTTTCATCACCGCCTAGAGTAGCATTTGGCTTGAGGTATGGGACCATTAGCTCCTGCTGACAGACCAGCAGCCTCAGAACCTGGAGGGCATTTAGTAAATAAGATGTCAGTGGCCAAAGAAACAGAAAAACCACACCACCAACCGTGATTGCAGTTGTCAGGCAGTTTCTTACTAGAATGCTTCAGAGTAAGTGTTCTGGACCTATTTTGCTTTTCATTACTATCAAAGGTAAAGTTTGGGGGAAAAGTGAGTTGTTGTGAAATGAAAAAGGCAGACTGTGAAGGAAAACTGCAGGCCTTATGCCAGGCATGTCTGGAGTTCAGATGCAGATCTAAATTGCCCTGTAAAGCAACGCTGCCCAGATTCACTGCTCTACCTGAAGCATCCTGAACTTCATTACGTGGCTTTGCTTTTTTCTCTGAAAGGCTGGGCTGTCTTGTGTGTTCATCACCATTCAGTCAGTACGGTATTTGGCTTTAATTGAATTATAAGAAACCGTATCTTACAATAAATTAGAGCAAAGTAAAGCTTTTTATGCCTTGTCTTCCTAGACGTAAGCTACATTCACTGCCATTAAAGCTAACTGATGGTTGACCAGAGTCTGCTTTAACAGTGTTCAAAAAGTTATGTTAAAAAAAATCAAACTGTGACACTGAATTTCTTACAGTAAAGAAACTCTTTAATTTCTCACAACCCTAAAGGTGACTGTACCCTAAAACGAGACAAAAGGAAGATTTCATGCTTTTAATTTTCTTCATGACTCAGATCATTGCATATGCTACAAACCAAACTTAGGATCTTCCCAATTCATGGATTGTGCCCATTAATGAATGTTCAGTAATCAAAAAACGCATAGGTGTGCAAGAGAGGAATCACCAGGCAATTCCCATGTGTGCCATGCAGCATGTAATACAGGTATAAAACAATTCTGTCCGTACAGTTACTTGATTTAAAGACGCCAGGACAGATGGCACTGCTATAGCAAGCGTTGGGTTACTTCTTGTAGCATTGCTCCTCAGGTTTGCTGGCTTTCCATGTGTTGAATAAAAAAAAGTTCCATTTTAACAGTTACTTTGATCATTTTCTAAACTTGTGAACTTTCGAGTGTGGTTATAAGATGAAAAACATGACAATCATTATAGCTTTAAAAGCAGATACTGCCTACCTTGCTGACTTTGGGGACGACAGAGAAGGAGCACATGTGAACATGCTGCAGCTGAGGGCAAGGGTTAAAACTTGTTTTCAATCACTTTGTTGTTTTTCAGTCAATGAGCTCGGAGCAAGCCATGCAGGAAGGACTGGCAAGTTTAGGAGCTGGTAGCTTTTCCCCTCTTTTGCATAGCTGCTACCTGCTGGTATTTGACTCGAAAACAACCCAAATCCCTTTGAAACGCTGGGTGTTCTCTGCCGGCTGCACTCCATGGAGACTGTTGTCCTGATCTTAGGGTGATAGAGCAAAGCTACGAAAGCATCTCGTTAACAAGCTTCCCTTTCTCTCTGACAGGAAGCCTAGAGGGGAGGGGAAAAAGTGTCGGAAGGTCTATGGGATGGAGAACAGAGATATGTGGTGTACTGCCTGCCGATGGAAGAAGGCCTGCCAAAGGTTCATCGACTAAAGATTGAAATTATGCAGAGGATTTGGGGATGGGGGAGGACAACAGCAGAACCAGATTGCTGCAGCTGCACTGTATCACTTCCCATTTTCCCTCCAGTGATGTGTTGTTGAGGGTTTTTTTGTTGGTTTTTTGGGTGTTTGTTTTTTTAAAGAGCTTTGTATTTCAAAGTGAAGCACTTGTAACCAAGGAAAAGCACTAATCAAAACCTGTGTGGAGCAATAGAGCAAAAAAAAAAAAAAAAAAAAAAAAAAAAACACAAAAAAAAATTCTGTTTTACAGAGAAGAGCTTTGTATTTCAAAGTGAAGCACTTGTAACCAAGGAAAAGCACTAATCAAAACCTGTGTGGAGCAATAGAGCAAAAAAAAAAAAAGCAAAACCAAGAACATACAACAAAATTCTGTCTTACTAAGTGTGGAAACCAGAGCAGCTATTAGTGTTTTTCTGTAAAAGAAAGGAAAAAGTTAATTTTTTTGCTAACTCTGTGAGCTACTTGCTCCTTAAGATAATTTTTAACCATTTCAGTCTCTGTGCTGTGAACGTCTGTATTTGCTAAACTGAACAACTTTTCTTTTCCTGAAACGAAGATCTCTTTTTGAAAGCTTTCTAATAAACACTTCAGAGTCGTATAAGCTACAGTTTACTCAACAAAAGCTGTACTAAGACTGGAGACTGCTAAATAATTCTCCTGATGCGAATGATCGTGATTATTATATATTTTTGGAAAGGGGATGTGGGGAGGAGTTGGGATTTTTGTTTGTTTGTTTATAGGAGAAAAGCAAAGTCTGAATTTGCAAGAAGGACAAGCAGTGCTCCTGGAACTTTTTTAAACCAGGCACAGACCAGTGGAGTGGAACAAAGTAATTTAAGCACCAAATTGGATTTTGATCCTCGAGAGGAAGAAAAGCAGCAATGGAAAGTCACCAGCAGATATTGTCACAACAAGAAGTTGAGGGAAGAAATCCAGTGATGCTTGATGGAAACCCCTAAGAATACAATGGGGGTCCAGTAGCTTTTCTTACCGCTCTCCTGTTTCTGAGGGAGGATGAACAGTTGGACCAGCACGTCTGTTGCTGCAGGAGGCCTATAAAGAACTGGCAAATGCAGCCACTAGGATTATATGTTAATACCTATTCAGGGACACGATCTAGCCCAGCAGTTCTGCTCTTGCTTCCTTTTCTCTTATTTGAGAGATTGTCGTTAAGATAATGGTTTGCTTAGCTTTCCCCCCCGCCATTAAAGTTGCTAAGATTTATTTGATGCAAAAAATTGGTAGAGACAAGAAAATAACCCCTTTCCACAACATCATCTCAGAAAAAGAAGTACAACAACAAAGGAGCAACGTATTTATGGTAACAGTTCATTTCTTAACTGATTTTGATATACGAATTAACAAGTTCCTCTTCTTGCAGTACTTGCATAGATTTGGGTACTTTAGTTTCTCTGTCCGTTAGAAAATACACCGGAACGCAGAAAGCTGGTGTTCTGTCTCAACGTGTATCGAACTACCATTAATTAACGATTATTTCAGTGCAAAAATAAAATAAGGATTTACTAGGATATGAATGTATACAGTTAAACTATACAAGACACCTTAAAAAAATCAAATCAAAACACAGAAGCAAAACTTTGCCTATTAATAGAGGCATGGAGGCCCACAAATTCCTGGTTTGGGTTTTTTTTCATACCGTTTGAAATTAGACCAGATCTTTTGGGTTTTTTTATTTTTTATTGTCTAAGCTGGTTCATCCTCACTGAAAAAAGGGGACTCTAAGCATCTAAACAGCTTTCTAAAATCTGGTCCGAAGTTCACTTGATAGCTTTATTAAGCGTGCACCGCTGCTTATGCCTATATAAAAGCACAAAATAACAATGCAGTTGTTAAGAATATACACTATGAATTCAGTAAAGTAGTAACGAGAAGTAAAACTTATAAAAGGAGCTACCAAAGGTTATAATCTGATTTTCTTTGAACAAGTTAATTGGGCAATCAGATGCCTAATTTGAGCATGCTATTTCTGCAGTTGTTTACAAATTGTGTAATTTACATGCACAAGTGGCAAGATATGCTTGCATGCACGCAATTACTTGATTTTTTGCCCAGTTGTGTTAAGTCATTTAAAAAAGGAAAATAGACTCTGAAATCTAGTAAGTCCCTGAAATACATACACATATGTGTGTGTATGAGTATTTATATATATATATAAAAAAATATATATCTATATATTATATAGGTTTTTATATATATATATATATAATCTGGGATCAACAGAGAGGAGGATTGTTTTCTTTATAAATATAAAACAAGACGCTAAAGGTCAGTGGATACACATAGCCACTCTTTTATCGTCTTTCCTCTTAGTAAAATGTGGGTCATGGGTTTTCTTTAGATGTTGTATTTTTTTTTATTTCCTTAGTAAAATACCTCATAGTAATTGGTAGTCATTTCATCTTAAAACACTGAGCTTGCTGTTGGTGTATTTACTTTGGTAGAACTTAGAAAATCTGGGTCTTTTCCAAGATACTCCTGCCAAAGTGCCCCCCCGTTTTTACAAGCACTCTGAGACTAATTATAAAGCGTTTCATAATTAATTCAACTATTGCTAGACTGACAGTATTTGCCTATATTTGTTGTTCCCCTCCTTTTATATTTTCCCTTTTTGCTTTGGAGGATTTTTTTGACAACAATGTATCAGATTGTGTATTTTTTCTATGATGTCATGGCATTGTGAGCACCTTTCCTGAGGGCACTTTACGAATTGCTGTAATAAGATTATTCTTTATAAATTTCTGCATGGAAGAACAGTTTTGTCGCCAGATCAGATTGCCCTCTGGTACAAATTTGATACATATTACATATAGGCACAAAAGCCACAAATGTTCAAAATGGGAGAGTAAGTTGGTGTTAACAAAACAGAGGACAGAAGATACTCGATAAATCCTGCCAGGACAAAGCTAAATTACCAGTATTTTTACACAACCTTTAATCAGCAGTTTATATTAAATCAGTTTTGCATCTTCTGGCTGTGGCATTTTGATTCAAAAGTAGGCACTCCTCGAGTTACCGTGTCTAAACCATGGCCTGCGATAGCGAGACGGCACGGCCGTCTGGACCTGCATGAAGCGTTTATCAGTTGCTTTGTGCTTTGAACTCAGATCACTTCATGTCACACGAGCACTTCGGCGTCCGCCAAGATCCCCTTCGCCCTCCTGACACACCCAGCAAGAACAGAAATGTCAGCAAAGCCTTTCCAGTGCTGGCAGTACCGAGCGTAATCTGGAATAACCTCTGCCATTTTTCTGCCTTGCTTCGGTGTTGCTTTAAGCTGCATCGCTGTCCTCCTAGCGTCCGATTCATCTCCAACTTCTGCACTAGCCTCCCCTAAAGAGTGAGATTTGTTTCCCAAGGAAGAGCTAGCCTGAATGCTTTGGTCACATACCGTCATCGGTACACGCCATTTCCCCTATTTTTGGTGTCTTTGTGGGAGATAGGTCGTTGTCTCTGACCTCCCGGAGAAGTCGGAAAGAACGGCCTGAATGCATCACACAGTCTCTTGTGTGCTGCAGCGATTTGGATGTGGGTTCATATATGTCAAGAGCCAGAACTTCCCCCTGAGATATAAAAATGGAAGGCTCTATTTTATTGGGTTTAACCACTTATTAGTATTGATGCTGGTAACAGAAATTGCCAACATCAGTATCGGAGTGGAGATCAACTGTATAGATCCCAAATATTTTTCTTCAGGAGTTTTCTTGCTATAACAAAGCTATTTCCCACTTCCCCATTTACCCCACCCCCAAAAAAAGTCTGGAAAAGGAGATAATTTTAGAAGTGGGAAATCTTAATGGCAATTTTAAAAATGTGACTGCTCCAACTGCTCCTACGTGAAATAGCAGCTATTGGACATTGCAGACTCGGATCATCTTAGTCATAAAATGGTTTCCACCCAAAACAATGTGCCTGATTCTCTAGTGCCTTGCACAAATGTAACAGGATACGCAAGATGCAAAGTGAGCAAAAACTCTTCCATTCCAGTTTGCGGGTTTGTACTTTTAACCAATACCAGTCCATCACCTAGCAGGTATCCGTTGTCATGTAAGCCAGACCTGTAAGCCCTGCTTGTGTGAATAAGCTGAGTAGAATGCCTACCCGTTGAATTACTTTATCTAAATCATTAGCCTGGTATGAACGTTAGCTGTCTAATGATCTACAGATTCCTTGCACCCGTTCACCATCGCCGACATCACTTTCTTCATTCCTTCTCCCCTTCATTTTTTAAGATAATGAATAGGTAGGCAACACAACAGGTGGCAAAGCTTTAGCCAAAAGTTCTTGTAGAACCCGCATGTAAGAATGGATTCCAGCTCCATGTCATATCCCAGATGTCCTTGTCGCTGACTTTTTATTTTTTTGTTCATCCTGATCCAGTGAGTCGGGATGGTTTTCTATTTCTTGCTACAGTCTGGTGCCAGCTAGAGTGGCCCTGCCGAGAATTCAGGACAGTCGCTGTAAGTGTGGCAATATAAAGCGATTTCTTTCTTCCCCTGCCTGTAAATATGTTGAAACACCGTCTCAGAAACAGGACGTGAAATTAGAAGCTTGCTGGCCATGTGTAGAAGCATAACAGGTTACCCGTGAGGCTCGTTTCTGTTGGTTCAAACTTCAGTCATCTGTTGGAGAAAGCTGCGCTGCGCCTTTTCTAAGAAATCTTTTGATAAGGAAACATTTGTAAAGTCTCACCTTGGTCTTATATTTACACTTTACTCAATCTTCCTGTAAGGTGGTAGCACTGGAACTGAGACCTGTATGGAGTATGTAATTTAATTTGCATTTGTCAGGATTTTTCCGGTAGCTAACTGTGGGCTGTTGCAAAGGATCATAGCGGAGATTTTGTTCAGGAGAGTTTTATGGCACCTTTAGCAGAATAGCTAGAAAGTAAGTCATGAGCAAAAATTAATCAAGCTGAGGGTTTAAATACATTCTGTATCTGCTAGACGGAAGCAGCCCTTGTCTGCATCTGTGTGGAGCTTGAAAAGCTTCAAGATTGCAAAAGAGCCAATGTACGCCTATAGTTGATAGTGCCCACTTGAACTGTTTTTTCCATCTTAGACTGCAGTGCTTTCGCATGGACCACACTCTCCCTTCTGTCCAAATGCAGGATTAAAGATGTGTATCTTCCACTGGCAACTTTTTGAGTTTATTCCTCAATACGAAAAACACTAATCATGTTCTTCGTGCTTCACGCAGACCATTTTTAATAGCAATCCAGAAAGACCCTGAAAACAGAAATCAGTCTGTTTCCGATGGCACCAAGCGAAATAAAACACAGTTTGCTCCTCTGCTTGCTCGTACTCACAGCAAGAATTCATTTGGCCAGTCAGCTGATGAAATGTAAGGGAATGGATAAATTCAGTAACAAGACGGTGTTCTGCTTTTTTTTTTTAACGCATCGTAACACCAAGACTTCTTTTCCTTCCATGTTTGAATCTGAATGATTCCCTGGTGATGAATCCCTCTAACATACCCTTGAGGGAAATTAATTTAGCAATAGAAATGCTGTTTCAGCTTTCCTATTACTCGGGCATATACACAGTATTATACTAAGGAGGTAGGGTTTCAAGATTAAATCCAAATTCTTGATGTAGTTCAATGCTAAAGATGGACTCGAACATTTGAAAATGTTTGAATGTTAGTGTTCACCGTTTGCCAATCCTCTTAAAAAATTCAGGTTTGACTTTGGAGTCCTTCTCTTAGTATGTTATACCCTGCAGCAATTAGTATAGGATGTGTAATGGTCAGATAAACAAAAGTTACTAAAATGTTTGTAAAAAACTGCCTTGGGAGGACAGGGGAAAAAAAAAAAAAAGATAATACAGATTTCCTCAGGGAACATAAGAGGGCTGTAAAGGCAGGATGTAGGTTTATTTGAATGGAAGATGGCTAAGAAATCCATTTTTTTTTTCTGTTGTAGGCAAAATTTAGATAGCGATATGTCACTGTTTGAATTATTAAAATTAGAAGGAAGCACTAATTAGTGAACGTGGTCTTACTTAATGCTGTAGCTTATGAAGTTCGAAATAGGAAAAAACCCACCATGTTAGATGTTATAGAAATATAGAAAATGCGTTTGAACCATAACCTAATTATAATATGAATCTATACGTTTGTATAAAACTTTTCAGGATCTACTGTAAATAGAAAGGCTTCTTGTTTATATAGTTGCTTGGTCAAAGCATGCTTTGTCTATAATTGGATTACTTCTTACCAGCTTACTTCAGCAAGCAAAAAAATAATGTGTTAGCGTGATATCCTGGAGGTGTCGAGTACTCCACTTTGCAAACTGCTACTTCAGCAAGAAAAAATAATGTGTTAGCGTGATATCCTGGAGGTGTCGAGTACTCCACTTTGCAAACTGCGCTTTTTACACGAAATTAAAAGAAAACATGCCACCACGGGTTTTTTTTCCACATCTGCAAAGGTATCTGCTTCAGTAAACCCAGGGTTTTATTGAACCATGTTAACTAGTATTTTGAAGGAATACATATGCAAATTCTCAAATTTTTCTTTATTTGTACGCAAAGAAAATATTTTTCGTCCATAATAATTTTTCCTATCAACTCTTCTTCCTGTGTCCAGGGACTCCATTCTGCAAATTCCCAAATATTTATACTGAAGTGAATAAAAATCAGAATTTTCAATATTAGGACCCAAAAATGTAAATAGCACCTGGCATCAGAATTTTTAATATCAGTATTTAACTGGAGTAATTAATTCTTACAGTGATGCCAACAGATCTTTCAGGGAAGGGGTGCACGTAATCTATAAATCAGCAGGTATGGCTGCGCAGAGGTACAATTACTGGTACTCCAACAATAAAATGTAGGCTCAGATTCATCAGAGCGCTCAAGTATGTGTTTAACTTCACCTGTGGAGTTTGTTGATGAGACCATCCCCGTTTCTGAAGTTTGGCACACATTTTTATGCTCTTCTGAAAGCAGGCCTTGGCAAGAGAGAGACTCTTAGAGCTTTGTTTGAAATATGCACTTTGTAAGACAATCTATCTTTTTCTGATTTTATGCAATTTTTCTTGTACTTAGAAGACCAGACAAATTTAGAGAATTCTTTTTTTTTATTATTTTTTGCATTGCAAAAGGAGAGTGAGAAAGAAGACAAGTTTAACTGTACACTTCAGGATGTGAAGGCATTGCTTCGGTTTGTAAAAGGTGTCTATGTGCCATCAAGCTCAAAGGAACTTACTTGAGCACGTCAGAAAAAAACATGCATGACAAGCAGGTCACGTTACATAAATTTACATAGCTCCATCTGTATTCCCTGTACGCTCAACACTCCTCCGGGCGACTGGAGGCACAGGAGCTCTGAGTATGCAAGGAAATAAAGAAGTTTACCTAAAAACTTTAAGAATACTGTGCTTTTAAGCCGCAAATGATGTTGTCTATGTGTAATTTTTAGTGTTAAAAGAAAATAGACAGTAGCCTTATTAACAAGGTGCAATACTTACAAAGGGCTAAATTATGGAAACAAGCGGTGTGTGTTTGTACATCACTGCGAAGTGTGCACTCTTTTAAAACTGACTTTTATAGCACTGGGATCTTATTACCTCTCTGAAATTATAATGTCGGTATAATTTATAACCATTTATTGTACGTTATGAAACAGGATTTGGGGTTTCCTAAGAACCAAAAGGAGGAGAGGGGGGAATTGTAAATCACATAGAGTAGTGGTATGTTGTTTTACGTGGCAGAAGTAACCTAAAACACCTTTACAAAGCTATACAAATTCTGGATTACTGAAAGAAAAAAATATATTGCCCTTGGTTACAGAGATAGTTTAGTCTGAAATTTCCCTTGATGTCATGAAAATACCTACTTTGGTGTTCAGTGTTTGCTTTGTCTCCTGCATTTTATTACTGGGTTTCGTTTGTTTGTTTTCTGATTGTGAGGGCATTCCTAAATTACCGACACTTGGCTTGAAATTGTATTCTTTCGAAAATAACTTTTAAAATGGAGAGATTTCTTCACGTACTGTACAGTCTGAATGACATCATACCACATGATCTGCTCCAGCTTACGTGGAGAGTTCATGCAAGCAGAAGGTCATACAGGAAAAGATTACGTTGAGGGTTCGTTGTTCAGTTCTGAAAACGGTTTGAACAATCAAACTAAAAGCTCCGCTCACATATTTCTTCTCTCCATCTGCACTGTGGGATCAACAGGATACAGGTTGCCAAGTATGGTGTATCTTGCTATCTTACACCTTTTTTTTTTGCTGTTAAATAATGATATACACATCATTTTCCCATCTCCCTTACTGTTTTTGTCTTATGCTCAAGAGTCCAGAATTAACTGAAAGACAGAAATAATCAGATCGGTTGAACAGAAGGCTGTTTGGTTGTTTCCCTGTTTGACTGACTTCTAGCAAAGGGCCAAATGACAAACTCAAATTTAGAGACATCAGTTGAAAGAGGCTTGAGCCAGTCAGGAAAGACCTGAAACAAAATTGCTCAGAATTGGATCCCAGTAGGAGGAAGCTAGTCTTAAGCAGTCAGTTATGGAAGTTTTTTGGTTTTTTTTTTTAAATTACAAGCCTGATAAAAAGTCTTGTTACACAATTAAGAGCAAAATGCAGATAGCCATTGTAACTGCTGAGCCCTCGAAGCATTACAGTTTTTCTCAGGAGAGTTGCAATTATTCCAAGTGCATTGACTAGGACGGAGGACGGAGTAGGAGGAAGCTAGTCTTAAGCAGTCAGTTATGGAAGTTTTTTGTTTTTTTTTTTTAAATTACAAGCCTGATAAAAAGTCTTGTTACACAATTAAGAGCAAAATGCAGATAGCATTGTAACTAGCTGAGCCCTCGAAGCATTACAGTTTTTCTCAGGAGAGTTGCAATTATTCCCATGAATAAGTGCATTGACTAGGACGGCTCACACGGGTAACAGTTGTAGAACGAAGGCACTTGAGTTTTCCTCCGTGTGACTATTTCCACTGTAATTGGGAGTGTGAAATTGTGAATCTCCCTTTCTGAGTGCTTGAGAAGAGAATTTCGCTGTTAGGCTTTGTGAGAGGGATGGATATGTACCTAGGCACATTTGCATGGCTGTTGGAAGATGTTGGCTCAGTTTCTAGTAATACCAAAGTGGCAGTACTTTGGGTGTGTCACTTAGTCACAGATTTAAGAGCTGTTAAGCACATCGTATTCAGCCTGTAATCCATCCTACTGATACCAGGCCCAGGGAGAAGGAGGTTTCTCAGAATGGGATCCAGGATAGCCAGCCTGTTGTGAGGGCAGTCACCACTGTAGTCCGTGTGCTGTCAGCTGGAGCAAGTGCTCCATTTGTTGTGTCCAGCTTGGGGGCGGTGGTTACCTGCATTCATTTGTGACCCACAGTACGGAATGCTCTTTTGAAGAATATTCTTTCTCTCAGAGATTGAAATAAAAATGTTGGAGAACTTTTATGTTACAAAAGGTCACTGAATAAATTACAGTATTGTCAGAGCTGAAGTCAGAAGTGGTGGTTTCCCTCCTTCCAGAGCCGTGCTGCAGCTCCCCGACTAGCCGGTGGGAGCATGCTCCCGTCTGGGCTCTTGTGGAACACCGCAACCTTAATAAGTCCTTTTCCCAAGACTTGCTGGAACCCAGCAAAGAGCCCTAAAACCAGGCCAATGTGAGTTTGACCCCCCAGGTAGAGGGGGCTCTTCCCAACTCTTCCACTTCCTAAGCAAGTGTTTTATTAGTAGACTTTTATAAAGGGGGCATTGCCCCATCACTTTCCAGTGGCATTTCTAACACAGCACCAGCCACCGCTGCATTTGCAAGGAATCGGGCATTATCGTTGTCAGTCACGGGGTTTTGGGAATATTGTTTTAGATTTAGATCTCTACATTTCACCTAACACTGTAGTTCCACAGCAGGTTAAGTTGGCATAAGCTTGTGCTACTGCTGAAAGAGCTGTTCCTACCCCCTGGCAGAGACATGTCCAGAGAGAAACATCCCGGGTTACGCTGGCTTGAACCACTCCTAAAAGCGTAGGTCTATATACAATGCCTAAAGGCTAGATCAGTATATGGCTTGCTGGGTTTGTACCTCTGCTCTTCATGTGGTAGGCGTGATAATACTGCCTTTATCCCTCCCTGTCTTGGCTGGAGTCTCATTAAGGGCCTGGACTCGCACGTAACTCCTACAGCAGCTAGCTCAAGAGAGCTCCACTAACGGCTGGTTGCTTAGCACTACTGGAATACCATTAAAAAAGCATTGATTTTGATATGGAGTATATAGGGGAAAAAAGAGGAGTTAGATCAATAATCCTACATGCAATGAGTCTTAAGACTACATCTCAACTGTGCCATGGTTTTGCTAAGCAGATATTGGAGGAGTTAAGGGACATGAAACGCAACCTTACCGGACCTTGATCCTCCCCTGACCCCAGGGGCGTCCTGGAGCCAGTCTGATGTTACTCAGCATAATCTCAGGCCAGGCAAGGTTTATTGGGGGGGTGGGGAGATGTGATCTCTGTATGAGATCTCTGGGCTGCAGAAAACCAGGGTATACTTCTTGCCCAGACACGGTAGCAAATAGGAAAGACCCTCAGCTGCTTTGCTGGTGCAGTTTTCAGCCTCTTTTTATTATAGCATCAGTGTAATAACGATGAGAATGCCGTGGAGAAGGTAAAGGTTCGTAAGGTAACTGAAGGAAGATAACCGTCAGCATCAATTGCATTACATTTTTTTAAACTCTGAAAAAAGCAATTATGTTTTCTTGTCATCTGCTACTCATACACTGTTTCATATAAGAAAACTATTTCCATCGTAGAAGGGGGTGACTTTAGCACAAGTTAAGCAGCTGTAGGAAAATGAAAGCCCAATTGCCCAGTTTTTATGAATATGGGATTTCTAATACACTCTGCTTGCATAAGACTGCAGTATTTAGAGCCATGCATCCTTTTGTCTCGCTTCAGTCACAAAAGGGAAATACCTGCCCACGTATATTGTTCTTCCTTTGTTTCCTATCAAATACTGTTTTGGTGACTATAAAGTAAATTTAAGTTCTTTTTTAAAAACATTTTTTCTGAATTATTATTTTTAGAACCAGAGCATTTCCTCTTCCACTCAGTGTAAATTTACTGAGCTTTAATTTGCTCTGCATTGCACTTTATATATTTTTTCACTTGTTGGGCCATGTATTTTTGATATACAAAACAATAAAGGTTTTGTTAATCTAGTTTTAACTAGAAATTAAGCATGAAACCAAGATGTTTTTATAAAAATGCAAGTTCCATAAAATACAGCAAATAAAGTATTTAGATGAGAGATGCTTTTAATGATACGCTGAGAAACATTATAGCTTCTGAAATTATTTACCACTTGGTAAATTCAATGCATCAATGGATAGCATGGTTTAAAATGGAATATGAATAAGCAGGAGAGACAAAGTTGTAGACATTGGATTTGCTTATATGCAAAACCTGCGTTAGTTTAATTGGTATGGGTCTTAAACAAATTAGCCTAATCTAGTTTAAAGAAGTATAAAACTATTTAATAAGCTGGGTTAAAATGAAAAGAGCTCACAGAAAAGTTGAAATCACTTTAACTTCACTACCAGAGAGAGAGGTTTTTCACTACGCTAATGCAATGCTGTGTAGTGGGCAGTCTGAGAAGCCCCTTGTCTCTGGAGGGGCTGAACTCACGCAAGTACAAGGCATCCACCAGAAGCCGTAGGCGGGTGTGTATTTTCCCGCTTTAAACAGTAGCTCTCCAAACTCTTACTCTTACAGGCCCACTTCCAGGTTGACAGTGGTATTTCCATTTGTTTTTTCCTGCCTTCATCCCCTCTAATTTTGGGAACTAGTGTCCTAAAGACAATCTTCTTGTTCCTAAATGAGCTGATGAAGAACTCGTCTTCCCTCTGGTTTTGGTGTTAAACTTGCAGCCCTAATACTATTGCATATAGTTTAGCTTAAGAATCTTTAGATGCCAGTTTCAATGCTTTAAACAAAGAACAGCTACTCTGCCCCAGCACAGAATCCCTTCAAATCTTGTGGAGTATATTGAAAAATAAAGACCTTTTTTACTTTGTCCAAACTCTTTATTCCAAAGCACACCTAGAAAAGTGGAAGTCTGCAGTGACTGGAAAACAAAGCACATGGCAGTAAAGAGGGGAGAGAAAGGGACAGCAATGCTCTCATTTTCTTCCCAGGGCGATTCCTTCCTGGGCTCCCCTCTCCCAGGCTGATAAGCGTGTGTGTGCACAGACCACGCACAGCTCTGAAGTCCTTGACACCATGGTGTGAAATCCCTGCAAAAGCGCTTTCTCAACCACCTCCCAGAGTCCCCAGTTCCTTTTAGAGACTTTCAGACATTCTGCTTTTTCATTTCTGTGTCCATAGGTAAAAGCTAACCACTGCTCCAATAGCATGAGTACAGTCTCACCTTGAGTTGCAAATGTATCATCTTGCCACTTTTAATCAAGCTTCAGTTTCACCTACAAAAGATGGGCAGGATCCAGGTATTTCTGCATGCTGTAAAGCTGTTGTGTCTTTTCAGGGACTGACGGGAGTCCCTGGAGCGTGGCAAGCGCACCACCAGTGGCATGCGAGCTACGTGCTTAACATTGGTGAGCCCCATGAGACCTGTGCTGAAGAGAAAGCATAGATTAATGTTACTTATACATCCTACCACAGAGGTGAGTGCTGCACAGCGCTGCTCAGGTCTTGCAATTGTGGAAAAATGCTTAAAACCTTTGCACTAAGCACAGGGCGTCTCTGAAAACTCAGTTTGTGTTTGGCTGAGGAGCAAGAGCAGTGACAGTCCTACTCCAAGGTGGCAGTCCATCAGGCAGCACAAATAACAGTTCTGTTGCCCGACTAGTTTCTGTATTTTCATGTATGTTTGAAGGAGAGCTTAGAAGAGAAGACTTTTGCACGTAGATGATACCCCTTAGCAGTCTGATTTGATTCTGCCCTCTGGGGGCAGTCTGTGCGCCAGCACAGCAGATTTAGATAAGGTACTTCCACTGCCAGTGTCTTGCACATAGCAAAAAACTGTTTCTTATTAGAAGCAGGTGCTTTTTCTTTTCTTAAGATAAAAAACCACAGAACAACAAAATGCCACCATGCAGACTTTTGTTAAACTCTCACTGTCTCCCTGTAGCGCCAGCAGCTGGGGAGAACTCCAGAATTCGGAAGACCTTGGCCATAACTCATAAAAAGCCTCTGCAATCTATTGCCACTGGAAATGTTTTAGTGCTAGATCAAAACCATACAGACTTGGGCTCTCCAAAATTCCTCTTAAGAATTTTGCGGTTACTTTATATGAAAAAAGGTGTTGAAATCTTTGTGTCTGCATCTGAGTCGATTCTGCTTGCTGAACCAAGAGCACTTCCAATAGACTTCAGATATGTAGGGAGTCATTCTCAGTACAAGTCGTGATGCTCCAAACATTTCAAATCTTCTTCTTAAATTAAAAACATTTGCAGTTAGCAATGTGTATATTAATGCCTAAAACGCTATGAAAATAATTGAGTTAAAATACTAAGAAGTACATGCTTGCATTTGGAACTTTAAAGAAAGACTGCTGAATTACTAATTTGCTAAGCACTAGCTCCTGAGTTTTATTAATGTACTAAACCAGCTTTGGACAGAGTAACTTTTTCTAAAAATTGAGAAGGAATATTTTTTTTTCTCAAGTTATTGAAGTAATTCAGGTAATGAATAGTTTGTTTCCAGTCACTGGGTTTCAGAATGAGCAGATCTCATCCTCTTGCACTTCTAACATTCGTTGTTTGTATGGAAAAAAATCTTTTCTGCTTTTTCATTTCCCAGGGAATGATCAATCAGTTCACTAGCTATAGGCAATGTTTCTTCACTTAGATGCCAAATTTGCTTTGATAAATTTACTCTCCTCCTTGTGAATCCTGATCATCTGATTATTATTTTTTTCCCTAGCTTCAAAAATGCTTTTGTGCAATTTTCATAGATATGGTTGAATAAAAATTGCAAGAGTTCAAGTCATCTAATAAGTGCATTAACTACTTTTTTCCCTAAGTAAAAATGAAGAACATGAAGTATCATGAAAAAAGTCAATTCATTGCTGAATTAGATTTTTATAGAACATCTTGATTAGTAAAAAGCAGCAATCCTTGTTAAAGTCACATTTAGTAGCAAACCACTGTGTTTTAGTAAGTATCACAAGTGAGAAAGCAATTTTTCTTCAGAAAAAGCACAAATGGAAAACAAGATTAAAATAGATCATTTAAGCCAAGGTTTTCTCCTTGTCTTTAAGCCCATCCTGCCTGGTACATTACTTTTTGTATGTTCAGGGATGCTCAGGACGATAGACATTCCTCATGGGAAGCAGCTAGGTTCCAAAGTGTTAGCTGAAATAAAAGCAAAAGTGAGCAAACTCATAGAATTTTCTAAATACTAGCTCAGCTATTGCCAAAAAAGCACTACTTGCTGCTGAAGTAGAATTTCAGCATTTTAAAAGAATCACGTTTTAATCTAGCTCACACACCATATTTAAAAGCAGATTTCTGTTGGTTTGCTTGTTTGTCTTGCAGGACTTACACTTGTTAATAAACCTCAGAGCAGGGTGCACCAATACTCAGATGACCACGGCTGAATTGGAATCTCTCAAAATCCCGAAATCTATTATACATTATTACAGAAACAACAGTCTTCAAATGAAAAACTACTTTAAATTATCTCAAAAAAGCAAGAAGAAAAAGAAAAAGAAGCTAATTCTTTACTTGGGAAATGCCATTCAGCTACCATTAACTCACAGGCTGTGTGCTTAACTGGTCTCCCGTAGCTTTGTCAGGTCACATTTTTGTTGAAAGCAGATGGTGATTAAACGACATAGCAAAAAACCTTCCTTTGATCTTTGTAAATGAATGTATACGTACAAACTATGCATTTTCACACAGTTGCATACTGTATCTTGAATCAATTCACCTCCAACCTTTTCCCCTAAGTTAGCAACCCCCAAACTTCAGGAGCTGAAGGTGCTCCCATCTCCTTTAGCATGTATTTGTCTTCTGTCTTTTTTCTGCTCTCCAAAAACCCGAGATGCAGGATGGAGGAGTGCTGAGCTGCAGGGCCCCAGGAGCAGAGAGGCCAGGGGGCTGTGGCCAAGGCAGGGACCCGGCACGCTCTGGGGGACCAGTTTGGGCTCCCGGGCCCTTTGTGGCCAAGCAGAGAGATGTGGTACCTGTGCTCGCTCAGCCAGACCTGCTGCTGCTCTGGCCCTGGCACCTCTTGCACTTTTGCCGAGCGTCTTGCACGCTCGGGCAGCAGAGCGGCAGCCAGACCTGCTGCTGCTCCGGCCCTGGCACCTCTTGCACTTTTGCTCAGCGTCTTGCACGCTCGGGCAGCAGAGCGGGACCAGCAGCTGCTCTCTCACACGGGGTCGGTAGGAGCTTACAGCAACAGTAGAACAAGCTATGCTAAGGAGGAGGCCACTGCAATTGGGCTGGCAGCCATGATCCCCCCCCTCATGAGAGCCTTTTCAGCCACCCTACCAGCCCAGTTCCATTCTTACTACCACTTCTCTACGGTGCTCTGCAGTGCACCACTTAGGAGGCGTGGATGGCTCCTTCGGGGTTGTGGTCTCACAGCTGAGACCTGCTGCCCCAGATGATGGGATTGCTCAAATCACTCAATCCGTCCCCCTAAGCATTGACTGGACTTCAGGGCTGGGGTGTGTAAGAGATGAAGGATCAGACCTTTTTTTTAGTGTACCCTCTGTTGGAAGGAGTAGGACAGATGAAAAATGGATGTCTTGATCTTGTAGCTGGTGTAATTAAATAAAGGAAAAAGGTACTGCATGCAACATTCTTACTTACAGTTTGGGTTCTTGCTGTAATATACATCAGCCCAGTCTGGTCAATGAATGAAGTGTGTTTCTTACAGTTTATCCTACAGGAAGAAAGAAAAAAAAAACCAGATGTATTAAGAATATCCTTGCTTTAGAGTAAAGCAAGCCTGGACTCAACAACAAAGAAAGATTTTGTTTATATGCAGACTATTCAAATATTTGATACCAGTATGAAGGCAGTGGTATTCTTATCTATCCAGAGATGTGCACTCATCTAGGTTATGTTTAATTGAAAAATATTTTTACAGTATTTATTTGTATTTGATGTGCTAAGGCCTTTAATTTTATATTCTTTACAAGAATTATCGTAGAAATTATGTTTTCCCATTTGTTGAGCTACCTGCCCGTGCTAGTTGTCCATTTGCATAAAGAATATTTCCACTACTTCAGAGGTTTTGGGGTGGTTTGTTTTTTTTTTTTAAACACTGTCCTTTGAAAACAATGCAGTTTTTTGTATGTTGCTCAACAGAGAAACATATTCCTTGCCAGGGCCCCTACAACGTGATCCACAGAACCCAATGACTTGGAAAAAAAATGCTTGAGGGCAGGTCTTCAGCGGTTATCAGCTGCCGTATCTCCCATGGCTGTGACCATTTATATCAGCGGAGGACCTGCCCCCGGGAGGGTTGCGCAGAGGTGGCTGTAGGGACGCTCAGCGTGGTAGAGGAGGCCCTCTGGAGCCGGCAGATCTCCGTTACCAGGACGTGGCCTGTATCAGCAACAGAAAGACGCTACTGCATTTCTCTGCGATCTGCAGCTGACCTGTGGGCCTGGTGCAGCTCCAGCTGCAGTCCCTCAAATCAAAGCTCTGACTGCAACCGTCAGTCCTTTGCTGTCACTTACGATCACAAAGTTAACTTTTTAAAATGAGAAAGAGCTTCCAACTCTGGCACTAATGGAAATACTGAATACTTTTAATATAAATATATATATTTGGAAAGTATATGAAAAAAGTGTTTTGTCTTTTTTTATACAACTTTTAGCCAAATAGAAGTATTCTGATTATTACTTCTGTGGATACCTGTCCACCTGTAAATAAGCTCATGTGTTCAGGTACATGAACCTGAAGAAAAAAAAAAAAAAGACTGTTCACTGGCTATGCGCTTTGCTAGCTTTCGGTTCCTTTGTACATAAGAGGTGTCTGTTTAAATGTCAGGTGGGGGGTTTTTTATTTAATTGTTGTTCCTCTAAAGAAAGAAGAAGAAAAAAACTTTTGACTTTGTTTTCTCTTTTCTGAGTTAATACAAAGATTTTCTAACTTTTTACTGCAGAAATGGATAAATACCTGGTGCTATGTGAATTTGAGTCAAACTGGCCATAGCAGACACACCAGTTAGAATGCACTTTTCCTGTGGCACACAATGTATTTTCTCAGAAGGGACTTTCAAAGGACCATCAGATGTTTACATTTCTTCTTGTTGCCCCAAGTAGTTTTGAATATTGAAATAACTCCCAAAAATAAAGTCATGATCCATTACTGATGCGACGAATCCTTACATTTAGGTATCTACGACAGGTTTGTACAAATACCATTTTAGAGATAGTTGAAATATTGGGCTTTCATACTTTGTAATGCTTTGATGTGACAATAACTATGCTGTTGCTATCTAGTCTAACCTCATTGTAGACCTGTATCTTCCTGTTTATGGTTATGTCATGAATTGCACTGGCTTGAATTCAGCCAAATACTGACTGTTCAGCTGAAATATTCCGACTGTTATGATGTCCACAAAACATTAATTAAATGCACTCGTATCTGACTACCGCGGAGTATGTCAAATTATTCATGTAATAAAACCCTTGTGTATAACTTTTGCCACATGTTTATGTGAACTTTAGTTCTTTCACAGCCCTGAATGGCAGCACATCAACCAAGGACCAACACGAGTCAATGACAGCCTTTGCATTGACTTCATTACAAATGGGACTGAATTTCTTCCCTTCGAGCAGAAGGCAGATATTTAGACACCATAACATGAGCTAAGACACACAGGACAGGAACATGGCCCTTGAATTTTAAGGTTTGGCCCTGTGAATTTTAAGCGCAGCCTTTAGCTAGTGACTGTGGTTTCCCACCTCCAGGGGGATACATGCCATAAAACTGCTCTTCCCGACGCGTTAAGCTAGCGACGCTTTTCCTGTCCTGCTCTTGCCTGGCAGTAGAGGAGTAGCCTCTGTGCACAACAAGGAACACTCATGATAGGCAAAGCTTCGTTTGAACAGGGTATGCCTTTCTTATGGTAAAGCTAATGAAGCTACTGCTTTAAACTTGCAAGTTGGAGAGATGTTCCTGAAACTGGGAGTAGTTTGTTAAAAAAAAAAAAAAAAAAAAAAAAAAAAAAAAAAAAAGTATCAACTAGTACCTTTCTGTCCAAGTTCTCAACTCCCCTTCTAGCTTTGTTAGGTCATATTTAGACTTTCCTTTGGCTAATGCATTCCTGCCCACTGCTGCAAAGCCAACTCCAATAAAAATAGCAAGGCTATTAAATTTAACGAGCGGTTTAATCACGCTTCTTCTGTTCGCATTTTCCTCCCTTCAAGCAACACCTCCTCACCACACACATGCATACAAAGTCGTCCATCTCTAGTAAAGAAGATCTCTAAACCAATCTGTTCTCTAAGCCAGAGGGCAAAACAGCTCGGGCAAAGAGACCCTGCCCTGCTGCCCAACAACATGTATCGTCACTGACAGTCAGGCTTGTCCAAACAGTCCCTTCCTGAACATGCATGTAATCCCGCGGATACCAGGCACGGCTGGAGTGAAGAGCACTCCTTGCCGCTTCTGTTGGAGGAGTCTGTTGTCTTCATAGCCCCACTCCTGCCAGGCGGGTACCCAAAGCTGTCTGACTTATATCGTTAGAGTAGGTAATCCTACAGCTGATTCCTCTAGATATAAAAAGGAAGGGATCTGAAGTCATATAATTAGCAAGGAAGCGTTTTAGTGGTATTTCAGATTAAATTCCACTAATTAAATGCCATTTTAAGAGATAATAATCTCTGTTGTAATCGATGTTTCTGAAGACAGGCAGACCACCCGTTACAGTTCTCTTTATGCAAACAACTTGTTTTCTACTTTTGTATGTTAAAGAAAAGGGATTTCATTTAACCCAATATTCCATACCTATGCTCCCTCCTCTCCACTCCCGCACAGGCTTTGTCTCTTTTTGAGCCAGTTCTGAACAGTTCTAAGAAGTGACAACCTTAGGTGCATTTGGGGTAGAAATATTTCACACCCTCATGTACTTCCTGTGGAAAATTTTGAGACAGAATGACTCCTCCTCTGCCTGCATCAATAACTTCCTCTAACCTCATTTCTTTTAGCTAAAATAATTCACTAAATTCAAATTTGGGCTTCAAATACCCTTGGCTGCAAGAAAACAATTTCTGTTGAAATATCCTGTGCATTTTGCACTTCAAATGTTGCCATCGTCTTTTTGCTATGGCAGTACCTTTGAGACCTGTTTTCCAAATGTGGTGTTACAGAATCATTACGTTATAATCTTACTTCTGTGAGGTCCTAGTGAAAACCTGCTGCACCAAAAGCAACTTTTTAGCAATGAAAATACCACTTAGAGAACAATAACATTATTTTGGTGTGCCTTAATTCAACGCATTATTTTCTAGTTTATTTGCTTAAACTGCCAACTTTTTTCTCCCTCTCCCACCCACTCTTTTTTATGACGCCAAGAAAAATATTTAGGTTATAAAAATTGCCATATTGGTTTGAAGACTAAGCTACATTTCTCTTTTTGGCTAACAAAATAAAAAGGAAACATTATGCTAAGATTTATGTTCTAAATTTAACTTTGGAGAGGAGAAAGAGAGAGAAAGAATTTGCACCTTCCTGAATTATATTTTCCTGCTTTATCCCCAGATGATACCACCAGGAACAGATGCAGCTTTTTTTTTTTTCTTTTACAATTCTGGGGGAAGGAGAAGAGTTTTCAAACACATTTGTTTCAATGCAAACGACAAGCAAATTTCTCATTACTCTCTGTCTCAGCTTTGCCTTGTAGTTACTCTAGTACAGCGTCTTGCTCTGAAACAAGACTTCATCAATTTTTTGTCAGGTTCTAAAAACAAAACAAAACAAGACTTATGGACAGGGAGAAAGGGAGGAACCACTACCAAGGACTGGGTTAAATGACCAAGCTTGTTTTTAACCAACCTTATGGCATAGCTCCAAGTGTCTCGATCTGACTGCGGATCACTGGCCCACCGAACTTTAACTTCAGTATTTTTCAGTAATATGTGAACATTCCCTTTTGGCTAGAAGTAGACTTACTTACCCTTCCTTCGCAGACTTTTGAACTGTTAGCTTTGCAGGCTTTTTAGCTTTCCTTCATAATACTATAAGCAGCATCTTTAATATATATATTATAATATATTTAATATATGTATAATAATATGGGGGGGGAGAGGGGAAAGTGTGTGTGTGTGTGTGTGTGGATCAGAGACCCTTTTCAAAAAATTAGTTTTCAAAATGAGAACATGCAGAAAAAGGGAGAATAACTAGAAAGCAATCCCTTTTAGGAGAGATGAGATTAAAAATATGTGCAAGCTAAAACTGTATTACATAAAACTGTTACTGAAAGGAACTCAGTGCTCACCGGTTTTATTGAAACAGGTGGGAACTGCACATTCTCGAGATCTGAAAATTTTTTTTAAGACCATTCACTGGAGGTGCAAACTTATCCAGTGCTGACCTCTTCTGGTAGGCAATGAATCTGCAGTCGCCAAAAATAGTTGGCAAAAGTCAACTCGACCTCACCACGGCAAGGTTGGAGAAATACAGGTAGGCTGGCCCTCCAGACCCAGGCCGGGAACTCAGAGAACACAAAGCGCACCTCCCAGAGGGCGCACACCCTCCTCCCATCCCCCCTTACATTTTCATTTTTACAAAATCCTACATCTTACACAACACTGAAGCATGGCAAATCTATCAATCAGGTAAAAACAGTTCTTAAATTTGAGAAGGATTTCTCTAAATTCTTCGCAAAGCTTTAGGAACTGCTTTAGCTGGGAAGTGCTAGAGTAACAGAAATCTCATCACTGATCCTTGCCGATCAGAGCTGTATTTGTATCATCTTTATCACCAATACTGAACTATCTCGTTGTACACAAAGCATGGAGCATCCCTCTCTCGTTATTTGTGGTTGAGTGCATTTGACTAATTAATCTGTGGAAGTCCGAGTCTCCTGTCTCACTTCTGATATCTTTCTTGTTGCCCCATTTCCCACCAGCATGGTATAAGACAACTGGCACAGTGAGGCACGTATGCTCTACATCTCCTTTACTCGCTCCTCTAAGCACTTGTCTGTATTGCTCAAATCAATTCACCCATTTAGGCTCCGGAGGATCAGAAAATGAGTCAGTAAGTAGAAAACCAAATATTTTTAATAACGTCCTTCAATGGTGAGCCTGTTTAAGGTCACAGGAAGCTCTGCCGGGAGAGAACTGTCAAAGCCTGAGGGCTGTGACAAGGAGGGCAGGATTAATCACATTCTCATCCCACTCCGAAGTCCAGCTGCACTAGGCACCCTTTCATGTTGTTACACCTATGCCTGCCCCACTAGACCTGCTTCCTACTCCCCGGGATACACCTCACCCACTTTCCAGCCGATGCAGGGCATCCCCTACCCTCAAAGCAGCAAGGCTCTCACTAATAGTGCCCATACAAGCATTCAATAAAAAGGGTGCTCTGAGTCCTACCTCAGAAGAGGGAACAACTTCGTTCCTGCAACCCTGCTCTTTTAGTGTCATCAGAAAAAGCACTATGTACAAAGCAGGCCTCCCCAGTGCACCCTCAGAAATGGGAACGCACTGAGGATGCCTTCATCTTCCCGTGCAGCTGGAACTGCTACTCAAACACAAAAACGAGAGTCCTTCTAGCTGAAGCTCCTGTGCTTTAAAGTCTCACCCCCTCACAGCTAGCAGAGAGCAAGCCACCCCCAGAAATCACTGCCAGACATGCTTTTTACCCATTTTTAGGCCATCAACACACCTTCTAGCCATCTTAGAGCAGAAACTGGCTCTTTATTTTCGCTCCTCTTTATTTTTCCCCTCTTTTCCTTGCAGGTTCCTTGCACTGGTGCGTATTAGTATCACTGCCGTTACTTCCCGTCATGCCTGAGGCATGACGTTTGTAAAGTGGTGACTCAGGTAATCAAGTTTAGCCTGAGCTTTTAGCTAGGACTGACCAGGCTTTCTGAAGTGCTGTAGTGCGAAGGTTTCCGTTAGAAGACTCAAATGATGTCCTCTTTAGAGAGGGCTGGTTCCTTCCTTCTGGTCACAGACCTCTTGACCTGCGAAACCAAACAGGATACAGAATAAGGGATGGAAGGAGGAAGGAAAATGTTTTTTACTTCCACGGCTTTGGCAAACATCTGAAATTTCCAAAAATATCCAGAAAATCCCACTCCCAGGCTGCTTCTTTCTTGGGTTCTCTTTTCTTTAAATGTTTACATTTTCTCCCAGAATGGGGGTCAGGAGTTTTGGCATTTCGGGCTGAACTCACGCCATGCGGCTTGCTATGTGGGGTGATTTTCAGAGCTCATCCCTCTGCCAGGTCTGTTGCTTCCCAAAGTCAGCAGCAAAATCAGAAGTAGTGTCTCTCACTGAAGATGTTTCATATTTAGAACTGGCACTTGATAAAGCTGTATCCTGCACGGCACTGCTACAAGACGTGGAGGGAGGCAGACCTGGTGTAGTGTCAGGGCAGGAGAGCTAGAAAGCTATCAGAGGAAAGCAAGATGAAAGTGGAAGGGAAATGAAGTAAGTAAGTGGGTGATAAAATAATTCTGTTATATAGGGAGAAAGCCAGAAGGATCAAAGGATCTCTTTTATTTGCATTTTATCCTCATTTCTGTTCCTTGCAGTTTCCTTCCTCTGCTGTATATTATTATCACCTCTATTATAAAACTTTCTGGTTGCTTGCAATTATCCCCCCTTTAATCTCATGCTAGGCTCTTCCCCTTTGATCCAGTGCATTACACGCCTTCTTGCCATATGACTGATTGTGTGCCTGCTCCATATATATGTAAAAACATAATTTTTTTTTTTCAACCTAATTTCCCTATTGTGTCTCCAGTTTAAGTCTATAAAGTCTAGGCAAAGTTGTGTGTTCTTCACAAAATCCTTTCTGCTTACCTCAGTTAGGGTGGATTCAGCTCCCAATAAAAATGGTACAAATGGAAAGCTCCTTCTAGCATCTTTGTTTTATTATTGCACGTAATTTACAGTTATAATTTCATCCGATAAAAGAACATGAGCTGCAGAGAGGGACACCTAATTATGCCCTTCATTGCAAGGCTAAGCTGAGTTCAATGAGAAGAGACAAACCTGTTACTGGCAGACCCTTGATTCTTTCTCTTCTTTTCAACTTACTAAAAAAAAAACCCAACACCCTCTCCTGCTGCTCCCTCCCTCCTACCAGCCTCTCCCAGGACCACAGCTTGCCCTGTCCCTGCGAACCGGGCTTGACGCCAGGGCTGGCAGGGCTGAGATATACTGAAGAATGCTGGGACCTAAGGGCCAGGAGAAGAGCCCTGAGATGACAGGGAACAAGGCAGAGTCAGTCGGAAAGTCAATAGGGAAGATGCTCCTTCTCCAAAGGACAAGCTGCTGCTTCCTTCGCTGGTGGCAAACAGGAGGCAAAGCAGAGCTGCCCGCCCAGCCTGGCCCCATCCCTCTGCGGAGGGCAGCTCCCCACTCGTGGGCAGCGGCTCTCTCACAGGGCTAACACTAGGCAAGACCAGGCAAAGCCCTATTCTCTGTTTTCTCACTGGTTTTAGGTCCGTGTCCCCCCCCAAGCTGTGCTCTAGCCTTTTGAGTGTATGAAACACGCTGACCCTGGTTGGCAAGGAAGCCTCATCTTCATTCTTCTTCAAAGGGAACACTGAAGGAACAGTGTATGGATGGTCTGAAGTAGTCAACTGTATTTCTTAGAATCATAGAATCATAGAATAGTTTGGGTTGGAAGGGACCTCTGAAGGTCATCTAGTCCAACCCCCCTGCCGTGGGCAGGGACATCTTCAACTAGATCAGGTTGCTCAGAGCCCCGTCCAACCTGACCTGGAATGTTTCCAGGGATGGGGCATCCACCACCCTCTGGGCAACCTGTGCCAGTGTTTCACCACACTCAGCGTAAAAAACTTCTTCCTTCTATCTAGTCTATATCTACTCCCCTTTAGTTTAAAGCCATTCCCCCTTGTCCTGTCGCAACAGGCCCTGCTAAAAAGTTTGCCGCCATCTTTCTTATAAGCCCCCTTGAAGTACTGATAGGCTGCAATAAGGTCTCCCTGAAGCCTTCTCTTCTCCAGGCTGAACAGCCCCAACTCTCTCAGCCTTTCTTCATAGGAGAGGTGTTCCATCCCCCTGATCATTTCTGTGGCCCTCCTCTGGACCTGCTGCAACAGGTCTGTGCCTTTCCTATGCCGAGGACTCCAGAGCTGGACGCAGTACTCCAGGTGGGGTCTCACCAGAGCAGAGCAGAGGGGCAGAATCCCCTCCCTCGACCTGCTGGCCATGCTGCTTTTGATGCAGCCCAGGATACAATTGGCCTTCTGGGCCAATTTCTTAATGCTATAAGAAGTGTCAAAAACTACCGAAGCCCACATAATATTTAAGCAGTTTGTAGCATGAATATTGTTAACTAAACCTTTTGATTTGAAAAGGAACATGATGGAAATTTTCTTCTTTACCTTGTTCACGCAGGCTGAATTCCTGTCAAACAGCTACAATACGTACTCTGATAGCTCAGGAAAGAAAGGGCCACTGAAAGGAGCCATAGAAAGAAGCTAGGAGAGCACCCAAACTGTAACTCTCATCCTGGCCTACACAAATCTTCCACAAAGCAACACATCTTCCAGAAAAAGCAAGCTTTTACTCTCCTTGGCTATAAAGAGCATCTGCTCTTCATGTCCTCCAGAGTATCAGTTCCCCCTCCGGATTCATTCCCCATCATTCCTTGACTTCCACATCCACAGTTACAAACTTCTATCCTTCACCAACACCATCCTGTCTTCACTATCACCTTCCTTGTGAAGATGAGAGCTATTTGAGATTTAAAAAGAGCAACAAGTGATTTCATTTTGTTTTCCTTCACGTGAGTTTTGTACTAATAACCACTGAACAAAGGATCTGCAGAGATGGGAATGACAAAATGTATTTAGATCTTTTGCTTTAAGCTCTTGCACATGCAGCATTGTCTCTCTGGAATTAAATGGGACCATGCTTGTTTCTTATGTTGCTCTGCATTCAAATAAACCCACTAGTAATAATGCAAGATGCAGCACCTCATTTTCTAGTATTCTTAGATCACAACATGACCTTGAACATCTTTCCACTGCCACCTCCACAGACTACACTGCAGAAACACAAAGGATTTGCATATGTTATTGAGTTAAAAGAGAGACCTCAAGATCTCGCTACCTCACATCCTTCACATGCCCTACTCTCCTCGACACACTGGCATGTCTCTGATGATGCAGCACCGCTTTCTTCTTCCCTTTTTAAAATCTCATACAATGGTGAGTTTGTTGATGCCCCCCCCGTGCTCTGCCCTGGTGATTAATTACATTCCCCTCTCAGAAATATACTTCACTTGTTATATTGTTGGAGGTTCTAACATCAAGAGCAAGAAACTGGATCTTGCTATGCAGAACTGAAAAGCCCTGTGCTAAAACACCTTTTGCAGCTGTGAGTATCAACACCCACTCATCACGTTGCCTTTTTCAACCTTCTCTTTAGTAAGGTGCATTAGTCAGGCTCCTGAAATAAGCACCTTCAGGGCTTATTTTCTGTTCTCGTGGTCCTCCTTTGAACTCAAGCCAGCCTGTGCCTTCCCAAAACATTAACAACCGTGGTAATAAATATATCTGATAAGAGTTCACAGAACATTAACATCAGCAAGCCAACAAATGGCTAAAAGTGTTGGAGAGCACTACTACATGCAGGGCATATGTAACAGACCGTGGAGGCCCTTTAAGACCTCCAAAGGGCAGCTGCCCTCCTGGGGAGCACGGATGGGCACAGCTGACATGAATTGACTGGATGCCCAGCTCAGAGACTTCAAAGGCTTCCAGTCTGGGAGGGGACTAGGTTGTTTGCCTCAGTGATTCAAGCCTTTTATGATCAACTTAAAGAAAGAAAGAAAGAAAGTAATGGACTCTGTTGGTTTATTTTTGCTGGGTAGTGGTGTTCTGATTTCCTAGGCTTTAGGAGAGAAATAAAGTTTTGTATGCACTGCTACTGAATTAATAGCGGTAGCAGTTTTCTTAGTAGGCTGGTAAGAGGTATGATGTGTGGTCAGTCTTCTAGTTCGCAACATGAACAAGAAGTTGTAGATGGGTTGCAGGGCTGGAGCTAGAATATGTAGAGCACTCATGAAATACATGGGGTAACTTTTGGTGTTGTTCCTATGAGATCTGGGCTCTGGGGTTCTCTGTTCAGCCTCTCCTGTGTTAGCAGTACAAAGCAGAAGGGGTCTCACAGGCTATTCTGGTAGCTCAGATTTCCTGGGATGTCAGAACTTCATAGGCAGCCTCCTGCTGCCAGGAGCCCAGAGTTGCAGTGTGCAGGGAAATCCCTTAGTGGCCTGCTCTTCTAGGGTAAGCTGGACTCCAGTTCCCTGAATGTGGTGTCCCCCATCATAAGGGGAGAGAAGTGAACCATGAGATACTGAGGTCTGTCTCAGGTTTTGATGTTTTCTCTTCTGATCTTAAGGTGTGATCTTGAGTCTGTGCAGCGCATGTTTCATCAGGAATCAGGTTTCAGTAGCGTATGTAAGGGCTTTTCTTTTTTCATAGCCTGAAGACTCAGGGCTGTGCTGAGTCTGTTAAGATGCTGTTTTCTCTCAGATGCCCACAGCCTATATTTCATCTAGAAGGACTTCAGAACGTTTCAGATACAGTTCACTGAGAAGATGGTGGATAGCCTTCGTGTATCTTAACCACCCAGCAAACGACATGGCAAGCTCTGGTGGGAAGTGAATCCCACACTGTGTCTAGTTAAATCTGCAAAGGGGATACAGACAAGCAGGGTGTAATTATCCAAAGTGGAAGCTGGCCAGAGCATAGTGCCGTGACTCCTCCCTGTTACTCCAGGTTACTTCTGGGGGAAGGGAGGAGTGTGCTGGCAACTGCAATCCCAAAATTCAGAAAGGAGACTCTGCAGTGTGTATTGTTCACCTGCTGACTTCAAACACTGTGTCAGAGCACAGATATGAAGGCTATGGGGGAGAAGGATGCGCATGGACTTCAGAGGAAACACTTGGTTACCACAGCTCTTCATCCAGACAGACGGGAAGAATTATTGAATTCTCATTGTAGGGGTCATAACTGCAGGTGTTGCCGGGAAATTCAGAGCAGCTGTCTTAAGGCATAGACAGAGACGGTAAAATTAGAAAAGCAGTACCTCCGACTGAGGTACAGTCAGCAGCGAGGTTATCTGAACAGGAACTGATATTCCTAATGACTTGTGACAGAAAATGAAAATGCAGTTTTTATATTGTGAAAGCTGCAGTATTGAGGACTTCTCCTTCAATTTCACAGTAACGCCTCCCTGCTGTTCAGTCTATTTCAAACTAAACTGGCTTCTTGGAATTTCTGAATGGCATCCTTCCACCTCAGGCCTTCTTCTGAGACTTCAGTTTTATTCTGAGCTGACGCAGAACTTGCAGCTGTGCTGATTTCCTTCTTTCACAACAGAACTGTTCTTCTGCTTGTGCTGCAGATAACAAGAACTCGGTTACTGGAGGGGAAGGTCAACATCAGAAGAGAATCAAGTTGGAAGTGACACTTCTGTCTAGGAAAACTATGGTAGAGATTAATCCAGTTTATAGTAGTCCTGTTCAGTAAGCATTTGAACACTTTACTTCCTGACCAAAACTTTGAAGAGTTGAGTCTGGGTGTCCTTAGTCTGTATTAAGGTCTGTAAATAAGAGGGTGATTGCCAAAATATATGAAGTTTTACAGTTCCTTTAAAACTTGCACCAAAACACAAACACTTTTTATAGGAAAATGCAACTGTGAAGAAGTTGTAATTTTTTTCCTAGAAAAATGAAGTGTTTGATCAGTGAATCAATCATCTTAGTTCAAACACGGCTTACTGGAACACACAGGAAACAAACTGGATCAGTTTGGTAGTACTGTCCAAAGTTTGTGCCTAAGCCCCACAAGACATTTCTGGGAGATGTAATTGGAGATACTTAATCCTTTTTCCTCTGTGGGATGGTTTTTCTTGTCAAGATGTTTTTTCCCTTAATGCATTCTATTCTCTGGCTGGAATGCAACATTGCACTAGGAGAACTATGACTGTGTTGAATGGGATATAGATCCTGAGGCCTATAAAGCAGAGGCACTAAAACTACCTGTGAGTATACATCTCCATGTGAAACAAAGCCAAAATGAACTGTTTCGAATTGGAAAATGTCAAAATGAAACTTTCCACATGAGAACATTTCTAAATATTTCACTGGGTGTGTGTGTGTGTGTGTGTGATATTTTTCAGTCTTTATCCTGAGCTTGAGACAAAAACATAGTGTTGAAACATTAGAACTTAATTGTTCTGATTTCTTAGTTGTTCAGCAAAACACCTGCAACCTTCACTGAGGTAAGCTCAAGCCGAAGTTTCTATCAAGAATGATAACTATAACAGCAACAAAGCTCTACCCCAATGCTGGATTGCGCAGCCAAGTGGTAGGGTGGAAGATGTCTTCTCTCCTGTAACGTGCCCTGCTAGGAAGCATCCTTCCCTCTTACAGACCTAGGATTGCGCATATGCTTTCTTTGAACACTGACAGAGTACATAAAGGGGCAACCTACTGCAGTGTATTCGTGCTGGCCTCGTCTTACAGTGCATTCAGAGGTGAGCCAGCCAGGTGCGGTCCCCACTTACGCAACCTACTGTGCAGACTGAGGGCTTGTTGCCTGGGAGTTGGAACACGCGTGGGGGTAAAGGTGTTCTCCACCGAGAAAACAGGGTGCTGCGGCTAGCCCACAGGGCTGGCAGGTTGTGTTCATCACCGTAGGGCCACTTCAAACCGGCACTGCTCAGACTGCAAGTGCAGATCAAAACTCTCCCTTTGTAAGAAACCTCCCAGGTGTGGAAAGGCTGGCTGGAACCAGCCAGGAAACGTGGCTTGCTTAAACCAACTTGGTTCCAGCATGTGCATGTAAACCATTTCTGAGGATATTATAATCTTTCCCTGGCAGGTTATAGCTGGCAGAGAATTCTGCCTTGTAAACAGAGCAAATTACTATTTCTGAGGGCAGGCCACCAGATGTTTTATGTCACCTAGTTTCTGATTTAAAAACAGACTTTTTAAAATCTGACAAAGATGTCTGGTGGCAGCTTCTCTGATCTGTACCTGTTAAAACACAATTCAATTTGATGAATTAAATCTACATGGAAGGCAAAGGATGCTGTTAGAGGGCAAGTGACGGTCCAGATTAACAGGACTTGGGTTAGATTGTTGAGGTAGTCACAATTATTACTCTGAGAACGCTTCTGTTCTGTTATTTGTGCCATCCATATGAGTATAATTCACATCTTTGTGCAACTCTCTGTTCTAGGGAGGTAAAACAGGAAGCACCCTTTTGTTAATCCTACTTTTTGAAAGGCTGGTGCTTGTTGGCCTGCTGTACAGATAAACTTCTGAGCCCTTCTAGTACACTTCATTACACCTCAATAGCTGGGTCCTACTTTTGGCACAAGCTGAGGTAGGAAAATGAAGAATGGGCTTGTAGGGACAGCAGCCAAAAGAAAAGAACAGACAAAAGATAAGATAGTCTGTGCTCATCATAGAGCTGTGCTTAGATGCAGTGGAGATGTTTTCTCTTAAGCTGGCAATGATTTCTGCTGCTTTGATCTACCAATGTACAGTTGGGGGATCTGTAACAAGAGAGGCTTCAAAATTGGAGGAATTTTAGCGTAGTATTTTCTAAAGTACCTTAAAGTTATCTGAGAGACATGATCAGACAGTCCTTGGCATGGGAGAGAAGAGGACTATAAAGTTGTGGACAGCTAATGAGCATCTTGTGTGGAGAAAAAGGGAGGGAGAGGAGGAACTTCCCAATGGATTAAAAAAAAAAATAAGGAGGGGAAGCCAGTGAAATGTTTGGCTTAGATGGCAACATAAATGAGTGGGGTGGAGGCCAAGACTTTTTAAAGGTCTTCCTGATAAACTCTGTAAAGTACTGCCACAAAACACAGCACCATAAAATAGACACACAAGTTGCTTTGCTGAAAGCATCTTAAAATGTTCTTTTGTCTTTTCTTTCTTCAACCTTTCTGTACTTGTCGTGGTTTAACCCCAGCCGGCAACTAAGCCCCACACAGCTGCTCGCTCACTCCCCCCTCGGTGGGAAGGGGGAGAGAATCAGAAGGGTAAAAGTGAGAAAACTCGTGGGTTGAGATAAAGACAGTTTATCAGGTAAAGCAAAAGCTGCGCACACAAGCAAAGCAAAACAAGGAATTCATTCACTGCTTCCCACTGGCAGGCAGGGGTTCAGCCATCTCCAGGAAAGCAGGGCTCCATCACACGTAATGGTTACTTGGGAAAACAAACGCCATCACTCCAAACATCCCCCCCTTCCTCCTTCTTCCCCCCGCTTTATATTGCTGAGCATGATGTCCTATGGTATGGAATATCCCTTTGGTCAGTTGGGGTCAGCTGTCCCGGCTGTGTCCCCTCCCAGCTTCTTGTGTACCCCCAGCCTACTCGCTGGTGGGGTGGGGTGAGAAGCAGAAAAGGCCTTGGCTCTGTGTCAGCACTGCTCAGCAACAATGAAAACATCCCTGTGTTATCAACACTGTTTCCAGCACAAATCCAAAACGTAGCCCCATACTAGCTACTATGAAGAAAATTAACTCTATCCCAGCCAAAACCGGCACAGTACTCCTTTAGCCATCTTCTGTACCTGTCAGCTACACTGCTGTGCACTGTAGTTCATCCCTCTTCCAGGTTCATGTCTTCTCTTCCTGCCACTCTCCTTACATGTCGTAAGAATCCACAGAAACAGTTTGACAAGTTCAGTCCACCAGCCTTTTAAAAGAGGGACAGGAGAGGTTAGTAGCATCTAACATGTGGGCTGTTCCAAAGGGCTAGTGGCTTGGGCATAAAATGTAAAGGAGTGTTATTTCTGTAAAGGACAGAAGGTATCAACTCAGGCCTGAAAGGCAAGAAGCAAGGAAATAAAAAAAAGATAAATGAAGGACAAGTTCTATCACTTTGTTTCTTTTAATTCGGTGCCTAATACACCAATTTCACCACACAAAACACAAGCTGTGGCAAGTACCCCGGGAACTGAGAAAAAGGAGAAACGGGGATGTTTTCTTTTAGAAGTGGTTTTCATGTGAAATTCCAAAGATGAAATGCATTTTTAGCTCCTTATTTGCTTTAAAAATAGGCTATACAAAAATCCACTTGAATTTTCTGTAAGATTTCATTTAAGTTCACATACAGATTTTTCTACTATTCTCATATTCGATTACTGGAATTGTTTGGCAAAATGTAACCATTTTTCTCTATTCCACAGTTCTGAGAAAAGACTGAAATAAAAAGGGAAATACACATTTATGTGGCTGTAGACTTCTGTAGGTCAGAGGCTTCTGACACTTACAACGCCAAGCACAGAAAGCCTTCCACTTAAAAGCGATGCAAAAGCAGTGACAGCTCATTTCAGAAGCACTGCAGATTTCTTTGGGTCAAGCCAGGATGCCCCTCCTGTAAGATAAAGAGTGGGATCAACAACTGTTTCAAAAGAGGCTCGTCTTCCTCCATACTGATAAGGGAAACCTAGAACCTTTGAAAGCCAATTTACAAAAGCACAATGGCTGGAGCTGTTCAAGGACACCACTCTCACTGAAATGGTGCACAGCTATGGCCGCTTCAAGGGAGCCAGGAGCACACGCTGGCATCACTTTTGGTGAAAAAATGATTTCTCAAAGTTACTTAGGTCTTCTCTTTGTGCCCTCACAGTAAGTCTGTACTTCTAATTACTGTATTTAAGCACCCTGGTACCACTGAAAATTGAATACCTAAATCCCAGAGACACCTTTGGAAACTTCAAACTCATAAAACAAAGGAGTATATGAATTCAGCGCGTTGTCTGTGCAAGTCTGGATTAGCACATCCTGATTCCACACACAACCAACTCTGTGCTGGAAATAGCTCTCCTTCTTTATTGTATGCATGCATATAACCTTTTCCTTAACATCTGTGTCTTTCCCAAGTTAAAAAAGACCTGTCTCAAGTATGTAGCAGGTGAGCTTGTTACTTGATTTTAAAGGCTTAGCAACTGCATAGCCCACCTGCTTTTCTACAGGCAGCTGTTTTGGTGTGTAAGACTACTGTTCTGATGAAGCTTCAAGTCAGCAAGACTCTTATGCCAGTGAAAGTCTCTGTGACTTAAACTCCCCAGGTATTTATACAGCCTAACAGGAGGAGAGAGGAGCAAAACCTCAGGGATTTTAAAGCAGAGCTGCTTTAGAAGTGAGGACTTGCATTCACTGTCTTGTTTTTAAAGGAAGGCAGTTTTAAGGTGCACGTGGGTCCCCTTGTTCTGTTTCCAAGCTTAACTGGACTTCACCGTTTTCAGATGTGGCAACCTGTGAATCAGGCAAATTGAAAGTGTTTGCAGTTAACTGCATAGACAGCCTTCTTGCCTGAACAAACCTCACCCAACCCTAAACGCGGTCTTAACCCTGTGAAACTGTCAGTAATTGCTTTCAGTCTTAACTGACATGATAGCTCAGGGTGAAGTATTGCCTAGCTTTTCCCTGATTCTCTACTCAGGCTGCTTGGTAAAAGGGTGGTACTAGGTGAGGCCTCTACTTTCCTCTGGTCTTTTTCCCGTTCCCTATTTCTGCTCTTATTATCACAAAGCCGTGTTCTCTAGCACTGAAGGAACACACTCATTCCTACGAAATGGCTGTGGTAAGTGGAAACTTTGCAAATAACCTAAATAGGTGACCAGAGACATTATTTAGGGAGAACCCAGGGTGTTTGGGGTTTGGGGAGGGGAAGGAAATCTGGAATTTATTTTGTTGTTTTACAGCTGCTGTATCCCTCAGTTTAGTGGTTGAATAGCTGAAGCAGCATGCTGAAGGAAACAGGCTCCTGACATTTCCCTTCTCCTTCAAATTGATGTTGGTCTCTCACAGACAAACGCTGGCAGGCTTAGCAGTAATGTCTGAGGCGTGAACACACCCAGCTGACACAACACTTGCTGCCAGAGGTTACAGACTTCTAGTAGGCAAAGAGAATACAAATTTTACCCAGCTTCTTTCTCCCTTTACCCTGTAGCTCATATTTCACATCCTAGAGGAAACGCACATTTTTCTGACAAAGACTACTCAGATATATCTGGTGCAGCTGAAATGTGATACAAATCTGCATTTTGTTAGTTAAAATCACTATCCATTCAATAAAGAAACCAGGCAAGCAGATCCACGCACCCTACATGTCCCACCGGCTTGAGATCCTCCTAACAGATTCTGCATAGGACCAGGACTATTACACAGGAAAGGTGTAGGACAGCTAAGTGCTTAATAAAGCTGAGATTTGTGTCAGTGCTTCGTACCAGTTACCTGATTATCAAAACCTGAAACATCAACATTGTGGATTTATGGCCCTGAAATTTAATAAAAAGAAGATTTGTATTGTATCCTGAGATCCCCTATTGCTTGCCCTGGCTGCTTCACCTCACCGTTTGCTCCTCAGCCTTCCACTTGAAAGTGGGGAATTGCCTCCTTTATATATCATTTCAGTTACATCTGTACTAGCAACCCGAACAGGTTCAGTGCCTGTCCTCTGACTCTGAGGGCCAGTGGCACTGCCCAGCTTGTGCCCATGTTGCAGCATTCTCCTCTCCTAAAACAAGTCCCCACATTGCCTGCTGGGAATGGTTTCTGGCTTGTGCCTGGGCATTGGCTGCATGGACCAAAGCCATCCCAAGTTCATGCTATCAGCATGAACAGTCACTTCTCAGTCACCACTTGTGCCCTGTTTAGCTCATTATTTTTGTATCATAGTTATTTCAAAAAAAAAAAGGGAAGTGCTCTTCATATTTTCTTATTAAAGGGAATGAAGTTATGAAATACAATTTCTTCGAATACAGACTTAGAGGCAAATATGCAACAGTAAAGCAGAGTATGGAGTGCTGTGGGGTCGCAATGAACAAGTCCTTCCCAAAACATGCAACAGCACAATCTGCATTTTAGGAGTTTTTAGAGCATGATTTTAGGAACAACTAAAAAAACCCCAAAGTAACCACGCCTGGCAGCCTAACTCTTATTTACTGGGAACTGTAAAATAAACTCTGGAGGCAATGTTATGTTCTTAAAGAGTCACTGTCAAATTACAAACAATAGAAAACACATTTGCATTTCAAACCTATTTGTCTCCTGGTGTTGTATGTCACACAAACTGCAAAACAGATGCTATTAGCAATATTTTTTTTTCTTTTGCCTGGTGTGCTAGCAATCTTCAGGGCTATTTTGGTGGATCTTCCGCACAGCAACAGGAAAGAGAAAACATTTTTGAAAGTGTGATTGTAAAACCACAAAATACTGGCTTGGGAACTTGGCCACTCGTCCCTGAAGCTGCCCTTATTTCAAACCAAAAGTAACCCAGCAAACATGCACTAAACTCTCTAGATTCCCCACCCTTACCAGTCACCATTTCCTCAGCTATAGACAACCTTAAAACAGTCTTTAAAAAAACTGTCACTGCTGGATGGGGCTATGCTACTCTGTAAATAAAGAGGTTATTCCCTTCTCTATATCCAGAATCCTTAAACCTATTTCCTCATCTCTTTTTTCCATATACAAACAGAACAAAGGGAACTTCTGCCCTTCTAGCTTCTGGCTTCGCCAGCGCCTGCTCCCCGGTCTGCTGCAGTGTATTCATCTCTGATGGGGCAAGCCATCCTCTCGCAGGGCCCAGCTGCCCTGTTCTCTCCCTGCCCCCCGGCAAAAGTCTCCCCCAGGAAATCAATAATGTATCCCGGAGCCTGCCTTTCCCTGGGGAACGCAGGCTGCCTCCCTCCACCTGCGCAGCTGGCTGAGGCTGCCCAGCTATCAGCTCACAGGCTGCTTTCAGCATGAGGGAAAGAATACGGCAGCCCCTGTCCAGCTCGGAGCAGGAGAAGGGCTACACTGGGTTGGGCTGCCCCAGCAGCAGGCAGGACTGGGGAGGCCTCTACCAGCTCATCGCCGCTCCTTGGGCACCGGGATACTGCTCACAGTCTGCAGCACCCTCCCAGGTGTCACAGGCAGGTTGAAACGGAGAAACAGCTGTCCTGACCAGATCTAAATGGGAAGAGAGGTATTTTTGGATAAACAGAGTATCTCAAAGGAAATTAGTATTTTAGTCAAATGCTGGGTTAAGACCTGTGCCCTTTGCTTAGCCTCTTGCAAAATTGTGTGATGATGCAGTCTTTAATTACATGTGATGTTCTAGGGTGGGTTTTTTTCCTGTGGGATTCTGGCATCATTTGGTGAGCAGAACAGCCAGTGACCACTTGGCGAACACCTGGTCAATAATTTGATCTCTCCTCTGTTCTGCCTGTGCTTGTGTGTCCTTATATGCCAAATGTTGCCCCAACTCTGCTCTGCACAGAGAATTATTCATTGATGTTGCTCAGGGGCTCAGATGGCAGAGTAACTCACCAACATTAATGTACATGTTGTTACATGCCTTTTGGAGGTGAGGGGCAAGTTTCCACACCATCATTACTACTTGAGTGATGAGGGACTGAGGGTGTAGTTATAGGAAACTTCCCTCCCACGGCAAAAGCAGTAAAAGAAGTTCTCCCTCTCTTGGCCGCCATCTCCAGCTGCCCAGTCCCACTCCCACAGCACAGATCACTGCCTCCATAGTAGTGCTGATGCAATCATTTATGAGATTGGCCTGTAAATCATCTGCACCGCAGGCCCACAAATGGTTGCATTAGTGTGTTTGGGGAGCCGGTAGCCGCCACACAGAGGCAGGGAACAGCATACAGGCAGATGTGACATGGGGTAACAGAATCTAGCTTTGATATCACAGGAAATGCTCATTTAACTAAACCTTAAGGCTGGTAAAGAATATGAACAAGGGACACTACTTTGGATTCTCAGTCTGAGACACCTACAACTTTCGTTTCGCTTACTTTTTCAGAGTATTTAGCATTTTTTTGCACTCTCTTTATTGGGACTAGAAGTCTGGTGATCTCAGCTGTAGCTGTGACAGGGCAGGTTGGAAATCTGAGCAATGGAACACATACCTGCAGTGGCCAGCGTGCTGGAGTTTAAGTTGCTGCCCAGTGTTGCGTAGCAGCTCTCTTCCGCAGGCAAAGACAGACTGTAGTTCTGCTAAGTGGCATTTAACTACCTTGCTCCTGAGACCATCCCATCTCCCTCGGACCTCCCTCATGTCGCTCACTCTATGTGTTCCAGTTTCTGCAAAACTGAAACAGGAGCCAGCCAGGTAACATCCCCCTTCAGTGCCCAGCTACAACTCATCCCCAGAGCACCATCCACCTTATGCACTGAGGAAGAGAGGCATCCCATGGGAAAAAACACACGATCATTACATTGAAACCTGCCATGTGATGAATATATGCAGAAGGAGAATAAATTAAGAACGAGCCCTGCAGCATAATTTTGCAGGTTGTATTAAAAGCAAAGAGAGGACACTCATCGCATCACCTGAATTCATGTATGTTACCGCATGATCATTAGCAGGCTTGATGAACGCTGTTACTCCACAACATGCCCTTCTGCCATTTGAGCTGGAGGATTAACCTCTATCAGTGGCAAATTGGCATCTTTTATTCAGATGAGCGGTGCAGGGACTTGATGGTTTCTTGCTGTTACTTGTTGACAACAGAGGAATAGTCGTGGGTGCAACTCCATGTTTCCAGCCCAGCTGGTCTATCAGCAGGGGACATCCCATACCCCTCAACTCTGCAGCAGTGACCAGCCTCTCTACCATTCTGCTTCCTTGCCCTGGTTTTTGGCAGGATTAGCAGAAGGCAGCACAAGGGATGAGGAGAGACTGAACGAGGTGGAGGTGGAGGCCTGCACAGCAGCACTCCGGCAGCAGCCGGCCCTGGGACCACCTTGGCTGTGTGGTCGGTCGACACCCTGAGGGGCAATGGGCCCTCCTCCACGTTTGGGAGGGGAATGGTGGCTGATGAAGAGTAGCCTTGCTGCTTTTGCTCTTCCCAGGCAAACCTTAGATTCCTCCCCTTCAACCCACCGTGTTTCTTTCTCTTTGCCTTGCTCAGGAACCCTGTTTCACCCTCTGGCTTCCCTGTCTGCCTCCCCATCCACGCCAGCTCCCTCCCCACAGGCTGCACACCCCATACTCCGGTCCTTCCAGCCGCTGAAGGAGGAGACTTGCAGAACCATCTGCCTACACCAGATCCCTCCCGACCTCTCTTTCCCAACCACCACAGCCGCCCCTTCCAGCCCCCGCTATTCCACCGCCTCCTCCAGCCCTGTCAGCTCCCGCCCGCCTTCCCGCCCCGTCAGCCTTCCCTCAGTGCTGCCTCCCCTCAGCGCCTCGCCTCCTCCCTCAAGTGCAATTCCTCCCCTTTCAGCCAGTAAAAACTCCCCACCAGCTCGGCCCGCTGCCGCTTTCCGAGGTTGTTAAAAATAAATAAATATAACAAGTCGTGCGCTGACTAAATTTGGACGATGATTTTTATGTATTTATTTATTTATTTTTCCCAAAAAACAGCACTGGGTGGCGCGAAGGAAACCCCATGACACTGCGTTTTGGGCTGACTTCTCTCGGGTTTCTCTGAGCCCCTCAGCAGGACGGGACGGGGGGCCCCGCCGCGCCGCCGCCCCCCCGACCCGCTGAGGGGGATCGCGTTTCTGTGGCGGCAGCGGCCGTTAAGAGCGGCGCCCTCCCTCCCGCCCGCGTAGAGGGCGGGAACGGCGGCGGGACGGTCCGGCCCTGTCATCCCCCGCGAGGCCTCTCCGAGGAGCCAGGAGGGAAAACGTGAGGGAAACGGAGAGGTGATACGGACAAATCTTTGTTTTTCACCCTAGAGGATCCTCTGTTACCCCACACACAAGCTCTGGGGATGGCCTGTGAGAGGGGCGCAGCCCTGAGGGTTACCTCAGTGCCTCAGTTTCCAAGCCAGCAGTTTTCCCCATCCCTGGGTAGGCTAGCAATGACAGCTTGCTTTTTCCAAGGGGAGGCTGGTTTTCCCCAGGAGATTTCCATGTCCCTGTGGAAAACACGCCAGTGGTTTCCCGGGACCCGCTGCGGAGTTGGGCGCCAGAACCGGAAAGTATCGGCCAACACACAAGCGTGTGCCGTGTCAGGGAGAGGGCCCGTGGCCTGTGTCTTAGCCGCTTTGGGGAATGCAAGTTTCCAGGACAACTGTTTTCCAAGTGCAGACCAATACTCCACTCTAAACTATTCAAGTTTTTACTAAAATAAGTGTATTTCATGGAAAACTTGGTGATTAGTATCTCTTTAAAGGTCCGACTGCTGAGCAGTGGGGAGATGATGTTGTAGTCAAATTGGTCTGAAGCAAAAAACATTATTCAAGGATATCTCTGTTTTTTATACATAAGCAACATTTCAGTCACAAGTAAGACCAGAAACTCCAGCGGCACTGTTAACTCTGTTCGTTTTGCTCGCAATTTTGGTGCTAAAATCTTCCATGAAAACGGGAAACAAAATGTTCTTACAAACAGGCTTGTTGAAACTATATATGACATCATTTAACTTTAAAAAATCAAGACTATTAAATACAGGCATCAACAGTGTATTGCTAGTGTGTGCGTAACTGCATACATTATGTTGTTTCTTATCTCAGGAAACTTAAAGAAATCCACTGCTTCCAAAATGATTCACTCCTCCAACCTGGCACCCAGTTTCAAGCAAGTAGTGCAGAAGAGTAACACATCCTACACGTTCCCTGCAAACTGTTTAAAAATCAACTTCAGGAATCCAGGGATGGGGAATGCTCTGCCACAGCCGAACTATATACACATATTGCCTTGTGCTGGAGCCTACTTGGCAATGTAATTGTACAAACTTGTTTGATATTTTGCTTATTATGTTGCTGCTAAGAGCTCTCACCCAAATTAAATAGTTTTGGAAAGTTGCTTTCCAAGCACATGTGAAGATTAGAAGCCCCTTAAGGTTCCATTTATGGGCCATCAACGATATTATTATTATTATTTATGTAATACCCTTCCGTGCTAAGTACTTGTGACTCCATGTGCTTAAGGAGCTTACTGGATGGATTCCAAAGCAAGGATGTTGCAAAGCAGGAGAGGAAAGAAAAAGCCTGCTGCTTCTTAGAGGAAGGCAGCATGTTATGTAGGGCTCGTGGAAAAAGTTGTTGTATTTAAGCATATAGAAGGTGGAAGGCATAAGAAGGAGGGACAATAGGTGGGTTTCAGGTGTGTGCAAAGTCAAGTCAGTGGGAATGAGAAGCTAAGTTCATGATGGGAATTTAAAAGATGCCAGCAGTTCCTTTGAAGCACCTTAGCTTTTAACTGCTCTGATATCTAATAGCATCCACAGGTTTGAATTAAGAGACCTGTTCCCTCCTGAAATGCCTGGCATCAGCAAACTAAACAGGGATCTTTCTGAAATAGCTGTAGGAAGTGCTAAGGAAAGAGCCACAAGTTAACCCCAAGGGACTTAGGCTCAGATTCTTAAAGGTAATTAGGTACCTTTAAATACAAGTTAGACATCTAAATCTTTGAGGCTCAGGCTCTTACTTAACTAACTCTGGACTGGAGGAAGTCTCCTTAACTGATTCACAGCCATGAACCCTTTCCTGGATTTGGATCCTGTTTTGTCTTTCAGAAACTGAACAGGGCATAGTTTTAGTATCATGACAATTAGGCTGGCGTGGTGGGGACTCTAATAGTCTCCAGGAAACAAGGGTCAGAAATGTGGGTTGGATAGGAAATGTTATAATCATTGGTCTCTTGTGGGGAAAAAAACCCACAACTTGCTTTTGGTCAGCACTGAGGTTTTCCTATATATAAATATAAGAAAGCCAGTATATATGGTGTGTATATATGTATAATATATATATATTTCCTATATATATAATATAAGAAAGCCAGTAAAAGTAAGGAGAGAAAGGCCTAATTTATCATGCGGTCAAGCAGAATCTCAAAGTTCTCACATGCCCTTTATTTTGATGGAGACCACTCAGATGGACATCACTCATTTCACAGCTATATTCTTATATTCTGGGAATATAGGAAACTTGCTTTTAATAATCTCAGGCAGAAAGAGCCTTGAAATTGCAGTCAGAATAATTTACACTACATGCAGAAATCCTATAGTATTTTAAATTAATTCCTTGAAATATTTGTATGCGTTCTTTTTTTTGGGCCTCCGGCACACAATTGCTTTCCACACGTGAGTCTTGAGGGGTTCAAAAGGATTCATAGCATACATTTTCTGAGAGTTACATTATTAGAAATAGTCATATATTTGCTTCTATATAATGTTCAGCTTTTAATATATGACCTTCTCTCTTTGTCTCTGTCTCTCTCTCTTCTGTCCCTGCTGCCTACTGTCATAAAACTACAGTTTTTCTCTTTAGGAATCTTGACATTCATTGTTTTGACATTATTTGGGGTATAATACTCAATATTTATGAACCCTTTCCTGCTATAATGTTATGAGGTAAAAAAAGAAGAGCTGAATTTAAAAGCATCAAAGCTCATTTTTGTACAGTGTGAGAAATTAATAATAATAGAATTTTTTTCTGTGATTTATAGATCCCATGGAAATAGTTTTCTTTCAAGTTCCCTGAAGCATTTACAGCCCAAACATTACAGTTTTGCAACATTAAATGACATACCAGCTAGAAATAAAATGTAAAAATGTTTGTTTCTTTTCAGTCGCTGATGGAGTGAGATTCTGGAAAATTGATTTCATTTTTGGTATTTCCATTTTTAATAACTTGTAATGGAGCAAACAGAACAAGCCACCTCCTAAATAATGATGCATTGAACTAATTCGCTCCCTTTTCCACCAAAAAGTTGTCAAGAGGGAGTCTGAAGCACACTCTTCTTTCTTGCTGAGCTTCCTGTGGAACGTCTCCTCCCAAAGGACTGAGGAGGCCCTTTGCAGCTCCTGTCCCAGCCTCCACAGAGCTATACAGCCCTCATCGTTCTGCCCCTTCTCCCAACTTCTCTGTCTTAAAAGCCTTTGCACCCTTCCACACCTGGCTAGACTAGAGCTGCGTATTTGTACTCGTATTATGCACAGGAGGATGGCATAAAGGCCCTAACAATGCCAAGGATCACATCAAGGCCAGGTTATTGCAGCTGAAGAATCATGAAGGATCACAAGCGCAGTAGGAGAATTGTCGTATCTCGAGAGCTGTGTAGGACAGTCATAAATACTCCCACACAGTAGTTGCTGTACAGGGAGTGTTCACCGTGGTGACTCTCATGTGCTATAGGGGCTGCTGGAATGAATTAAAGGAATTCAAGGGCTGCTAAAACAGACTCAGTTCTTGATGTGTGCGGATCCCCTAGAATCCAAGCAGAAAAAGAGCTGCCAAGGTATGTTAAGTCACTTCTGCATCCCTTCCCCCATCTGTGGCTTTGAGAGGTGATACAGCTCAGCATTTGGTGTCTCGTTATCCAAGTTAGCAGATGTGGTATAAATCTAAAGGGTTTTCATAGCAGGAAGTGGTAGGTGGAGACATCCTAAGGGCTGGAGCAAGGCTAAGACACAGCTGCCAGGGAAACTCTGGTGGGTGGGTGGGAGGAAGAGGCAAGAACATGCCTGGCAGGAGAGAGCCTTCCCAGGGATGAACACAGCTGAGAGAGAGAGTGAGAGTGTAACTGAGCAGCAGTGGCTGGGGTGGGGTTTGTCCAGTGCTCAATTTAAGGCCAGATGTGGAACGCAACTCCCTCTATTGTGTCGTAGAGAAGTGAAACGGGAGATGCGTGAATCTCCTCTCTTACTCCTCCCTACCTTTCCCCTCTCTCCAAGTAGAAGAGGAAACTTTTGTGGAAGGAAGGCATTATTTCCTTAAAGCCAAAACAACCTCTTCACTCCTCCCAGTATTCCTTTCACAGTGTTTATTGATTGTGCTGTTGTTACCAGCAAAAAAGTCTGAGGAACTCCAGTCTCTGCTGGAGCAGAAAAACGTCGTTCTGAACTGAGACCTAGCCCTCAGCTTAGAGATAGAAAGTGAACGTCAGATGATATGCGTGGAAATTCCAGCTGTGTTGCCCTCTTTATAGGGTCTAACGCTGTACTTGTTCTTGAAGCCAGCTCTGGGGGAGCATCACCAGGAGGCCTGCCGGCACCTTCCAGGGACCGAGTTGGCTGGAGCAGCTAGCAGCCACTGCTGCCCACAAGGGTATAGGGAAGGTATTTAGGGTGTAGGCTGGTCAGAGGCCATGCCAATCTAAATCTGATTGCTTACCAACTTCTCAGAAGGAAAAAAAATCTCTAATAATTAGGTCCTGATTTTATTGGGAGATCTTGCAACAGTAATTGAGAGGTCTGCCTGTGGGCTAAAACAGCTCTTAGAAAGTTGCAAGTAAGAACTTGATACAAAGCACTAGTATAGGAGAAAAATCCGAATTCCAGACAGGAACTGTAGACTTGCACATAAATGACATTGTCAGTTCTGTCCAGGAGCTCACAAGCTGGTGTTGCAAGTAACACAGAGGTAGAGGTAGCTTTGCTGGAACTGGAAGGGCATGTCAGCGGCTGGCTCAAAGGTGGTTTTTTTAAATCCATGCGAGTGTAGCAGTCTTTGACCTTGATTGTAAGAGGTTCCTAAAGCCTGTTACTCAGCAAAAGGCCGATGGAGCAAAAGCAGATTAGACAGTTGTTAAGGCTTTTTTTTTTTTTCTTCCCCCAAACGAGTTATACACATCTGGGTTTGGTCCCTTTGTTCTGGGAGCAGTAACAAATATTTGTCATATGAACATATTCTCTACAGACTATAGAAAGATAGTTTGTATTTAAAAAAAATCCAAACGCTTTTCATTTAGTCTCTGCAGACAGACAGGCTCTCCCAAATCAATTGGAGCAGAGAATATAAAGAAGCTAGAGAAACAAGTCTGCCTACTGGAACTTGAGACATCATTTCTATATCCTTTTGCAAAATCAAAACTGAAAGCATAGGAACTTCAAAATGTTGAAGTGAATGTGTTCATCTGGGAAAGTATACTTAAGTCTCTTCTAGGGGGAAAAAATATTCATTTGACTTACAGTAGGAAAAGAGGATGATTTCTTTGTTTAAGACTCCTTGGAGAATTCCTTATTTGGAAACTGTGTGCAGTTCCCCGTATTCGGGAGAATCTGTTTGCTGTTTCCTAAGGGTGTGTTCCTAACTGTGAGAACAGCTTCGATTTTAAAGGCAGAGGACTTTCTTCCTACTAGGAATGCAGTCTACCAAGCTGCTTCGGCTGCTTCTCTGTCCAACTGAACATTTGTCTTTCATTTGAATAGTGAATTTAGTTATCTGTTTGGAGAATACAGATTGAATGACCATCTTGTAATTGCGTCCTCTTTGGATCCTAAACTTAAAACAGGCAGATAGTAGTTTTAGCTGTTTATCTGAAACAACAGGTGGTTTGATTAGGAAAATACAGGACATAGCTAGATGAGAAATTATGCAGCTGGAATAAATTAAGTGTCTCCATGTAAAAGTCTCTATTTACCATGGCTCCAAGAGTGTTTTGCATTCATTCACTAAAGCGACAGCATAGGATTTTGTAGAATGAGGTTTTTATGCATGGCAGCAAACTAGAAAATGTCAAAGTGACTGGGAAAATTCTTTAGGATTTATGTTTTGAGTTAATGCTTAATCAGACTTTGCAAAAGCCAACCAATCTGATAGAGTGTTGAGATAGGAGTCAGGTCAGACACAAAATCCCTATTATAACATCGGTAATAACATTATAGCACCATAACTAGTAGCTTTGTTTTCGAAGTAGGCTGTAAAATGTGCTCTGGGTTGAAATACAGTGTATGTAATTAGATTTTCCTGCAAAAGTTGTTTCTGGAGGGCTAATATTCCCAGCTGCTCTGGATCAAAAAGAAAAAGAAATTCAGAGAAAAGCTATAGAAAACATATCAGAACTCCATGCAGAAGGAAAAAAACCTAAGTTTGCATTTTTCATGGTCTCATTAGCCTGTAGGTACTTCTGACTTCTCCATTTCTGCAGTATCAGAGTGCAGCTGCATCTCACTGCTCACCAAAAAGTTGTTGGGGTCAAATATGAAACAACTGTTTGACTTTGCCTGAATTGCATTGAATATTTGCGTGTTACTGTTTTGAGCATTGTATTTTCTCCTTGTGTGGCTGTGGCGTTCTTTGGAGGGGATCTACATGCCCAAGAACCAGGTGGTGGAACCTGGGCACATGCTGTCGTTTGGAAGAACAGAGGGAAGTCATGCAGGTAAATAGACTAGTGCAGGATTTCTCTTGCTACTACAACAGTCATGGTCAGATGTCTTCTCCAGACCTAAAGAGCTTATGGGACAGAAGAAGAGAAGTTACAGGTCTTCATCCTGTGCTGGTACCATTTTACCTGCAAAAAGGGAACTGTAGGCCTTATTTCCACATTCTAGATGTGGTCAGTAGCTGCATCTAAGAAAGACACAGTATGGAGGCTGCGTGGGGACTGCACGTTCTGCATCCAGGCAAGTTTCTCCCAGCAAAATGAAGAGCCGTTCCTGAAACAGCTGGGGGCCGTGCTGTACTGTCAGTCCCCCCGAGGACTGAAGGGGAAATTAGTCATCTACAGTGGAGGAGTAGGAAGGAAAAGATGATAAACAAAAGAAAAAAAGTCATATGCATTTTTTTTTGTCTTTACTTCTAAACCTGAATTTTCTGCTGATGGAAGCAATGCAGCAGCCAAGGATTTCGAAGGGAGGAGAGACATAAAATCATTATTGTAGGTGACCTTAGCTCTTGCTTCCCTCCTTTTCAGTGGAGTATTGCAACTTCTTTTTTTTTCCTGTCTGCACATCAGATCAAGTAAACCAAAGAGTGTCTGTACTGCTGCAGAGAAACGTGAGAAATAAGCTACAGTCTCATTACCTGGAGCCCTGTGCTACAGGCCCACCCCATCATTTGGCAGCCAGGCAGAATAGGGCTGTACCCACCCATGCTAGGGGCACAGTTTTGCCATTATAACTCTGTAGTTAAAATATAAATATGTTTCCTAGATTCCTCCTTACGATAGCATGAAAATCTCTGAAACTTTGCAGTATCTAACTGATACTTAAGCAGTCTGCTGCTTACACTCGGCGAGTCTCTTCATTACTAGTTCTTCCAATATTTCACGCTTTCTCCCAGATTTGGCTCTTTAGATCACTTTTGTGCTTTTGTTAGTTTTTAATGACAGCTATTATTTTCCTTCTGAAGAAATTGCATACATGACTTCAGTGCAAAAACCTCACAATGTAGATCAGTCTCATGGTTTTTATGGGTTTGTAGATTTGGCAGTATTGGTGATTTTTGAAGGGATCAGAGACTCTCAAGTCTTTAATATACAACTGCTAATTAGCTTCTGCTGCAATTAAATCTGAATAAAGATTTGCTGTCTAAGCTATTTAGCTCTGTTAAGACTGTTCAGCCATCAAATAAACCTGCTTTGTTGTTATACCCAAACAGCCCACATCGCAAAGATTCAAGAAAGCCTCTAGGACCATTGCTTCAGCTTTACACCTAGAAAAGAAAGCTAAACTTGCTCTATTCATCCAGTTCTGATCAAATCAGTGTGAGCCTGAGCAGACAGTACTTCTCAGAAACAAGGGCTGAATATTCATTTTCCAAATCTAACAGCACTTCAGACAGAAGTAATTTTTTAAACAGTTGTTGTAATCTGAAGTGAGAAACGCGAGATGACGATTAACCGTAAGAACAAACATACTGTCATACTGCTCCTCAAGCACTTCAGAAATAGCCCCCATCCAGTTATTTTCAGAGCACATATTTGTGTGTGTGCTCTATTAGGTCTACTCATTTGGTCAAAGTTAGGAGTGTTAATTATTTGTCAACTTGGGCTGGTAATTCTGACATCTGCTTAACAGTTTCCTCAGTGTTCGTATGATCATCGTCTTTACCCTAACGTACCATCCTGAGATCGAAATGTTACAAGCCAGCGCTAACCCAAGGAACAAATAAAAAGAAATAATATGACATTTCCTGACAAGTTTTGGCAAAGTTGGCTTTAGCAGTTGCTGTGAGTATGAAAGCATTTAGAAGATGAGCACATTTACTTGTTACCAGCTGTCATTGTTTTATCCTTAGTCTTGCACCATGGGTGTTTTTTTTCCCCATAAAACCATAAACTCCGTTGTTGGAGTTAAGATTATGCAGGAATTCCACCTTTTATTTTCTTTGCCGTTGATAATTCTAATGGTTGCAAAGAAAAAGAAGAAATTGTATTCCATAAAACACTGGCATTTAAAAAGAAAAAGCAATGCTTAAAGTTTTCATAGCTTCAGATTCAGAGAGGCCTGACTTACTGTTACTGCTCAGTACTGCACATGGCTACACAGGCACTATGATTGCAGAGGAGCCACGGAAGGAAGTTTACTAGTAAATTTTACAACACTTTGCAGTGTTTATATTTCTCTATATGCATTTTTCATAGTAGCTGTCACTAATTCTTAGATTAAAATAAAGTGTTTGGATAAACACATTCCCAGGATTTCAGTAGAAGGTTTGTTTGGCATTTCAAGTCACTTCTCTGAGAAGCACTCACCTGTGACAGATTACTATGACTACTAATTTATGCCTCAGCCTGTTTTATATTAGCTTGCCCCTTCCTGACTCCAATAACGATTTGTTTATTTAGTTTCTGGCAGATGTGCCAAACTTGAGGATTAAAAAAGATGAAGAATTTTTCCTCTGTGCCCCCCC
>NW_008794544.1:1121462-1143163 GCF_000699145.1 Aptenodytes forsteri
GGTGCCCCCACACTGTGGTTATTTATTTTGGGCAACATTGTTAGGTTCTTTTATTTGCTTTCTGGTTTCTGAGCTTGAGGGTGGACCTGACTCACATTTTCCAAGTGCTACGCAAGCTGTAGGACTTATTTTATTTTTTCTTCAGAAAAGTTCTGTTCTATTGCAAGCCCTTAATTCCTGCAACTCAAATACTGAGAAGGAAAATCTATTATAAAATGAGCTGCAACAAAACCCACGGAAGCTGGCACCTCCCCGTTGTCCATTACTTAAACAAGACGGAGAGTTCAGAAGCGGTATGTGGTGGTCTGTTTGTTGCAGGATGAGAACGGTAGGTATCCATATTAATTGTTGTATCAAAATATTATGTTCTAGCCAGAAGTAAGGAAATTGCAGTTAGTATGTGATTCCAGTTATTACATGGTCTTTGGAAAAAGTAAGCTCTATGACCAAGCCAACAATTCCTGAACAGTAATTCATAATGAGAGCAGGCCGAAAAGGCTACCAGCATTCAACCAAAACCCACCACTCATGCAGAACAAGTCTTGCAGAAGATGAAGGTAGTTTTCTAATTCTAAATACTTACAGCTCCCACTTGTACTAAATCTCTGAAGTGTGACTCCACCGCTCACTGATATGTAGCCTTTTTCCCTGAGATGTACATTCTCTGGTGGCTGCCCTCTGCTACACTGCACCCTCCTCCCCAACCAGTTTGACAAGGCAGTACGATTAGCTCCAGTCCCTCCAGCCTGACTGGCCTCATTTATTCAGGAGCCGTTACAGTTACTGCTCTTACAGCGCTGGCTACAAAGCTATTATTCTGTAAAGAATTTGAGAGTAAAAACTTTCATCCAAGTATACACAGTGAATTTCCACTCCCTCAGATGAAATAGCCTAGTAGAATTCATTCCCTCCCTTTTCTTGAGGTGCAAATGGGAAAAATATATTGCAATCTATTGCATTCAGGAAAGTTGCTGGAGGAGATAGAGATTTTCCTTCAGCCTGATCCCAATTATGTTTCTTTTCTATTTTAAATATGATCTCGTGTGCTCATAGCAGTTTCAATGCTTAGAGTGCTCTGCCGTGGTCCCAAATAGAGCTTTGTAGCTCCCAACCCCATTTTGTGATACTGACAGTGCCATATATTGGCTCAATTTTTATTTGATATCAGACACTGAGAGCCTAAAAAAGAAGGCGGAGCTCAAAACCAAGTAAAAGGAGTGAAGCCTATATTGTATTTGCCACCTGCACAACTGAGGCAGAAAAAAATTACAGAAAGTGCCGTGCCATGCAGCTCTTCTTAGACTACAGACATGTTTTAAGGCACACAATATAGATGAAACTTTTGCAGGCACAGAACCCAAAGCATTAAACCATTACAAATCCATTAGAAGAGAAAGTTTGGTGATGTAACTGTCATTGCTGTATCAGTTATTGTTTTCCATTTGCTACATTGATCTAATTCCATATAATTTCAGGTATCATTTGTCCTCCTCCAGTATAAAGCCACATTAAAAAAAAAAACCTGTATGGACTGCTCTGCACTTAACATGGTTATGCTGTAGAGCCGTGGCATTAGGCATACGAGCCCATATGCTTCTTGGCATTTAAAGCAGGACTGTCATTCCCTGTGCTTGAGGAAGGTAAATTGTGTCTGTGTCAGCATGCAGAAACATAAAAACCAGAAGTAAAATACTGAGCATTGACTACAGAAATACTTATAACTAGCCTGGATTTGGCCAACGTTCTTGAGCCTCCCAGCCAATACTAAAATCTTCATGCAAATCAATAGCCACAAGCAATGTACCGTATTTAACTCTGCAATCAGGACAGAGAATGTGCTAGAAATGGCTCACAGGGAGGAAGCGATGGTGCTCAGGAGTCCCAGAAATTCATTGCAGGAGGAGCCAGGCTGGTGGTGTAGTTGGGTCTCAGTGCGATTCTGCAGCGTTAGCTAAAACCAGCGCGGCTGATTCACTCCTTCCTGCAGGGTGTCAAGCAGCCTTGATGCTGCATAGGCCTGAGCTACAGCACGTGCTGGCCCGTACGCAGGAAATGTTTCAGCTACCTCTGGGTTGAGTGGATTAAAGCCGATAAAACGTGTTACCAAAGACATTTTCCTCTGTTAGTTTTTTTTCTTTTTCAGGGTAAAGCTTCGGCTTCTTATTTGTCTGTATCTTTCCTAAAGAACAGGAACTAGGGCACATTAACCCCAAGCAGTCAGGTAGAGCATTTCATTAAAGAGGAGCTGCCAGTTTTAACATCATATGTCATATCTGTGAGCATTTTGAGACAGAGTATTTAGAAAATCTGTGGAGATTCAGATATCCTCCTGGAAAATATCAGTCAGTTAAATTGTTTCAAGGTTAAAAAACCCCAACTTTTAGCACATTGCGATGCTGAAGTACTGAAAATATTTAACACGTCTGAATAAATAGTGAAAGTAGAGGATTTTGCAGATGAGTGAAAAATGAGATATTAATATTCTAAAATACAGCAATACAGCACATTAAGTAACTTAAATGTCTGTAAATGTAATAAGGACTAGATGCAAAAATAATAGGGTTTTTATTTCTTTAGAAACAGAAGCAATAAATCTAGATCTCTGACAATACGAGGGGGAAATCAGAAGAAGCTGCTGCGTGCAAAACTGCCTCCTGCCTTTTAGTCTCCTCTTGCCAGTGGTAAAAGGATTTACCTATGCAGACACATACACACAGACAAGTACGGTGACGTGTTTACAGTGACTGCATGTTTAAGAATTTACCGTCTTGTTAGCTGAGTCATGATACCTGTGCCTGCTTCTAAGCCACTGCAATAAAATCGAGTGAGACTAAAGCATCACTGAACGTAACTTAGCATCCCCTGATTAATCTTCTTAAAACTCCTCTGATATTTGTGAATAAATTGTATTAACCTCTGCCTGGTGGTTGAACTGAGCAAGTCTCATTGCAATGCATTTTGCCTACTGCATGGGCAACGGCGGCAGTGAATATTGGAAGCAACGACTTCTACACATGCATGTTCACCAAAGAAGCCAGAACGTGAACCACAGTTACTGAGGTCTGTACGTGCTACGCAGTTGTAGTTGGCACAGGCACGCCTACTGATGCTGCTGAGCGCTCCTTTCTTTGAAAGTTAAGCATACGCTCCAGTGGAGACGGAAGGCACCAGCAAACTGGTTCCGTAGTATCTTAAGAGGGTACAGTAGAAGAGGTTGCTTTACCCTTGTGTCTGCAAAAGTTACTGGCCACCTTTCCGCAGAACAAGCAGAGCAGAATGAACTATGCATTCCTGCCTGGGCTGCTCCCATTCCTGGCTCTTCACATGAGCTTAACCTATTGAGAAGGGTGAGTTGATGCTACTCGTGAGGAGGTGGCTGCAGCACAGCCATGAATCCGTTGTAGCCTGATGTTCTCTCTGCTTGCCTGGGCAATACGGGCTCTCTGCTGACCTTAGCTATGTCCACCACCACCTCGGTGTGATTCGAGAGAACTCTTCTGCCATCTCAAAGCCCCTTAGCGTAGGCTGGGCAGTTTGTGGCAGAGCTAGGATTAGAGCTGGGAGGCTCCTGATTGCTAGCCTGGGCTTGCTTATGCCTGGACTGGGTCTATTGTGCCAAACTGCATTGTGGCTGTAGATTGGGGAAGCTCAAAAGATTACCAGTCATTTCACTGCGACACAGGCAAGGACTTAGATCTCTATAAGCACTTTTTAATCCCTCGGTGTAAGAGTTTGGTATTTTTTCTGCAGAACATACTACTAGTACCAGTGTCAATGTACATTATAAACCTCGCGTTTTTCCCTTCCAGCAGTTACAGCACATCTACTCTACAGCTGGAAAACGGAAGCTGATAAGCCAACGATTCCCGTTCTGGCTACCTAAAAGCTGAAGTGTCAAGATGTAAGCATTAAGGCTAATTTCGGACTTCTCGTACCTATAATGCCACCGCTTTCTAAATCTGTTCACATCTCATTTTGACAAAAGACCATTATCTTTTATAAAGTTTAAGCCTGTAAGCCTTCTTCAAAAGCCAAGTTTTGGCTCATCAGCAGAATACATATTGTCCTTTGAGATGGGGACAAGATCATTAGCAGACAATAGCGGTGCACACAAGTGGCAGACTATTTTAAACTCACCGTTGTACTGTCTAATTTAGAAAATAAATTATAAAATTGAAACTGAAGCTCTGGTGGAGTTTGTGGTGGAACTAATATGACCAGCCCTTTTTAAAAAATTATACATAGGAAGCTCCAATAAATACATGTACTTTTATGCGCATGGTTAACATGCACTAGGAAAACTGAGTCCTTCATCCAGATTCGGAGACAGCCACAGCCCTTTGTCACTGTTGATATGTCTTTATAACACCATGATTAGGCAGAGAAAACACCAGTATTTCAGATACCAATATTTCAGTTTCTATTGCTTTTTATGGTACTGTAGCTAAAACTTAGAAAAGTGCGCTAGTAAGTTTTAAGCTTTGCTCCAATAATTAAAGCATTGTGAAATGCCAAGAGCAAGCCCTGGCTTTTCTTTTACAAGCACTTGGCAGGTCATAAATAAAGCACGAGAAAAACAAAGGAAGTAAAATTCTGCCAGCCCCCAAAGCACCTTAAGGTTCATTTAATTGTCAGAAGGATTTTCCCAGTGAAAGGAAACTGCTTGTATAAAGTATGATGCAAAGCGATTGATATTGGCAGCATTCAGTTTTCCTATGTATCTTACGCATTTTGTTTTACTCTACTGTATCACAACTTTTTATCATGTTAGAAGCTGCGTACTGAAGAAGTTCAAGTTAGGTTAGTAATGAACACGCCCTTAGAAATTCTACAATTTTTACCGTTGTTGGGAGTCAAATGCATTATGATCAAAGATATATTGGACAGCTAAGCACTTCTAATTAAAAAAAAATTATGTTGCATAAGATACCTTGAGTTTGAAGTTGGGGTAACTGACAGTTTTGTGAAAGGGACTTACTGTTGCAGTATGAATGGTTCAGCAACAGTGTTCCCCCCAAAAAAAACCCCCAACTCAAAACTGAGGAACTTTTCATATCAGCCAATTTAGCCATTTCTGCACCTGTACTGTATCTATTAGTTTTAATCTATTTTAGTTTTACATAAATTCCTCCATTTAGTTTATTCAATGTTAGGAGGAAATACCCAATACAAAAGATGTCTGTAGTAGCCTATTGTCTGTTGTATATACCTTGCAGAGCCCGATTCTGAAAAAATATCAGTCAAATGAAACTAAAAGCAGTGTGCAAAGAACCCTCCATCATTAGTCCCTGAAAAAAATGCAAAGTGTTTTTAGCAAGTTAGTTTGCATAAAGACCCTGGATCCTCCGGACAGATAATTGGAAATTCAGATATACAGAACCAAAATCCATACTCAGGCTACAAGTACAAAATTTCATTGACTTCCAAGAGCAACGGAATGTTAAACTAAATATCCTAGAATTAAGTCTGTTCTGTAGGCTTGTATTTCTGATTTTTTTTTCTTACTGTGACTCTGCTGGTGTGCCTTCATTCATCATCAGCTCCTCCGTGTCTGTCATGAGTTATCTGTGTATTGTGTACGATACCTACTTGGATCTACAAGATCCAACAGAAAGACCATGTGATAGTTCAGGGCTCAATACCTACTAACATCTGTTTTCCCTGTGAAGTCCTAGGATTTGTTTTCTGGCAATGGGACAGAAGTGAAACTCAGGAAGAAATCCGAATCCCAGTAACAAACAGTTTTAGTTCTCAGTCTAGAGATCCTGCATAAAAACCCTGACATTTTTGCACGATCTTGGCTAAGTCAGCGGGACTACCTTCTGGTGGGCCTTGAGTGCCTTCCTGCCTTTAAAAGACAGAGGCTGTAATAACAACTTCAACTTGAAAAGGAATGAAAAGCAAAAAATTATATATATTTTTACAGCTGTAATTCAGTATTCTAGGACTGCGGTGTTACATAGCGCACTTTCTAGAAGAAATGCATGAGACTCTGCATGTGTAAGCTTCTTTATTAAGCATTTTATGAGCAGGTATGACAGACTTGACAAGAAATTAATGGTTAAATATAATTTTATGGCTACATGTATTTTTATAGTTTCCTGAAAGTTAAAGTTTGTACAGACTTGCTTTAATTACCTAATTATAAAATAATTCATAATGCCAACCAGCTATCAATTGACATTATCTGTGTATGTCAGCACCAGTTTGTTTTGCTGAGCTTTTGCTTAACTCATGACTCCCTTTAATTATTATACTCTATGAATCTATCAAAGGTGAATAACACAGCTTCTCCCACAATAGATATTCTGATATTTTCCACACGTTACTGTGTTAAGAATCTAATCATAAGCAGCAGCCACTTCTAAAGAATTTCTGATCTAAAGAATTAGATGCCAATCTGAAGATTTCCTTGGCAGACGGAGCATTGCCTGACTTTCTGTGGCACTCTTTGCCACGGCTGACTCATACACACGGGAAAGTTGCTGTACCACATTGTTTTGTGAAATGAAGAATAAAGGATATATAAGTCTTTGGCCCAAGTAGCTAACAAAAACCTAGAGTCCTCTGGATTGCTGAAGACAACTGTCAATTGGCTTTTCCATGCGTCTCTGCATACTTAACAAATCCTGGTTCCCTCAGGAAAGAACAGGAGGGAGCGTCACTGTATGTGCCAGCATTTAGCTGGCAACAAACCTTTTCCAGGCCTTTCTCAAGGTTGCACACCTGACGTCTTCAGTAGGGCACTCTCTCTTTTAGCTTTCAGCTCCTCTGCTCTTTTGCCTCATGAACTTTCAGAAAGCAATAGACACATCAAGTGAAAGTGTAATCTGACCAAATACCAGGTGAGCTTTAGCTCCGGATCAAGACACCTAAATTCAGGCATCTACCTGTCTAAAAAGGCTCAATGGAGCCTATAGAGTGATTCTGTTTACCCTAAAAGGGACTCTCAATAGCTTGTCCGCTGAATGGCTTTTTAGTCTACGTCTGAGCTGAGCTTCCAATGCAGTGAGTGTAGTGACTGGCTCTCTACTGACTCCAATGGACGCATACCTCAGCTGTAGACACCTGCGTCGGTTTCTTGGCATCAGACAAAACTCCATCCTACAGAATCAATTCAGTACTTCAGTTCTTCAAAGCATCCATGTAGGACTGGCAGATACCACGCAGGATCTGTGAGTCACCCACACGCCTTCTGACCAGCAGCTGAAGACCAAGTGTGATACCCTAAACCATCTGAAACTGGGCAGCTGAATTGAGCCCTAGCTCCCTTCATGTGAAAGAGGTTTCTTCTAGAATTACTAAAAAAGCATAAGCACCTCCTGGATTAAGCTCCTCTTGTTCTAAAGTAAAACAGATGAGGTGAACCTAGACAATCAAGGTGAGGTGCAAGCCGGTGCTGACATAAGTCTTGCATATGCCTTTCTTTGGGTGGAAAAGCATACCTGTGTTAAGGGTAGAGATGGCAAATGTTTCATATACATCATCGTAAATTAAGACTAGCAGCTACATTCCTCAATTCTAATGAAACTTGGCTATTTCATTGAAAATATTCCTAGAGCATGCAATTAGGTTCTTCTTCCTTTAATTAAAAATTTTGCCTGCACGCTTGCTCTTTGTTCATTTTACTTAAGTTTATTGTTTGTTAAGAAGCCTGGCCCCCTTCCAGAAGGAAGCTTTGATGCCTCTTCTGACAGCACAACTTGGAGAAACACACAGGATTTTTATTCTTCATTTCCATCTTAGTAGCAGCAGTCAGAAATAAATAATGTCCAGCTAAAACTTGGAAAGAATGACAGCCATGATAAGGTTTTAGGGAGAGAAAAATCAAACTATGTGAAAACATCTGCGAAGTCTGTCAAGGTTTTAAACATCATTCTGCAGACAGCACTTACCTGGGGCCGTCACAAAGGCATTTAGTTATCAGAGGATCATTTTTTATTAATATGAATGTGGATATTAAGTAAGATAATTAAGTACAGAGAGGTGAAACTATCTGAAAAGTCTAGCACAAGACAAAAGTTCAAAATCATGCTGGGCACTGTAAGAGTAAGGCCTGCCATACTGGCTCAGACTGAAGATACGGATCTTCCCTGGTGTCACGCTCTCCAACAGCGACCAAAGGCAGTTGCATAGATACAAGCGTAAGAGCACCACGGTATACGCCATGCTTCCCTGAAAGCAGTAGCAGCTCAGGGACTGGAGAGTACGAGACAACACTGAACGGGCGACCATGATAGTGTGGTTCAGCTACATAGGTAACTTTAAAATCAATGCTGGTGGAAAAGCAGACTAGAGATAAATGGACTTTTTTGTAATTTCACCAAGGTCATTTATAGAAAAAGGCGAAGGACAAAGAACTGGGTCTTGCTGCTGCTTCATTTCGACGCATATAACTGGGTCCATGCAGATTCCCGCAAATCAATTCTAATGTGCCTACTTCACTTCTTGACAAGGATCTAAAACAAATGGGTTCTGAGGAGATGCTTGAAAGGGAAAAGAGTGGGATTTCAGGAAGATATTTATCTCTGAAAAAAGAACCAATTGTTCAATTAAAATTAACTCCTAAAAGCGGCTTAAAAAGGCAGCTCTCTAACATTCTTTGACACATTCTAATTTAACTGCAAACACTGTGTGTTTTTCTTCCCCTCCCTCTCATTTTCCAAAGTGCTATTCAGTGTAGCAATTTAATAAAAATTGAATTTGAGAATTCTTTGTGCCAATCTAAAGAACACAGATTAAAATCTATGCAACAGCTATCTGGATGACTGATTATTTTACACAAATGCAAATGACAGGAAAGCTGTTATTAATGGAAAATGTTACACGGCTGAAGGTGGTTGATATTTCCATTCGAGACGTTTCACAAAGAAAGAGAATACCAGCAAGAACTACACAAAACCAGTGACTATCAAAGAAAAAAAGAACACAGCGTCCATCTTTTGAAAAACAGAGTAATATAATCTCTTTACCATAATTCCTAAATTAATATTCATGGATTTTTATGAGTTGGAAATAGGATGCTCAATCTGAGGTCTACCAGCCAGCCTACTTAGAAAGCATTTAGAGAGCAAAGGTTTTCACTGCATCCTTTGACTGATTCCTATAACTATCTTTTCAACTAGAATTTTTTTTTTTTTTGGTATCGTATTAAAGCCTTTGCAAACTCTTAAGACCGTCAAGCAATCCCCAAAACTCTGGATGGCTTGAGGTAGTAAATATTTCAATAGCAGTTCAGCATTCGAGCCTATGCACTAAATTTCTTTTGAACTGGCCAATATCTTCGCATACTCAGGGATTAGTATCATTGGATCAGGCCCCCAGATATTTACATAAATTAAGACCTGGATTTTTGAAGACACTTAAGATAAAACATATACTCAAGTGCATTGAAGCATCAGGGCCTATAAACTGAAGTCAAGCTTCAGGAAACATTTGATTAAGCTTCTTTAAATCAAAGAACTAGCATTTTAAGGAGTTGAAATGAATGATCCAGAATTAAATATTTGCTTTGGATTGTTTGCTTTGGATTCGCCAATTGTCAAGAGTAACTGATAAGAGTAGTAAAGCTGTATAAGATTGTACGTGACCAGACAAACTAAAAGTGGCATATAATGAAGGGATGAGTGGCCAAGGCACAGCTAATTAATATAATTTGGACTGGGCTGTTGCAAAATCTCACGGGAATATTAAAAAACACTTGGATTTAAGTGTTACAAGTCCATTATGAAGTGAAACAGCCCAAGATCAAGGTGCTTGTTTTCACAACGTCTCTTTGTACGCGCTGCTCCTGGCTATCGCTGCTTTACAGTGACAGACACCTTCCATCGGTTTACGTGGGAATCACAGATGAAGTTCTATAGGTTCAAAAAGAGGACGATAGCTAATGCTTTTCCATGCAGGCATAAAAACCCACTGCTGTCACACCCAGAGGTGCATAACTAAACTAAGCCACTGAGGCTTAACTGGGCATGCCTTGCTGGAGCAGGCTGGAGTGCAGGGACTACGACACAGGTTGCAGGTTCCTAAAAAAACCTCAGACCACTCTTCCCTGCACTTGAAAACCTATCAGCAGTGGGACCTTCACCAACTGCGGCAGTCACGCTTCCGCAATTGAATCAATTGACAGAGAGTTCTGCTTCAAAAGTGACCTTCTGATCCAAACATCTGTTTGCCACTTTCAGTCAAACCTAACAGATGGGCCGCATCAGCTGGGGAACAAAAACAAGACACCTCATCAGTACCCTGACTGCAGCACTTCGGGACATATCACAAATGGCTATTAAAAAGAAAAAAGACAGCTGTGGGGGGAGGTTGTCTTTAAAATACACCCACTGATATGTGGGGGTAAGAACAAACTCAAGACTTTGTTTTAAATCCTGCACCCCAAAGTTGTCCCTTTCCTACTCACTCTTTCTTCTCCCACCCAAACTCACTCCGTTGGTCTGGCAAAAGATACCAGCTCGCTTCCTACGGCCGCAGGTTTTCCCCCCTCTGTAAGGCAGGTGACTGCTACCCGCTTTGCATTATCACAATACGACCAATGCGATCTCTGGAAGGTGCCTAATTTGTTGCCACGTGTTTAAAATACGTTTATAAAACCTGGTCGATGAAGTTTCCCACTTTGCATGATCAAAGTTTGATCAGTGATTTTTGTGAACGCTAGAATAATTAAAAGGCTGGTTTCCAAGCTAACCCATGTTAAGAGCACATACAATTGCATTTTAAGCAATTGGGCGCAAGAAGAATCAAGTATAGCTTAGTTTCTCATGTTACCGCTCATCTTTATTTTCCACTCTCAATATGCTTTGTAACCATTAATGAATGCCTGTCAAAATGTAACTTTTACAAATGTGATGAAGATTTAATCAGACTGAAGAAAGATTACAATCACAGTGTTATTGTGAGCACTTAATGTGATAGAAGGATGGACAGTAGAAGGTTTCTGAACAAGTTCTGCAGTAGATAAATGCACTCCCTTATGTTAGGTGACGATTTATCAAAATACCTTAAGTAGCTTGTTATCCTTTCTAGGACACAACCCTGCAACTCCCAAAATAGGAAGGAAAATGCCTTGGCTTGAGAAATGGTAATTTTTCCAAGGGAAGAGATATAAAAGCCTATGGTTACTTGGCTTGTCTTCAAGAGATTTAAAAAGATAAATAAATAAAAATTGGATTCTAGGCAGGTTCAATCAAGTGTAGGGGCCCAAAAAGCCACTGAGTTTAGTCAGGTTTAGCTCTGTGCCTTTGATTTGTTTTGCAGTTGTGTCTGTCCACCTTCCCCAAACTGGTCTGTGATAAAAAGCAAAGCAGGCACTCAAGTCAGGCCAGACAGCTCCTTGTGTGTGCACAACTCACCCGGACACTGCCTGCACCGCTGGCAGAAGGAAAAACCAAAGGTGCGTGCTCTACCAAAATTACGATAGCAGGGCATAAGGAAGTATTACAATTTGGTTCTGTGTTCAGTCAGCTCAATTTCAGGAAGTATTTAACATACAGCAATGGAGAATGGCTAAGTATTTTCATGGTGGTGATAGCCGTTGCCTAGGCAGCCTTCTTCAGCAAGATGCTCAGCAAACAGAGCATTCGTAAAGCAGATGCAATGTTATACCTAATGTTTTTCAGAGGAACATCAGGAGTGCCTATGAGAGCAGAAGCATCACAACACCCCATGAACAGGAATGCTCCTTGTCCTGATCTAGAGCAGTGGTTGTCAGTTTTCCCCTCCACCATGTTAGAAAAAGGTCACAATAATCACATCCACAACTTACAGAAAACTAATCCTGCTATCAGCATTGTCACTTTTCCACCTGCCTTAGTTATTGTCACTACTTCCAGTAAAGATACACCAGAAGAACAGTTCTAAAAAGGAATTTAAAGATTTTAACATGTAAAGAATTTTTGTTGGTTTCAGCTTCATCAAAAAAATTAAGCAACAGCAGGATACTGAAGCAACACGGGAAAATAAATGAGAACGTGCAAGATCGGAGGTACTGCTTCATCAGCAGGAAGAGGAATACTCCTCCAGCTCCCAGGCTGTGCAACATCACACTGCTAAAGACCTTGGGTAGGAAGAACTGCCAGTAATTATCATGGTTTGCACATCACTTTTTTCAGTAATTACTCTGGAATTTAAGAAATTCTGTGTGTCCTCATTTTGGTCTTTGGTACAGCTGATGCAAGCAAAAGCAGCACAGCTCTAGGGTAACATCGATTTGGGGCCATTTTGACCATGTCTTTAAGTTCTGCGACCCCATGAAAGCAGATCTGCAAACAGTTGTCCAGACTATACACATTTCAAGAAGTTTTCCTTTGAATTAGCTCTAATTTGGTCCCATGGACAGCGAGGCGTTCATGGTTGAAGCATAATCAGGAGCACTCCTGAAGTATGTCGTCAAGTTTAGTTTCATCCAAAAGGAATTCAATGAAGTGTTCCGAGAGCTCTGCAATATAAACTACAGCTGGGCAAGTGGAGATGATGGAGAGTTCTGCTTCAAGATTGACCTTCTGATCCAAACTAACTCACTGCATTTAGTTTGGTTTTGACTGATTGTACTGGGAAGCAATGCCTTTTCTTTATCCAAACATAGACTTAACAGGTTGAAATGTCTGCACCTTGACTCCACGGGAGATACGAGGATAGTTCAAGTCTTCTGGTCTCGTCAGCCCAGAAACAGCACATGGCAATACGAAGATGAGTGTTGTGTGCGGTGGGAACTTCTAATAGGAGCTGGATGGAGGATCTTCATTGTTTCTCCCAGCACCAGTCTCAGGGGGTCACTTCTTGTTCAGTGACAGAAGACAACTGGAAAACTAAATTGCCTTTGCTTCATCATCCCTTTGGGTTTGGGCATTATTAACATGCAGATAAGGCCCAAGATATTCAAGAATACCAGCAAAAATGCCCAACCCTAGGGGTTTTTTTTTTGTTGTTTTGTTTTGTTTTTTTTTTTTTTTAAAAAAACCCCAAACCTGAGTGAAGTAATGACTTGCACTTCCCTGTTGCCACAAGGTGAAAAAGTTGGATCCAAATGTGAAAGTTGTATAGTTTAACGAGTGTGATTCATGCAGTGTCTCAGAACAATACATCATTCAGGTTTATAATTAGGTTTTTATATATATAACAAGGAAGATGAAAAACCTCAGAAAACAGCTTGAAGAAAAAGAACTTTCTGCTGATGAAAGATTTCTATGCAACAAAATGACAAAAAATTGTGGACACCTAACCAAAGAAATTGGTCTTTTACAGTCTCAAGTACTGCAAGCCAGAAGGCAACTCGACAGAGTCCTTTTTTAAAGCAAGTTCATTGAGCCGGGGAAGGGTGGAGGACAGACAGACACTAGAGAAAAATGGTTTGAATTGTTTTAGCTGGAAAACAAGAAAAATTGATCACAAGTATGTGAGAAACTGGGCATGGATACATTTTCAGAAAATAATTTTTATTATTCTGAAAATAGATGTCTTAGTAATTTCTAAACAAGCTAGACCTGAGTAAAAGCAGACTTGTCCTTCGCATAGCATCCATGCCGATTCCCTCATTATTTCTTTTACATCATGATGATCTGACAAGGCTGATTTGTACTTTACTTAGATTTAACAGCAGTAGTAAGCAAACTGATAAAGCTTAAGAGTAAAGTAGCTTATTAGCACTGGCAGCTTAGCCAACAAACATCATAAAAAGGATTTAAATCAGAAATTGAATCCCCACCCCTTGCTTTTTAGCCGGTAACAGCAGAAGATACAGGATACCAATGAATCGCATCAGTCACCGACTGCTAAAACTGACAAGAAGCAAGAGTAGTACAAACTTGACATAAAATCTGTCAATATTGAGCCTGTCATCCCTATTGCCTACATAACGTGATCTCTATTAAAAGGTAAGAGAGCTTGGTGTCAAACTGGAAAAGCTGAACATACACCACCTCTCATGACAGATCTGAAGCCTCAACAACTGTCACACTGTTCCCCAAACTATTTAAGGAAGGGTGCAAATTAAATAACAGCAAGCTCAAAAGAATAACCCTCTCCCTGGAGAGAAAGTGGGACACCTGACGTACTTGCATTTTGTCCCTCAGAGATGATGCTAAGGAGAAAAGCCCACACTGCAGAGGACGAGCATTGCGTCTTGGCAGAGAGCAAACAAGGAGGACACGACCAAGCTTTCAGAAAAGCTTTTCATGTCACAAGGCTGGCTGGCAACGCTTTGTGCCTTAGCAGCTCGAGCTTTAGCGATACCTTGATTTCTTCTACTTCACCTGCCCAAAAGATCTCCTGCACTTATTTAAACACAGCTGCATTCTGTACCATGTTTTATTCATAATTACAGTTGTGCCTGAAGGCACACACTTCGGCATGGAAGCACCAGAAATTGCTTCGAGGCAAAGTTGATATTACATTAATATTAAACGCATTAATAAGATATTGCTTTGGCCATCCTGAACATAGAGAGGTCAAATGTTCAGGAACAACTTTTATTTTAGCACCTGAAAAAAACAGAGCAGCTAACTTTTTTTGAAAGAAGTTATGTAGAGTGTAAAAAATATACCGAGTTTCAAACTGTGCTTACCAAATAAGCTAAATATAGTATGAGGAGTTTGATGTTTGATTTGGTACAGGAAAAACAGCTGAGAGGTGGAGAGCAGCTGCATTTCAAAGTGAAATTCTGAGCTAGCCTCCGTACAGGAACAAAGGAAGGCAACCTGAGCTCAGGCTTGCTTATCTGAAGTAACAACTGCAAGATGAAAGACAAAGCCCTTGTTGCATGTGAAAAGGTACTGCATATTTTATCTTTTATGTATCAATTGCATTAAATACTGACTACTCACAGGGTGTCAAACAGTGGATTCTCAAATGCTCACGTGGAAGCAGCTTTAAAAAAAAATTAGACATTAAATTAGGAATTTAAGTCAGTTTAAAACCAAAATCTGACCTTCACATGGCAACAGGTTGCAGACTTAATGCTACAACGTACTAACAAAGCTCTTATATACTGTTAAAAGGGATGCGGTGTAAGCTCAGACTTTAAATATCTAAGCGCCCTAGCACAAAAGTTCAAATTCCAACAGGGCTGACTCAGTCCTTCCGCCTTCCAAAGTACATAAATCTAATTCCATGCAGTTTTACTGTGAAAGGAATTCTTAAAAGCAGGGGTCCTCCTCCCTGCTGTGCCGAAGCTGAGGGTTCCCTCTCCTATGATATTTTCCATTGTTTCCTGCCATTCTTCATTAGAGAACTGACTGGCAGGCTCTATGTCAGGTCCAGCGATCAGGTGGTTACTTGTGGATATTAAACATATTACTTTGAGGGCCCGACATCAAGTTATAGAAATACAAATGACTTGCAGTAATTTACAGTTAGTGCAATATAGTTCCACGTACTGGTTACATAAAAAACCCTGAACTACATTTTAAGCTAAAATGTTTTAAGAGAGTGGCATCAAATCCAAAATGAAAAGCTATTGTTCATTTGCTTACAAATAATTTATTAAGTATTCTAGCATGCTAGCAATCTTCAGGATACACCGAACTTGCAGGCAATTTACAGTCAGAGTTGTTTGGCCGATGTCCATGATGCATTCACTTTAACTATTTACTGTAACGTGTTCTACCTTTAGTAGGTGCTGGGAAAGCCAATCATCTTCATTAACATCAGTAAAAGCAAGGCAGCATCACAAAAAACCCCCACCCAGCCCAGTAGGAGATACTTATGTTAAATAATTTCATGATTCTTTTTCCACTGTTTAATTCTTAATTCTTATGATCGCATCGAGAGAAAAAAAAAAAATCAAGTGTGTTTTGCAACTATCGGCTCACGTTGAGCAGACCCAGTTGTCCCTAACTCTATTGGGGTTCTTCCTACAGAACTCCTTTCCAGAGTTTTTATGTCTCCAGCAAGAAAGTCAGTCCGTGGATCTAGAAGGGACAATCACTTCAGAGCCAGCTAACAGAAGTAGAGAAAAGATAATTACGTGCTCAACTGAAGCATTCCAGCCTGTGAAGAGAAAAAAAAGAGTATCTGGTGCGAGATAAACAGGTAGAAGTGTTTCTTAGAGAACAGTTGTTTGAGATTTTAGCCTGTGATGATAAAGAAATGAGTCATCATCCATCACAATGAATATACTCTAAAGTTAAATCATTTGATGTGGTAACTTAAAACCACATTCAGTTTTAGATTCTTTTCTAAACCTACATCAAAGAGGAGGAACTTCCAGTAATTCTCATTAAACACCACAGATTTACACAGGTACTCCAGTACTTAGGCTCTTGAACAGCATTTTTCTCAGTACTTTGGGAGAGCTTCATGAAGTATCTCGACAAAAAGGAAAAAGAGACAACGATGTAACTGGGGAGAGACATGCATGGGGCAAAATAACCGCCCCAAGACTACCCAGCAGGCCACGGCACAAATGGACAACAAAAGGGCTTTTAAAAAGCCCTGTCAAATGCTGTAATCAGACTACACCACTTTGATAGCTACCGTCATTAAGGCAGCACACACAGTAACAACTGCAGTTAAGACCTGTGCAGCACTACGGTAAGTTAATAAAAATATGATCTCAAATGGTGTATAAGCACCAAAATGACCATACCAGTTCAGACTGACTAGTGGTCTCTTTATACTACTATTCAGGTTTCAAAACTAAAATGCTTCAGAGGAAGGTGCAAGAAATCCCAAGGGAAGTCTGCTTCCAGTATGAATATATATATGCGCCTTTTTTGCAGATTAACAGGGTTTTTTTCCCCTTACAAGAGTACAGTTCCACATCTTCCAGACAGCAAAAACCATCATTCGAGGAGGGATCCAGGGCAGAATAATACCTTCCAACAGAAAGAGTTGTTGACAACTTCTTTGTGAACATTGTATATTCAGATCTTGCTGTTTCTAGAAAGTGAATAGATCCTCTAAAGTTGTAAATTATGTTAGAGGTATGACAGTAAAGATGACTTTGAGATTACAATTCCAATAGTTTTGAAAAAATATAATTAAACATAGCAATGGTAATTTTTGCATAGCTAGCCAGAGTAATGTTATATATCCCATGCAGTTTATAAACATCTTGGCATATTAAGTCTCAGTAAGGTTTAAAAACAAGGATCTCCCTGAATTCCAATTACTCAGAGATTAAATATGAACCTTCCCACTCCCCCCTCTTTTCAAATTACCTTGATTTCTGAGAAAGACGACAAAAATACATACACATATTAGTATTATATCCTATGGCCTCAGTAGTCTAATTTTTCAAGTGGATGCAGAGAATAACTTGCAGAAAGATGGTATGACAACATTCAAAGAGCACATGCAGGTCACTCACCGAATCAGCATTCCTTAAGAAAAACAGTTACTTAAAGTAAAAGGATCTTTCAACTAAAGCAGTGCTTCAGAAGTGTATTTCCTACATTTCAGCAATGAAAAACACAACAAGAAAAACATTCCCAGATAGGATTTATTTCGTGACACTTCTTCACTGATAACATTTTGCAATCTATACCCAGGAGGAGGAACTTAAGGCTTGTTTGAACAAGATGTAACCTAGGGAGACACTATCTCAGAAGAATGCAGCACACACTGACTGATAAAAGCAACCCTTCCAAGCTAGAGGCATTTTAAGAGTTAATAGGAGTGGGATGCAGTTACCATTTCCTATCAAGTTGACAGTTTTGGCATTCAGTATCAACAAAAGTCTTTGAATGAACTGAACTAGCACTGTGTCTCTACTGTATGAATTTGGGAAATAAATGCATTGAGGTGGTATAGTCACTTATATGCTCAAAAATCCCCTCTTCATTTGATTTGAAAAATAATTTGGGCTGTTTCTCAGCATAAATTTGGTATCTCTTAACAGTTAATCCTGTAGGCATTTTCAAGTTAAAGGGCTAGAAAGAGGTTGACTGCTTACAAGTTTGATGTTAGGTCTATCTGTTAAAGGTCAGCATTTCAAGAGTTAAGAGTTTTACAGCAACATCAGCTCAACCATGCTGCAAAGATAAGCATCTTTTCCTGTCCTTGATGAATGCAGCTAGACTTCAGGTCCATTAAGAAAGCTGCTAGAGACCATTTCATTCAGCACTGCCTTTTTTCATGACCCTCCTACAAACTTTGCAGTTCATCTTCTACAACTGCTTGCTGTCCCAAGGTTAATTCTTATCTAACTAGATTGAATGTGGTGAATTTTAACAAACATACTTCTTTTCCTGCTGCTCTTTTCTAGCTACAAAACTAATGCTATTCTGTGGAATCTGAAGCTCTTTTCCTAACGTACTTAGACAAAACATAATAGTTTACATAAATTTAACAAAAAAACCATCACATTACTATAGAGCACTTAATGAACAAGCTGAAAATATGTTCAAGTCTTGAAACAATTCTCTGAGAAACACCATTCAGATAATTTTAAAAGTAATGCAGAAATTTGTTCAATGGCCTACAAGTTATTTTCCAGGCTCTCCCAAAGCCAGAGCTATTGGCCCCCATAAGACAATTTTCTTATGCGCTTTACCTACCTACCTACCAGAAGGAAAGCTGTGCAGAGCCAGCTAATAGGAAAAGCTAATCAGAGGCCTTAGTCTTCAGAAACCCCTAGTATCCAAGTCAAGATGTACAAGCAGGCTTGCTTATCCAGGATACAGAACCTAGAATTTTCTCTACAGGGCAAAGAGAAAATTTTGAGGTTTTCAAATCCTTGAAAGAACTGACAAAGGGCTGATCATTTTTTAACTGAAGGAACGCACTCATGCATAACCTACCAAAAATAACGCTCATTTAGGAAGATAACAGAAGCCAAAGGATCAGTTCAAACACACATCCAGCATTATTCAGTCAAGAAGCTTTTGAGAAACCCGGGTGAAAGCACTTTTTCCAAACATCTCAGGCTAGTGGGGCTGGAGAGAGGCACCAAAACACCAAGGCAAAGGTTTTGGGCACATACAGTACAACTGCATTTCTGAGGGGATCCAATCCTTCTGGTATGCACTAGACTGTCTAAAGTATCCCTTAAGTGATCTGCTCAATGTTGCGCTGAAGTTTGTCTAAAATCCGGTTTTAGGTATACACATCTTATCTGGGATGCTGGTTTTTGGAAACTAGTTATCTTAAAGTGATCTGCCTTATTATGAGTGAGGCTTAAAATACAACCTTAAAATAAATTCTATTTTCTATAAATTCTATTCTATGTCAGAAGCAGAAATTAAGTCATTTGCAGCAAATGATTGTATGTTAACACTTATCCATCCTAAGAAATCTCTCTGCATCTACTTGTGGAAGGTGAGGAAGCAGGGCACAGATAAAAATAGATAGAATGAAATAGTTAATTTTTTAAATTTATTTGCAGCATGGTAACTTAAAAGACTGGTGCACATAGTATTAGAAGTCTTGAAATTATGTTTACATAGAAATATGTTAGTGAGAAATTACTTATGTCTGTATTCTGAAGTTGCTAATCCAAATCAATTCAGGTAAGCAAAACATTATGTATAGCTTATTTTAAACATTCGCTTCAAATTGCAATAATGTTAAATACAATGTACTTGTTAAGCCAATTTTATTTTCCAGTTTAAGTCATAGGATCCTTCTAGTATATTTTTATCTTTTTTCACATAAAAGTATTTTAAAAACCCATAGTGAATTGTATGTGGGATCTTTGACGTCTCAAAGGGTTCAGCTCAGCAATGCTCCTGCCCCTGGATTTCAAACCTGTATTTTCTTTATTACAAAAGACTTATTTTATTACAGGTTTGTTAAAGGATACTATATGAAAACTAGCTTATTTCTTTTTATCCATTGTGTCAATATTTAACCTTTACCATATTGTTTAGTGAAACACAGTAATGTGCTACTAAAACATATAAAAGGCAAATCTCAGTTCTAAGAGGCAAAACATTTATCAAATAAAAAATGGGTAACAGATTACATAGTGAGGAGGGATGCTAACAGAAGGGTATATGGTAAAATATCTACAGAAAACTACTCAGTGGTACTACCTCTGCACAGCCTGAACCACATTCTGGAGACAACGAATAAACTCAAAACTGGGCTTCTTGCATAGCTTCTTCATCAGAAGGTTGTCACCAAATCGTGCTAGAGAGAAATACAGTGAATTGTCCGAAACATTCAAGTAGCAAACCAGAAGAACTGTAACAACTCAAATCCAAAAGCCTTTTTCTTATCACATTGCATTCATTATTTTTCTCCTTTTTCACTTTCTTTTGGCACAACAAATTTTTCGAGCTGGTGGTGGTGTCAATTATCTTGCTTTCATTTCTCTTATTAGTTTCCAAAGCCATCTGAATACAACAAAGTACAAAGGAACAGCCAATAAGGTACAGTTCTTGCAAAGTGAATTCTCTATCTGTGTGGAGTCAGCAGACTACAGAAATATTTTAGAATAGGTGGGAGACTTGTGTTACTGAGTGGCAAAACCAGGAAAAGTCAAGTGAAACAAAACTTAAAGGAAGCAAACCACGGAGATTGGCCTCATTAAAGAAAATCCTATTAAAAGCCTTACCAACTTAAAGCTAGGCAAAGAAAGCATCTTCTGCTAACAGCATTACTGCTGTGACCCACAACTAGAAGCCTACCACATGCCAGTGTCTTGGCCCCAGACTTTTCTTCACCTGATAACGCTTATTCTTTTCAGAGGGAAGCGGGGCATCTAGCAATACCTGAAAAGCCGTGCATTTGCAGAAGTATATGCGTCTCAAAAAAGTAACAGTGTATACTATGGGGACCAGTAATTTGAACTCTTACTTCTTAGGGTGCATCATTGTGTTGACAAGCAAGTATTATTTCTGGCTTTCAAAACTGGTTTCACTTCAGAAAATGATTTTACTAGAAGATCTGTTTGCAAACTGAACTATGAAAATTTTCTACACAATTAAAGAAAAAAAAAGCCATTTTCCCTGCAAGATGCATCTGACATTACAATTGAAAAATGCTTGCTATTGCATTGTAGTAACATTGGCGTAAGACAAACGCATTTTACGTTGTCTGTCTTCCTTACATCACACCTACTTTTGACAGGGACTTCTAATCAAAGTGAATTTACTCATTGATTCAATTTTGTCCTGCATCACAGTTCCATGCCACAAAGTGCTCTGTATGTTTATAGCTGAAAGATAACCGCCACTGCTTGAAGAGACCAGAAAGCAAGCAAAAACCCACAGAAAGGGGGGGAACCCCAACATCAGAACTCTGTTTGTCTGTTTTTATAACATACATGATTCTTTTCATAAAACTATTCTTGTGTGGCATTGCCCCAAATAAGCAAGTCTCAGACATTTGGTTTGAGAAGTATTTCATCAGAAGACAAAATGAGAGACTGGGTTATCTTTTAATTTGGTAAGGAAGACAGTTTAAGGGCATTAGTCTTTCTTCTTTTAAAAAGGAAAAAAAAACCAAACAAACCAAAAACCCCCAAACCAGACAAACTAAAATTCACTGCCATGTTACTACAGCATAGCTCCAGCATTTCTTAAGGGAAAGACGATTTCTAGTGCAAACAGAAAAAGCAAGCAGTTAAGTATTACCAAGGAAATGATGATTGTCACAATGCAACAGAATATTAAGGCCAGTTAATAATAACTGAATATTTATAAATAACACTAATTTCTATTAAAGCCTGCTTTTCCAAATATAACCAGAACAAAAGCACAACAATTCTGTAGTGTACCAAGTGTATATTTCAATTTACTGTATGCAGTACA
>NW_008794544.1:1143550-1172134 GCF_000699145.1 Aptenodytes forsteri
TTTTTTTCATGGTAAAAAAAAAAAAAAAAAAAGGCACCCCAACCCTCCCCACCTCCCCCAAAAAACTAATCATCTGTCAGGTTTACAATGATGTGGAAGCTACCAATGAAACAAGTGGATGATAAAAAAAGCATTTTAATTCCCATATAACTGTAGTTCAAACTTATCTTATCTTCAATCAGCAAAAACAATGTCTTAACATTATGTTACTGTTCTACTGATGTAAAGGACAACAGTAAAGCTTGTCTCTTTAAATACATACCATTTTTGATCAGATGGAGCACCATTAAGATTCTGTCCGTCAAAGCATAGTTCAAAGTTATCCACACAACTAGCATAATTTAGTTACCTGATATAAAATAGGAAAAAATATACTCATTTTAAAATTAAACAAAGCTGAAAAATATGGTGACCCTCAATTGCTTTTTATACAGTACTGTCACACTGGCCTAGCTACGTGTCATGATAAATGCTCTGCATATTTACTTGTTGTGACGTAATAGTACATCAGATATATTGTTCCAATGATTGCCTGAATTCATTTGCCTTAGGCTAGACAAAACAGAGGAGTTTAAGATGAAGGTGTAATGCCCTCCCCTCCCTATGAAAGAGGCCTGAAATCATTGGTACAATATTACAAGCCTAGGAAAAAAAATCCACATGGCTACAAAAATTCAAGTTTCAACGCCTCCTAAAAATTTGAAACAAAGAGTGTAGGGAGCATATCATCCTGAAAAGTAGACAACTCAAAGAGCATTATTTTGCTTTGGACTTTGTTTTTCTTTAAAAAAAAAAAAATTCCAGCAAATTAAGTCAACAAGTTAAATGTAATTGGTTTATATTAAACACTAGCAACAACCCATTAAGTACAAAAGAATAAAAAATAGTTTGTGTTCATTTTAATGACAAACGATGGGCACAATAGCCTAGTGTCCAATTCACACCACATAAACTAGCCAAAAACCGGACAAGTAAGAAATTATCAAGCAAGAAGTTTTTTAATATGACACTTTCTCCATTCCTTGTATTTTTATTCTGTGGGACTGAGGTATACACCAGGGAAGTCAAAAAGTTTGAGAGGAGGGGGGCCTTAGAGCAGGGAGGAAACATTATTACATCAGATACCTTTTAGCATGGCTATCTCTTTTGACTAAGTGGCAGAAGAGTTACCCATGCTCTGATCAGTCTATTATTTTCATTATTGGTCATTTCTTCTGCAAGATCATTTTGGAACTGATGAATCAGTAACAACCTTCTTGAAAATTCAAAACTATGAAGAAACAGACACTAAATTAATGCCATTATTAACTTCTCCAGTGCTTATCACCTATACCACCTGCCAGCATAGAGCCAAAAGTTTTAAAACCAAATTTCAATACAGTGTTGGCGTTATCTGTGATGCATATTTAAATGATTGGCTTTCACCTATCAGAGTACGGGAGAGGTAAGGTTTGTATGGCAAAGACATGCTTGTGGAAACAAGAGCCACTAGCCCAAATTAGCTTCACTGGTTCACCGACAAAGTACGAGTGGATTTGGGAAAGCTGTCTTTGTATTTCCATACCAAGTTGCAATTTTCTTCATTCATGTTAACAGATACATGAATGTGTAACATAAGTACAGTTACTACTATGTCTGAATAGGACCCAAGTAGCTATATCCTATAAATAATAAAAAATACATTTTTCTTTTGATAACTGACTGTAGATGTGAGGACTCTGTATAATTCAACCAAATGGTTGTATGCTGTACAGTCCTGTGCAAATATCATAAAAAAATTAATAATCCTTTTTTGCTATAAGGCTTTGACCCTACATTTTTCACAGCAACATAACTACCATCCAGCCTGTACCATATTTTGCAAGCCTTCAGTCCAAAAATTCAAACAGTCAATCCATATAGTGTCCATTTGCGGCACCCTGAAGTCATATGCTCTGTCAGTCATCTAAAGGCATACAAACTTCCCCAGATTCATCCCATCGAGACTGGTCATTCTGTTCTTCTACATCATCACCAAGCTCCTCATCACCTTCTCCCACTTCATTTTCCTCGTATTCTTCATCCCTAGGGAAATCTGTGTCCTGCACCTGGTCTGCTCCCTCTTGCCCTCCAGGTTGAGATTTATCTGCACAGTCTACACAAACTCCATAACGTCGTGATCCATGTCTTATTCCAACGCTGGCTGCTAGCATGAAAATCTTCTTACACACCATACATTTATACTTTTTATCCTTTTTATGCACCTATGGAAGAGAAATAGTAACAGCTGAAAACATGCATATCAGGTTGCATTTGCATACAGTAACTAGAAAACTATAGTAATAATAATAATTATTAATACAAAAATTCATTTTTTGAAGTCTTCCGAAAGATATCCCAACACTGTTCAGAGAAAGAGAAGTACTACTAGAAATCCATTTGGACTACATGAGCTATTGCCCACAACCAAACTACCTGCTTACTGTTCAGCAGGTAGCTGACTAGCTGCCTGTTCCGTAAGCAGGTGAGTGTTCATTTTATGACTACTCACTGTACAGAACAAGACTCTCAAAGGCAATGAGAACCGTATAAGCACTTATGTTGCACACAGGTTCATATCTCATTTAGAAAATTGCCTTTATAATTTTAAGTCTAGAAACATTAAGAACAAGCAGGAGTTAAGTTCTGCATGAATTCAAAGAGCAAGATCCTTCTTCCATGACATCTCCCTCCCAACACAACCAAACCCAACCACATCTTTCCAGGTCCCTTTGGTGAATTTTTTGTCCTGTATGTAGTGAGCTTGTGTGTAAAATTAGAAGGCTGCTGTTGACTAACTTGACTAAACATAAATTTTGATTTTTAATTTGGGGGTATATTACTTGTACAAGTAACTGAATTCAGCAACCATGTGTAATAGTTATAATCTTGGAGAAAATTAAGTTGAAGACTTCTTTCTTCTGTCTGGTGTCCCCGCAACAGACTACAACTATGTGCTTAAATATCTCATTTGAGGTCACATTGAAAAAGTTGCCATTTTAGATAAAACAGAAATTACCACCCAGATGAGGGAAAACACCAAGATACAAACAGTTACTTTAGTCCCACTGTATAATCTGTACAGCTGATACCACGTTTTTTCCTCAGCCTCTAGACTTGTTATAGTAATGTTTCACACAAAGCAGAATGTTTGAGGTGTTTGTTGAAGGGGGGGTGGGGGAAAGGAGTGTTCTGACTCCATCAGGCAGAGCACACTTCAGTTAAAGCACAGGGCTGGGCTGAGCTCACTCTATAGCTATTTTCACCCTGTCTGACTTCATTTCCTTTCCTGCAGGGAAAAAGTCTTCAGCTACAAGACGTGGTCAGATACTGCAAGACAGAAACCTGAAGTCCCACTCTACTCTTCCTGGTAGACCAACTACCACCCACTGTTGCTATCTTCTCTGGTGAGCCACAAAGGAAGAAGAAGAGTAGCTGCTGGGACATGTTACATGGTATCACCACCAATAAGGTGATAATGACCTAACCTCCTCTGCCGAGCCACAGAGCTGCCCTGTACCATCACCCTCTCCATCACTGCAGTCACCTACACACACTACAGAACAAAATGTCCTTCGGACTCTGTAACATCATAGGTACTCCTGTCCCTTCAGGCATCTAAGCCTTCACCAGGTGGTATGGGAGGAGGAAGAAAGGCAGCAGTAACAGTGGAACATAAGATGCTGGTTCTAAAATTTACATAGGAGCTATTAACATATACCTTTCCTACCTGTAGAGCATTTAAAGAACACTTAAAATTACTACAGTGGTCTTATAAATATCTTCTAGAATTATACCCTGATATGACTCAGGTTATTATTTACTTTTAATAATATTACTGGCTAACAGAAAGTCCATTTCATGATAGCACAAGCTAGAAAGGAAAGTTAGTAAGACTTACACCAAAAGCTCTTTTCTGCATCCGCATTAAAACTTGGAAGCTCACAACCACTTTTTCTACTCACTGAGGAATAAAAAGCCAACTGCAAGGAGGCTATGGAGACTTATGGAACACCTTCATGAGGGAGCAAGGTGGTCCATTGATTCTCAAAGGACTGAGGAAAGCTACCAAAATGGAGAAGTAAAGTGCAGTTTACCCCGTTCCATGTACTAACCTATTCTGAGTATCTGCAAAACATGTTGCAAAATGAGTTTAAAATCACAGCTTGGAGAAATGTTATTACCTTCTCACCACCAATATGATCTCGCTTTTATTACTCCCCTAAAACACATCTTGGATTTTATACAGTAAATATTATAATGAAGTCTTAATTTCCTTACAGACTAGATACGAAGTACCTGCAAAATACCCAAGACAGATAATACTTTCTCTGGATCCTCAGATAAACAGTACTCAAGTCAAATCCTGAGTTATGCAACATGCACAGGACAGGGTAAGCTCAACTGCCGATTACGGTATTGGTAGAATACAAGTCAGAAGGACACTTACTTTCTGCATCTCACATATTTTTCATTCTTTCCTAAATCTTAAAGCAGATGCTATACGATAGCTTTGTCTAGTTGTGAAATAAGTATTTCAGAACTACCCCAAGATATTGTGCAATTGCTGATTAACAGGGTGTCCTCACAGAAAATGGTGATGCAACATTACAGAACAAGGAGATGTGCTATTCTATCACAGTAACACTAAGCCAATATTCCGTTTCATTATCTACAGAATACTTACATATACTGCATCTCTTTATCACGTCACTTTCAAAATCATCTTGAAATTATCTCTATCAGAATTCCAGCGACTGCCTTAATTGATACTGCATTTTCCATTAAGAATATAAGAGGTATAGTTATCAAAAAGAGATGTTTATCTTCACCCATTTTAGATTAAGATAAAACAATTTACATTATGGCACATCAGAGAACAGTGTTTCTCCCAACTACCAAAAGATCTGAAAAAACCATGAAAACCCACTCGTACATGTACATACATACACACACACTCTTGAGGTTACCTACCAAGGAATGTCTCTTTACATGCTCTCTTCGAGTAAACAGCTTCCCACAGATGTCACAACTGAAAGATCTCACGCCTGTGTGAATGAGCAAGTGTCTCTTTAGTGTTCTTCTGTATTTGGCTACATAATTACAGTGTGGACACTTCAACTTGTTCATGATTAAAGCAGAGGAATCGCCTACAAGAAAATAAGCCATCAGGAGAACAGATGATAAAACACAAAACCCCCTATTTCAGTATGTTCTGCCTGGTGCACAAAAATAAACAGGTGCCAAAACAATAAAGCACCCACATGACTTTTCATCAGCCAAATCAGGACAATGCCTGCCTGCAGAAACCACAAGTACTGGTAGGTTCTGCATGTATGATCTTGTTAGAAAAATACCTACTTGTAACCAAGGAATTTTTACTACGGAAGTACAGATCAATTCTTTGAAAAGAAGTCTTATTTCATGAATCAGACTAAGTTAGCAGTATTCCATTTTCTAGCGGTCACCTATACCAGAAAACACTTTATTCTGGATTAGAAACCCTCTAGCTCTGTGGAATTTAGGCAGTTACAATCTTCTCTCCCAATATTCTATTTAGAATTATGTGCAGGAACTGCCTGCCAAGATCTGACTCTACAAATAAATAAAAAAAGTACAACTAAGCAAGAATGAATATTGACAAAAGGAGTAGGACAGTACGAGGTAGCATAATTCTGAAATAGCTAAAAAGGGAAGTTTTGGTTCAGATCTTGGCTATTCTATACCCAAAGTCTATTTTGGTCTAACAGTAGGAAAAAAAAAAATAAAGAGCAGAAAAAACTTCTGGAAGTAGCAATATCCCACTTCTTCCTTATGATGGAAGAGAGCTGTTTACATATCCTTGGACCAAGGATAACATAGCTTGCTCAAAGGATACGTGCAAAACAGGTTTACTACAGGTGCCCATTACTGTGTGAAACAGAAAAGCACAGGATGCTGTGACAGCTGTGAAGGTGTCCACACAGGAATACAAGGGTTATTTTGAGAATAGGGTACTGACTCAGCTTACTACAGGTGAGATAATTTATGAACATGATCATAACCATCTAGAAGCATCCAAAAAGCACTGGCTAAGGCTACATGGTTAAGAGTTTCTAATGTTCATGCTGGCAGGAAGAAAGCAAAAATAACTGTGTGTTATGTGCACGGGCCTGCATGCCTATATCTAAGATGCCTCCTCCCAGCTTCAAAATCCATCATAACATGAAAGTTAAATTTTGCTAATATTCAAAAGTTTGCCTTGGCATATCGGAGCACTCATGCAAGCTGCATGTCAACATAATGTCACATAATGGCTTACACAAAGAAAAATAAGTTCAAAAAGGTTTTAAATTGCAGTCTTATACACATCAACAGGGGTATGACAGACAGACATACATCAGGGCTGTAAGATACATGGGAATTTAATGGTTTAAGAACAGGCAGACCTCCTAAGCCCCGAGTTCTAATCCCTTGCCTGCTAGTGAATTTCACCTTCTGATGACCCAATTTCTTCCACTGTAAAACCCAAAATATTTAAAGTAAATCATAAACCACATCCCAGTAATAGCTCAAAGTTACAGAGAAGAGGTAGGCATTACTATTACCCAGTCCTTAAGATCCTCTTTTTATTGAAGACTATGTATTTTAAGGATCTAGCAATAATTATTTTAGATGTGGTGGGTTTTTTTGTATGTTTTCAGACAGAAAAATAATTACAGATAATTGCTTGCTTGAACTACTAAGAAAGGCACATAAGCTGTGAAACGGTAGGTTATATAATACAGGTTTGACTGAAGAAGGCTTTAGCTATGGCTGCATTGAATTCAAAACCTTTATTGCAATGAAGCTTTTATTTTTAATAGTCAGTAGTATGCTCCGAGATCTACTTTTAAAATTATATTTAAATTTGTATCTTCATCATCCATTATCTGTAGTTAGCTTACTACAGGGGGGAAAAAGCTACCATTAAAGACCTCAGGTATCTTCATATTCAGGAACAATACAAGAGCCAATATAAATCATGTTCTGTTTTTACTTTTCCATACATTTGAATTCCTTTTTCTCCCTCTGAGGAAATACTCCTATTTACATTATCCAGAAAGGCAAATGATATGGAAGAAGATTATGTAAACACTTAATCTTATAAATCTCTAAACAAATTAATCAAATATTACCAGCAGTGACACAGAAGATAATGAACCCCTATCAGAGGCAAAAAACAACCTCCTCTCCATCAAATATACTTGCCATTTTCCCAAGCTTCTTTTGGCCAAGATTCTGGCAGCAGTCCATACTTGAAGTCACTTGAAGTACCCGGCAGCAGTCCATACTTGAAGTCACTTGAAGTACCCCGCAGCAGTCCATACTTGAAGTCACTTGAAGTACCCGGCAGCAGTCCATACTTGAAGTCACTTGAAGTACCTATTACAGACACAGTCTCACTTTAGCTTCCCGGGTTCTAATCAGTCATGTTGTTTAGCAAAATATATATCCTTTTTAAACTGTGCCAAAAAAGTTTCAAACCTTAAAATAGTAATTATAATCTTTTTTCACATAATCTTCAGTACTGAAATGAAGAAAATAACTGCATTCCTAATTTCAATGAAATTAGACCTTTGAACTACTCTCCACGGCACCATCTCTTCTCCCCATCCTGAGAAAAATTCAAAGCCTTTTTCATACTACAGGAACTTTTATGGTAAAGATACTTATTCCCTATCATCATGACAGGGCTAAAAAGTTTTCAGCTGGATTCTCCTTACAACTGCTTTGGGCAGTGACTTCATCTGGTCTACCACAGGCAGTCTAGTCGGTACAAAAGTAAACATTTTCTACTGGAGGTGTGACTTTCTTTATTGCCTTAAAATATCTCAGTGGTATAAAAAGTGCTTTAAATACCTTTATTTATACAAAGTATCCTACAGCTATGTCTAAATCCTTTTTTGAATAATCATCTCCATTACTCTGTAACCACATCAATTCAAGAGACCATAATTACTTGGAAGATACCAGCTTAAAAAATTGTGATCAATTCAAGAGACCATAATTACGTGGAATATACCAGCTTAAAAGACTGATTTGCATATTTACATTTGGTCTTTAGATAAGCTCCTCATGCAGTTTGTGTTGTCTTTGTAGCTTTTCCCCCCCTCTTTAAAAGAACAAAATCATTCAGAAGTGAACAGTGCCTTAAAAAGATCCTTGCTTGTTTAATTCTATACTTTAGTAACAAGTTAGAATTGCACGAGTGAATATGGAATCACTATTACACAGCACAGATAACTATAAATAGTATACAAGAAAGCTGCACTAGGCATTTGACAAAATCATATTTGTGGGGCAAAGACTCTTCTGGCAAGAGCACAAATCAGTCTTCTCCCCAATCCCCAAGACAGGAGTTTGTTGGAAAACATGAACTCAAATTCATTACTTTCCTCACAGGCACACAGCTGTTAAATAAACAAACTGCAGTGGAAACTGGCAGATTTCCTTTTATTTGTCTGGATGGTGCTCAGGTCCTCACACTGGATTCCCAATTTCACTGTTGTGAAAAGTCTTGAGAAGGGATTCATAGCAAATATAGATACATTTTTATGTAAGCAGAGCTTGAAAGGACAAAGGAAGAGAAATCCCAGTATTTTAGCTCATCCACCCAGCTATTTTGGTATAAAGAAGGGGGAAGAGAAGGGAAAAAGTCTCCCTCTCCTTTAAGAAACAAAGTAGCGAGGAAAATATTTTTTTTATTTTTTTTAATTACTGACTCTTAATAGCTGTTATGTCCAAAAGAGGCAAGAACTCCTTACACTAATTTGGAGCTATGGACTCCAGCAATGGCCTCTCACAACAGCTCAAGGAATAGAACACGGATACCCTATAGACATGCCAACTACACATTCCTTTGAAGTGAGCAGTAAAACTTCCTTCTGTAATACACAAGAAAGGATTAGTGAGGAAGCAGTGTTGTACAGTTCTGGGCATGAGCAAAGATGACTTGATCTCAAGGCTAAAAGCCTCCAAATTAAAGCAGGCTTCAGGATCTAGCAGAGAAAAAAATAAAACAACTTTTATAATCTGTTCAAAATATTAGGCTTTTTTTTATAGGATTTTCCACTCTGACAGAATTGTCCTGTCTCTAGTTGACCAGTGTAAGATCAGTGATCAAAATATTTTAATCACCTTTTTCTCCCCCTTATGAGAGGAATATGTGTAAGATCAACAGACCAAGCCTTTACTGCTCGCAGATGTAACATGTATGCTGTGTATAGGCAATATTGAATAGCTTCCCTCAAAATAAGCATACATCAAAGACTGACCATAAGTAAGAGTTGTACCAAGCTAAGCACATTTATAACACTGTCACTTTGACAGTTCTTCTGGATCTAAGAGAACACAAATTGAATTTCGTTAGGAACATTTATGCTTACAGCTGGTATTGAAGTTTGAGGGAAGTCAGGAGCTCAAATCCCTGCATAGGTCTAGATCTTAGCATAAGACTCGGCATAAAGCCAAACAGACTTAAGAGCTGTAGTCTAGTGTAGGTAATAGCTATTAAATCTTTCTACCTCTAATTTGAAGACCTGCTATAACATGAAAGAACACTGGCACAGATACCACAAGAGATAAGAGGTTGCTACAGACACTTCAGTCTCTGCACAGTACAGGACTAAGTAGATCATAATTAAACCTAATGCTTATTCTTAGAATAATTCATTGACCTAGAAAGCCTGCTTTCTAGATTAAGCACACATATAATGTATTCAAAACAAAACAACAAAAAAGGCATTTTTAATGTCTAATGGCTCATCCATACAGGAAAGACATGAATTACATACAGACTGGGAACTGAAGTGCAATACCTAGCCTCTACTAGTTTCCCCAGGAGGATATATAGCCTACAGTCAGATAAGCTTCTGACTGTAGCTGAGCCAAATATAAGATGTTACAGACCCCTGTGGCTCATAACATCTCCCATTCCTCCTCCCACCCAGGCTACTGCCCCCTGAAACCTGCTTGCAAAACCACAGATATAGTCATCATCTAAGCTGTTCCTGTCAACTTGAACCCACATGATTTTGATAGGAGACTGAAAGCAACTACCTATGCAGTTGTACTGGTAGATTGGGGGTGGGGTGCAAAGCGGGAAATACAGACAGCAGTGAGAAAGAACTTTAAAAAAAAAAAAATGTTAACTAGAAGCAATAGTGTTCTGTAACCCCAGACCAGGTCGTCTGACCACAACTTTCCTCTGATCTAAGGATACCTTTTTACAGTTTAGTTGATTCCTAAAAGAGGTGTAAGTTAGTAATTCAAATGTCCATTAGCCTCCAACATCTACCCATTCTTCTACCCTGCATGGAGAAGAGGTTTCTATGAGTAACCTGATCTTTAAAAAACACCAAACCCAAAATAATAAAAATAAAACACGATACAAATAAGCTGATTAACTATCAGCACTAAAATTCTCAAGACGTCAATTTGAGAAGAGATAAAGACAGTCCGAAATACAATGAAGTGATTGTGTAGGCTTTTACACAACTAACAAAAACTTTATTGAAGGATTTTATGTTCTACTGTGTTTGTTCTCAGGAAAAAGGATAACCAGAAGTCAGACACACTGATTTTCAGTTAAGAAGGCAAGAGCTAGGGGAGTATCACCAGCAAGAGAGAACGCATCTGAGCAGAAACATCCTTAGTTTGATAAGTTTTACTCTTTTTCTGTAACCAGAAATATGCTGATTTTTTGGGAAGAAAAGGAGACATTACTGAGTAGGGGATGATCAAGGAGATTAATGAGAAGATCAACGATAGAAGCCATTGAACAGGTCATTATAGAAAGGGATATGGACATAGGGTGTGCTGAGGGAGAAGATAGAAAACTTTGCGTTAGATACAGTTGTCTAATGAACTTAACTTGTTTTCTTTACACATATTACCACTAAAAACAGTGCCAGAAGAGGAGAAAAAGGAACACTCCTATTTTTCCCACCAGGTTTTCTGACATTGACTGCTCATTCAGATCAATTAAAAAAGACAGAAAGTAGACAGGATAAGTGATTAGGCCATAGCTTTCAAGGATTGTAAAGAGCACAGTGGTAATCTACTGATACAATCTGGATTGCTATTAGAGAGCTGGATTTGTTGCTTATGTTAGGTAACATGACAGAAAAAACAGCACTGCCAAGACTGACACACTGGGAAGGTGGGGAAAAGAAAATATATTGTATTCCATTTGTTCCCAGAGTATTACTCACATCTTTAACCTTGCTTCTGAAAAGGGGTCAAAGCATATTACTTCTCAACTGCTTCTTGCAACAGAAGGCTCAGACAAACTTAAGACATTTTGCCAATGCAATCTTACTCATACTTTACGTACTGCTCCCAATTGCTCTTAGTTTTTACTATTTCTCATTCATGAAAAAAATGGTTTATCGCCTTGACTATGGAGGCAGATCTATCACCAACTAACCCTGCCAGATGACCATCAATTGATGCCAAATATATCGTCCACTTGCCTTTTCAACTTGCTTATCATATATTCCCTGAAAAACTCCTCCCTGAGAAAGGGGTGCCGTTCACATTAAAAAGCTGTTTTGCTGATCTCTCCCCACAAAGGCTATGTCAGTGAAACACAAGATAGTAAGAGCTTTCCTCATCTAGATCATTTATTTGTGGGGGAGTTATTGCTCTCAGGGACTATCACAGGCTCAAACAAAAACTTAGGTCTGAAGGGACCTCTGAAGGTCACCTAGTTCAACCTCCTGCTCACAGCAGGGATAACTTCAAAGCTGGACTATATGTTGCTTTGGACCTTGCCAAGTTTTAAATACCTACAAGGATAGGAGATTCCATAAACCCTCCAAGCAATATGTTCCAAAACAACCACTCTCACGGTCAACAGTTTTCTTCATATGCAACTGGAATTTCCTTAGCTGCAACTTGTGACAATCAACTCTTGCCCTTTCACTGTGCACCTCTGAAAAGCATCCGCGTTCATTTTCTCTATAATCCCCTTAAGGTGATAGAAGACATCAGGTAGATCCCTCAGCCTTCTCCACCTAAATAAATTCAGTTCCTCAGCCTCTCCTTGAACATGTTCTCCGTCCCCCTAACCACCTTAGTGCCCCTCCACTGGACTCCCTCCAGCTTGCCAGCGTCTTTCTTGTACTGGGCTGCCCTAAACTGGGCACAGGATTTCAAATGTGGTCTTGCCACTACAGGGGTATTATTATCACTTCCTTCAGCCTGCTGGCTATGTTCTTGCAAATAGCACCACTATGAGGCTAGCCTTCATTGCTCCTAAGATGCACTACTGACTGACGTTCAGCTTGCTGTCCACAGGGACACCCTGGTTCTTTTCCACAGAGTTACTACACATCCACTCAGCTTGTACTGATGCACAGGGTTGTTTCTTCCAGATGCAGGACTTGACATTTGTCTTTGCACAGCATCTTGAGGGTTCCTGTTGGCCAATTCCTACGGATTGTTGAGGTCCATCTGAACAACAGCCCAGCCTTGCCGTCCAGCTTATCAACCATTCCCACCAATTTGATGTCATCTGCAGACTTGCTGAGAGCATCTTCTGTCCTAGTATCCTGATTACTGATGAAGATGTTAAATATTATGAGACTCAGTAAGCTATTTTCAGGAAAATAACCCTTCTTGACTTCACTATCAAGAAAATAAATTCATCCATAAACTTCTGGACTATGTTGTGAGCTCAAGGGCCAGATCATGAACACTGCAAACAAGTCAATTTAAGGATGTACTTCAAGAGCTTTCTCAAGTAAAGTATTTGAGAGATAACTCAGACTTTCTCATATAAAGATTTCACATCCCCTTTTCATCAAGTCTTGTATTTAAAGTGTTAATATAAGTAGGACTTTCAAGGAAATACACACCTGAAAGGCTGCATGAAACTCCTAGAGACTGACTGGCATTTAGGATTAAGATCCTTCAATACGTTAAAAACTACCAACTATTCTAGATACTCTGGTAACCAAATTAAATGTCTTGGCATTATGTTCTGCTCCTATTTTCTTGCTAACTCTTTGAAAAAGTGACTGTAGAACAAATCCAAGGAAATAAGTTTGACTTGTCCTCAAAGCTGCCAGTTTCTCCCTAATGAGGGGGTAAAAAAGCATCCAATTAAAAAAAAAAGAAAATTAAGTTTATTTCCATCTTAGCCCTAATACAAGGGTTCTCTACACAGTAAAGCCATTAGTTTCTTTCTGCATCAGCATTAGAGAACTGCTGTTGCTACCATTTTATCAGCTACACGTTGTAGCTTGTAAACATATTTTCTTAAAGGAAGAATTAAATGTCAACTTGAAGGACATGAAATATAAATATCACCGTACATCATGATCAAAGACCACTGATGTCACTGTAGTCGAGACAAATACACCAAGAACTGATATGGGTCTTCATTTGTATTTATTCTTAAGTAAAGACATAAGCAGAGATACCATTGCCGTGTAGAGACTGTTTTGGTCTGAACAACTTTTTATGCCAAAACAGCTGAAAGGAAATGCTAAGGAGATCTCTACTTCATGTTAGTTTCCCTAATCTCAGGCAGTCTTAGAAGCAGTAGCATAATTGACCAAAACCCTTGTGTTGAACTGTCATTTCAGTATCATTCATTCCAGACTTACTTTGCCAAAGCCTAACTTTGTCCAGGAATACCAAGGGATTTTGTCTTTACACTGGGCTTTGAAGAAAAGTAAGGTACGAGACAGAGGCACAAATCTGTAAAAATACCAAAACAAAAGAAGAAAAAACCCAACCCTTCCAACAACAACAACACAACAACCCCAAACACAAAAAAAACCAAAACTAGATACTTCCCTGGGAACTCTGTGTAATAAGATCTGGGAGTACACGACAAACTAAGCTTGCCAGACTGGTGTCATGCTCTCCTTACAAAGTAACATGCAACATTACACCCTAAAGAAAGGGGATCAACTCAAGTCACAAGCAAGCAAATGTGTAAGAGATTGGAACTTTTACACAGCTCATACTTTTCATACACATGACCTGACCATGAAAGACAATTGCTGCTTAACAAAGGGGTTTTTTTTCCAGCTTTAAAAATTGTGTTTTTAAAAAAGTCCCCTCAAACCCCCCCGAACCCTGGGAATATGAGAAGTGAATGAAGTTCTGCAATTGTGGCTACATTTTTACAGTACATATGGCAACTCTGATCTTGCTAACTCCCCTCTCCATTGTTCCCAGTATGACAGGATGAAGCTTATAACTAACAAAGCTGCACCAATGAAGGCTAGTGGTTGAAATGAAATTGTCTGCTAAAGCTGTACTCCTACCAATGCATGTGTACTGCAAGTACTACAATGAGCTTTAGGGTAAATGCATAGTATAAGCTTGCTATGCTATAGTATTCTACATTTAGTATAAACTTTCTACACTACAAACACATTTCTGGTTGGATGTATTTACTGATACCTGCCAGAAACTGACACAAGTAAGAAATGCTGCCTGCCTCTCTCCTCCACCCCAAAAACCAACTCCAAGTTCTGTACACAAGAATTCCAGAATGTACACAGAGCATAAGTGGTTGGGCAGTGAGCAAAACAACTCAGCAAGGACAGAGAATCTGAAAAAGAGAAGATGAAGGAATCATCTTTTAGTCAAACTACATGCCACTTAAAACCTATTCTACTCAGCTACCAACACTGAGGATGACCTATCCCTTCCCTCAAATTTAAAAAACACAAACAAAAAACCCCAAAACCACACAACACAAAGACTTGTACACCCAGAGTAACTGAACAGCAATTGGTTGATTTATACTTCCATGAACTCTTACAAAGTCACTCTACCATAAGAGTGCTCTCACATGGAGTTATGGTGGTGTAACTGAATTGAATAGGCCTATCAACGCAGAAAACCTACAGGTTAAATAAGAAACCTAACATTGTTTTTCTGTACTATATGTCAGTTAAGGCATAAAGGATATTTTTAAGAGTCCTTTAGCAGTCTTTTAGCTTCATAAATATCATACAGGAACGGATAGGCACGTGAAGACAAGCATGTAGGAGATAAGGGGGCTGTGGATAAAAACAAGATTTTACTTTCTAGGGTAATTACTATCTGGAAAAAAAGCTTTTTAAAGGAAGTTGTATTCTAATCTTTGTGATAGTTTAAAAAAGCTCCACACTACTCTGAAAATCAGCTACAGTCCAAAAGGATCTGAAACACCTGGAGTAAAAACACTTTCACTGCTCAGCATGTGATAAAATTAATTAGATTTGACTTACTGAGCTACATCTTTGAGATGCAGGAGGGAAGCTAGCTGAAGAAATAGCATAACTCCAGCCACAGAAGTTAGCTGTGCCCCCCCAAATGTATCAAGAAGACACACAGCCCCTGGTTTTCTTTATTTATGGAGTTGCTGCCATCATCATCACCATTTCATAAACGTGGTAGCAGAAAAATCGAATCAGCACTTCAGATTGATAATTTTTTTAAAAGTGAATGTATTGCCTGCGCTTCAGTTGCGCTGAGACAAAAAAAAAAAGTTTTTTGGGCAGAAAAGATCCGTAGACACCATATAACCTTCTTCCCCAATTGCTTGCCTTTTTTTTGTGGGGGGAAAAAAACAACCAGTACAACAGTAATATGCAGAACATTGCTTAAAGTTGCAAGGTCAGTAGTTGACCATACCATGAGAATATAAGGATCTACTTGTCTTTGGGATCATCCCCAGGAGAGACAAATTTAATGAATGGGGAAGAGGTTGACCCCCGGATGTTGTACTCTTTAGATGACTTCTAAAAACCAATGGGACCTTCAATATCAGGTTACATAGGGAATGGGGCAAATAGATTAAAGGTCCTTTAAGCAATTTAAATCTTTCAATCAGGGTATCAGCTGGGGGTCTGAGGAAGACCTGACCGAGACTTATAGTACCATGCAAGAGTAGGAAAAATGCTTAATTTTCTTACACTAATTTTTTTTTATTTGGAACTCAGACAGTCAAATGGGATTTATCCCTACAAGAAATATAAACATGTCCAGATAAGTCCATTAATCTTGATTTCTTCAAATACAAAGTTACCTCTCTTTATTGTAAGTCCTGATCAAGTTGTGTTATGCTGCTCCGTCACGTCAAGAGGAAAACTGTGACCAGCACTACATTTTTCTAAGCAGGTTTAGCTGCTGCTTGTACCCTTCTGAAAAGTAGTTGCTTCTACAGCAAGCTGAATTAAATTCCTTAAGAACACCTACAAAATCATTCAGGAAGCCTCTTGTTCCACAAAAGGGCTGTTTTCATCCTGGCCATGTTATCCGTTCCCTCACCCCCACCATGCCTGAAAATCAGGGTAACAAGTAATCCACTGGTAGCTTCATAAAGCTATTGGGATATTACATACAAGCCTCTTTAGAAATCAACACAGTCAGCTCTGGAAAGCGTAAGCAATACTTCACAGTTGTGTTCTGAAGCCTGAGGATAGGACACTTGTACTCCAAAAAACAGGCCCAAATGAAAAGCAAATTCAAGAAGTGACAAAAGTTCATAAAAAACTATGAACAGACATTAAGAATATGGTGAATTAGAATCACTGAACTTTTATGAAGTGGTAACTAAGAGATGCTGACTGATTGCACTGTTATTTTCACCATGGTAAATGGTTAATTGTAGGATGCACCACGGCTGTAAACAGTAAAGACATTTTTTAGCAGATTATCAACTAGAAGGGAAAATAGTAAGATAGGTGGTAACATTGTGTGAAGAAACACAGCTATTTAAATTAATATAGCTAAAACTGGAGAAGGCTTGAAAGCTTCAGTAAGAGTAGGTAAATGAAGTAAGATGGTACATGCAATTTAAAATCCATCTCAACTTCATAGAGTTTTTTTGAAGCTCAATGTGCTACTTTTACAGGGAAGGTATTAAATATAAACTCAACGGCAACACAGGGTGAGAAGAAGGAGAAGCTGACACATCCTTATGGATACCTGTAGGAAAACTCACATTTGGCAAGGAACAGTTTAACATGTTTGCTTTACTGGGACAAGAGGGGTAGCAGATAGTTCAGAAAGCTTTTATTTTTGATTATCTAATACTTACCTAGCAGTACCCAACTGCAAAGTCCATTTACTATAGAATTCAAGGTAGTGGCTTTTGGGGTAAATTTTTGTAGCGAGAGGAGTGTTCTTAAATAGGCTTCCCTTCCACTGCATTAATGGTATTTCTTTCCCCTCACAAAAACACCAGACAACCCAAAACCATAATCAAAGACACAGCAACTCACTTTGCATGTTACTGGACATCTCATAACCACAGCTGGTGTTGGTTATCCCCATCAGCACATGACAAAGCATAATAGTAGCAGCTCATTCTTTCCCTTTTAGTCAACCAAAGGGACAGCACACTCCTTAGCTTTCATCATAAGAATTTACTACTTCCTTTTTCTTCTCACAGCATTGTCTTATGTCTATTCTAGAAGACATTTTCTTATGCATTTTTAACTCCCGGTGCCTATTATTTTTGGTAGTTTTTCATCTCCACAAGAAATTTAATCCACAACTAAAAAGTTACCGTATAACCTGCAGGTTACTCTACAACTCATTCTTGTCATTTTCCCAATTCTCCACTCCTCCCCTCTTGCACCTTTTCTTGGGTGTAGAGGGAACAATTGAAATAACAGTGTTTAAGAGTGGAATCTACCTGCAGACCAAAGAAAAAGTTAGCCAGCAGTACAGGAGAAAGAATACCAAATGCTGAAGCACAGACTATGGGTGAAAGTAAGCTATACCAAGCCCCACTTCCAGTATCTCTTCTTGTTTCAAACAATGTGCATGCACATAAGAACTTCATAAAAGTAAAGGTCTTATTATAAAAATATTAGATATGGCTTCCAAAATAGTTCTAACACTGACAGAAAATAAATATTTACTTGGGACCACTTATGTTGTGCTCTGAAAGTACCAAGGAGATCATTAGCTGACACGATTTTATAGTTCACCAAAACAAACTCTCCCCTGCAATCACAGAACTTCCAACAGTTTTGGACAGACACCACAGCACAAATTCAGTGTGCCCCTAGCCTCTAATACAGCTCTTTTCATCAAGATGTTACATGGATGTATTTTGTAATTTAATTCTTTAGCACAATGAGTTACTGGAAACCTTGGTGCTTCTGTCCAAAAAACCAAACAAGGACTAAACTTGTTTAATCATTACTGCACTGCCCATACCCTCCATTATTTCTGCAAGAAAGCTCCACAGCACAAATTCAAAGTCTGCAGAACACAAGCAAGTATTTATTTCTGTTGCTGGGGACATCATTTAGTAGACATATTCCCTGTGGTATTTCCAACAGTAAAGGAGATTGAATATCTACCCCATATAAATCAGAAATAGAAATCACATGCTAAATTGTGTCAGAAATTTGATGTTTCTGCAATTAATATACAGGTCCTCAGCTCCTGCTCCAGACCTTCTGTTGCCTTTTTTCATGTTGCCGCAACTAAGTATGTATTAGCAAATAGTGTAGCCCAGCAGAGGCAGATTTGTTGTGTGGGTGCTGAGGACTCAACATCCCCACTATACACATCTGAAGGTGCTTTACTTAAGGCTAGATCTGACCTGGTGCTGTGGACCCAAGGCCTGTTAGCAGATGGCACAAAATAGGCATGTTTCTGAAACACAGCTTCTATTTTCATTTCAACCAGAAGAAACCCTGTACAGTCTAAAAAAGCTTAGACAGTAAGAGAAGATCAGGAAGTTCACTTTACAAGTGCACACTCCCAAGCTGAACTGCAAAGCTAAAGTAGACCTACCCACTGAGTTCAGAGATGAAGACTGGAGATAAGCAAACCCCCTGAAGCATTTACAGAATGAATGTTAGCTCCTCAGCACAGCTGCTTCTCCAGAGCTGCTCCTGTTGTGCCACACTACTTGCTAACTATATGGACGCATCTTGTACTGGCTGCCCCTGCTCATGTGCCAGATGTACACATCCGTAGCTCCAGTCTGCATCGCTCTATATCGTGACATGTCACTGTGGTGCTCGTGCATATATACTGGCACGGTACAGCACAGCACAGAGTCACCACATGCCCTCTGCTGGACTGCTATTCACCTATTGCCTCCTTGCACCTCAGCAGCTGCCGGCCACACAGACAGGCATCCACACACCGCCGCGGGTAGGAAAAAAAAAGGGCCCTTTAGGCCCAAGGAGAAACGGCCTGTCCCTGCCACTACTGAAAGGATTTCTTTCAGCCTTGTTTTTCAAATAAGTCCGGGGGTACAGGAAGAAACCAAGGCCATCCTTCCACCAAAGTAAATATAGGTTCCTAGACCCTCCCAGAACTCGGGTTGCTTTCAAATATCTGTTTTGTCACTGGAATACAAAAATATCTGGAAATATTCTATACCCACAGGTGTGAGTGCTGATAGTGCTGATTTTTTTTTTTAATTTCCCTCTTAATTCTACTCCTTGAACCTGGGAAGCGGAGGATATCCACAGTCCCTTCATGTTTGAAGGGGGCATACATTTTGAAATGCTTTAGAAACAGACACGTCTGAAGAACTTGGTTCCAGCTATGTCTCAAATCCACCTTTAATTTGACTCCTAAATTGGGGTAAGTTTTCAAAACTGCTAATTCATCTAAAAGTGATACAGGTAAATGGCAGTACTTCAAATATATACTTCAACTATTCTTACAGTATAATAATTATAAAAAAATTAAAAAATGGAACTTAATTACATTGCCCCAAATCCCCAATTACACTGTGAACAGTCTGCTTATAATTCTTTGTGTGACTGTATTTGTTTAGCAAACAGATATTTAATCTTATTTTAACATTTACATTAACCATAGATCCTTAAGGAAAAAAAAATCCTATTAATTCAGTCATTCTCAGGATTTGTTTAAAGAATAGTTCAACAAAAAGATATTCCCTTTACTATATGTCATTGTGGCATGTCTTTCCAATCTGTTTCACAAATCTGCTTTAAGAGTTTCTATTATACTAGCCAGGATTACTCCATTTTGTAGCTTCCCAGATAATCCTACAATAAACAGCAGCGGAAAGTTGACTTCTGTTTCTGGGTGACACTCAGGTGAGGGAGATCACCACAAAAGTCTTTTGCTAGTGTAGGGAAGGAAATTATGAAGGCCCTTTCTCTGTGCAACCAGCTAACATCACTAGCCACCAGTTATCACTCCTTGATTTTGTGCCTAATAGTGGCTACAGATTAAACATAAATATAAGAATTTTAGTTTCTACCAGCTGGTAAGTATTCCCAACTCAAGCATCAAATGCAAACAGCATGTTACATACTGCATGGCACAGCACGGTGATTCCTTTCTCTAGCCAAAGATACACTGTTGTGCCCCAAGGTGGAGAATCGGATTACTGATTTAGTAACCTGATTGGTGTGCTGACTTCACTAAAAGATCCTATCCAACATACCTTTATAAAAGTTACACTGTCATGTACTTTATTCAATAATTTAGTTTCAAATGACATGACTGACTGACATTAAGCAATATTTACCTGCTTCTTCTTTAATAAATGACAAATCTTCTTCCGGATATGGGACTGACGGTTGCAACACTGAGCAATCTTCTGAGTTCTCTTCAGTATTAGGTGGTATATTATAAATAAATCTCTTTGCAGTTTGGTTTTTCCTTCTTGCTTTTCCAGGTTCTTGAACTGATTGTCCCTGTGAGCCCATGTCATTCCATACGAAAACTTTTCCCTCACCTTGAGATTCATTTTCAGCCATTTCAGGTGAGCTGTCCTGGACCCAACTGCAGTCATTCATTTGGTAGCTTTCCATTTGGCCCTCATCAATAGAGTAACCATCGTTCTCAGTTTTTATGCTACTTGCCAAGTTGGTAAGATTTCGTGTTGCCCAGAAGCTGGCAACTTTCTGATCCCTGGGAGACAAACCATCCCTACTAACAGATCTTCTGTTGTAATCCACTACAACGGTCTCTGGAGCTTCTGATTTTATACTTATGTTTAAGGCATCTTTAATGAAGTTGCGGCAGGACTGGACAACCTCCGTCATCTGAAGGTAGCTGGCCACTGACATCACTTCAATGGCATTTTGGCTCGTAAGCACGAGGTTACCGGAATATAAGAAGTCCAAGATGACAGAAAAACCTTGAACAGCAACAACGTCTAAATAGGTAACAGTGGTTTGGTTACGGCTTTCTTTGTTTGTAAAGCAATACAGAGTCTTAAAGAAGCGGCTGCCTGCAACCAGGATGTTCTTGTGAGCTCTGAAGACCCTCCCGCTCACCACAATATTAACATCACAAAGAATGCCTTTCTTCCTCTGCTCGTTGAGCTCTTGCAGGAGCTGATAGCAGTAAGAGTTCTCATTTGGCCTGCTGTTAAAATCACAGTATCCTTCATTATTCAGTTCTGATGGTAACTCTGACTCCTGCAATTAAAAAAACCACAACCATATTAGCTCTTAATGAATGCTCTCCTTAGTCCTCCAACACTATAGTAAGGATATGAAAATAAACTTAAGAAGATAATGTTATTCAAATGATATTTTTTAATTTATGTTCTTGGTCAAAGGCAGGCAGGAATATATAATTAAAAAAATATTTCTGAAAACTAAGAATCACAATCTCATTCTGCACCCTCCACCCCCAAATTTGGAACAAAAACAGAACTAGCAGAATTGCCTTGAGGGCAAAGGAAGTGAAATTTCGGCCAAAAGTAAGGAAGAGATTTAGTTGAGTGCGAAGGACTTGTTTTTCTTAACCCACATACATTAAAGATTCAGGATTCTCTCTTTCCAAAGACTTAACTAGATGGTTTTCACATATCCAACCCCCCATCCTTCCCTAGAAACCTCCACTTAAATGGGTAAGTAGAACCTTGATAACTGATTCGACATTTTCTCATGCTGAGAGATGAATACATAAAGATCAGGTCTGTATCTCCCAATCTAACTTTCTTATATGTTTTAAAGAAAACATATTACTGAAGTAGTTATAATAGCAGATATTTCTTATACAGTTCTACAAATTAGACACTTATTCTTTATTTTCTAATTGTGGCAGTCTTAGGGTTAAATAGCTGTATTACAGGACAAGTGGACAGAATATTGCAGGTGACCAAACAAAACTTAAGCTTCCATTACATTATTATTACAATGGAATACATGATGTATTCCATTATTACATTCAGTGAATCAAGCTTCACTGAAACTTTACAGTAGCAACACCTTTAAGTGCTACATACTTACTATACAGACAATATGTACTTATGTGCCTCTCTACAACCTTTTTAAGACGTGATCTCAAACACGGCTTGAAAATTTTGCTAAAAGTTGTATCAGACAATCCAACACCAAGAAATTAGTTGTTATTAAAGATTAGTTCAGACAGTGAGAGACTGATGAGAAACAAGAGATCTGAACTGGATTTTAGAGCATTTAGAAAATTTATTACTGATGTTTAGACAATGACGATTCAGAGCTGCTACAAAAGCAGCAGCTAGAACAAAGCAGAAAACACCACAGACTGGCGTATTTGAGACCATACTTGTATTGATTGATACGTACTGCCATCAAGAGCAGCGACAATGACAGAGTCTGTTTTATACTGGATCTCTAAGACTCTTTCTTCTTCCCTAGCAAATAAGGACAGCTCAAAACTGGCTGGCTCCAATAGATTAGGACAAGAAAAGATCAGATTTTGCAAGTTATGCCATTATTTTCTCCTCTCATTTCCCAGAATAATTCACAGGTTTGGGGGCTAGAGGTATCATTAAAGCTCGACTACCTGAACATTACAGGTCAAAATCAGCATCAACGAGGGAATGTTAATGCAGTCATGAGCCCATAATCTATACTGGGGCTAAAATATATGTTGCAGAAAAGTAATACCCTTAACCTGGGACTATGGCAAAAAAACAGCTATATTTTAAAAAGTCACTTTCCACCACACAGGAATTAGTGCATTAAATCAGTACTCACCTCAAGTTATAGTCCCAGTGTGGATCACTGGGATGACAACTGAGGCTGTAACTACATCCTCTAAAACGGTATTTACTTCTATAAGCAGCAAATAATGCCCAGCATAACCAAAATAGAAACTGTACCATTTCAGCATCTCCAAATTTCTCTTGCAGAGAAATTTCAGTTTGCTGTCACATTCAAATTGCTTCTAAATCTCTACCCTTCTCAGAAAAACACTTCAGTGAAAAGAAGAGGTAGAAATAAAAGCAATTAGGCTTTTATGTGAAAACAAGCAACAGATTTTTGTCCAACCTCAGCTTAATTTCTTCTGCGTGCTCTCTGACATACCCAAGTACTCCCTCAGATCAGAGCTCTGAAACAGAAAGTACATCCCAAATGTGTGACAAAGCGGATTTCAGATCTGGACTAGCTTTCTGTCACTCCAGCAACGGCGCACTGTGTAGTTTCAAAACACCAATTACACTGACTTTGGATCAGATTAAGATGAAAATTATCGTACCCTAAAGTGTTGTCACTCTAGTCAAAGTCAATCAGTGACTCGCATCTCACACAGTAAATGTTAGGTAGATGCTATGATAGCTGACAATTTTGTTCTCTGAGAACACATTAAACACCACATAAAATTTAAAAATAATCTGCAGCGGTTCTTTTCTTTTTAGAAATGTCTGATTAAAGAATGGAGATAGAGTACATTTTAACTGAGCATGTGTATGTATCCCATCAAGCTGATAAAAAAGAAATCAAGATTTACAATACATTTTTTTTCCTAAGAAAACGACAACCCAGCATGGTAAAAAGGAGCTGCAGATCACAAATGTGCTACAGAAACACAAGACTGAAGCCTTCATTATGAAAAGACCAGAAGGCTGAGTGAAAAATAAGAGACATCATGCAACTAACGTCCAAGCTACAGGGGTGTGTGTTGGGGGAAAGAGATCAATATCACAGCTTTACAGAAATGGGTCCATAAATATTTTTAAAACTAAACTAACTGTAATATTGGAAACAACTGTTTAACTGCTACTATGGAAGTAGCTAATCCTAATGCCACACCTCAAATGAAATGAAAGCCCTGACATCTGAACAGTTACCAAGCCTAAGTAAACCAAGTGTGACAAGTAGAATTAACATTTACCATGAGAAAAATGAAAAAAATGTAATATCCCTTGGAGAGTTTTAAACATCTCTCCTTTGTACAGAAAGGGTACAATACAGTTCAAGAGGAGGTAAGGTGCAAAAAATAATTACAGAAAATTAAAAGAGTGTATTTTCAAGCTTGTTACTTATGTTGTGCTCATAGCACATCGTCATAAGGCTACTATTTTTCTGATGAGAACCACAAACTGATGATATTTGCTTAGATGTCAATTATATTTTCAGAATATAGACCAAATATTCCCATCACCTAAGTTATCTCAACACCAAACCACCTTATCCTTTAATAAAAACTGGTAAGAAATCTAGAATAAAAATCAGGAGTATTTCAGCTTTATTTGTGGAATCTACAGCATTGTAAGTCTGAAAAGCTTCTCTCTGTAGGTGAGATTAAGAAGCAGTCTGACAGAACAGAGACTGCTCAAGGAAACTAATGTTGTGCTCAGTTTCAATTAGACTCATCTGAATACACCCAAAGATAAATTACTATTTCATATGTATAATTCACTAATTAAACTTGCCTAAAAGCTAACAGGAGCAGAAACAGATGATCAAAACCTGCTACTAGAAACCTGCTTTTCTTTCTCCTCCTGTGCCATCAGCACACTGTGTCTCCTGGGAGCAAGAAAGGGGGGGGAGAAAAACAAACAAACAAACCCAAAACCAACAATCTAACCATAGATTCCATCTCAGCTGTATGTATAGGAAAAGCAGTTATGCCACATTTTTGTAATCCCTTCCCTGTTACCACACCTTACTCTACTGCAGTTTCCCTATGCCCCCAAATTAATTCTTATCCTGAAAAATGGATCCTCTAACAAAAGTGAGCTATCAGGAACTTCTTAAGCATGTGCAGCTACAGAGGAAAATTATCTCAAAAGTCGGTCCTATCAGCTGCACACATGATGCTCCGCTGCCGTTTTACATGCCATAGCATCGCTCACAGAAAACTCGGCAATTTAAAACTGTTCCATTAAGTGCCTAACATCCAATTGAGTAGTGTGAGGTCTGGTAAAAACACTGTATAAAAATACAGTAAGTGATACTCCTTACTCTGAAGGCCTGACTTCCTCCTCAACTTTTTTGCTCTGCTAAGAGTAATTCAAGAAGTTAACTTAGAACACTATAATGTAACTCTTACATCTGAAGCACGACTTCTATTCATCACTGCTCATACAAAGCAAACAATTACAGTTCACATGGAAAAAATAACACATCAAAGGCCTTCCTCCTTTTGGAGAGCTTCTGCTTTAAACCAACATGCCTGTTAGGCTGGAGAAAGCTTTTCTGGCAGTATTTCCAAAGCTCGGCTTCAAATTATGTCCAGAGAGAAAATGTTTTAAGAAGCAGCTTTGAGGGGAGGAACCCCCAGCAGCCAATAAATCTGCATCTCATGGATCTAAATTCATCACAGAATTAAAATCTTTTGCAGTGATTTCCCAGTAAGTGTCTATTTCTTAAGATTTTTGCAACACAATAGTCTGTTTATTAAAAAAACAAAGGTAGTTTCAATCTGATTATATCTTTCCTTAAGCTTTAATATTGAGACAGATTATTTTAAAAAAATAGAATAGAAAAAAAGGAGTCAAGATTTTTGTCTTGGAAAGAAGCACCAACTGACAGCTCAATACCCTTGAATTACAGCAGCTGCAGCCACTTGTGATGTATTTTGGCATTCCAAATTAAATGTATCCCAAAAATAAACTGAAATCATCACTCATTTCTTCCTTAGTGTAATATCCAACAGACCTATAGAAATTTCCACTGCTTTACTGTCTTAACACCTACAATTTCCTTTTCGCACTTGAACAGTGGCACTATGCCATATGTTTATTAGCAGCTGCTAAACATGCCCTGCAGTTGAAGCTTGTCAAGTCAAGAATACGTGTGTTGTCTCTAAGACAAAGGCTGAAAGATCTCTCCCAAGTTTCATTAAATCTAAATGGCTTTGCTGCCTCATTATGTATGTTGGAAATATGGTCAGGGTACAAATTACCTACTTTTGTTCCATGTATCTGGTATCATGGCATTAAGAAAAAAATGGGGCTATTCTTTTGGTATTAATTTAAACATATGTATCAAGAGACATTCAAGTGCTATTAAAAGTGTGAAAGGATATGGAAATTAAACATAAAAGCGGAAAGAAAACAGAGACTCTTAATCAGATTTGCAATAAAGCAAGTGTAACCTGAAAGTGCACCACAAAGAAAGCTACACTGACTTTTGAAAAACTGCAATTCCTTCCCTTGTAAGAAGTTGTTAACTGAAATGTAATTGCACAGGGATGCATCCAGCACTGTTTTCCACTTGAAAACACCAACCTCTGTACAGCTACCTTACAGAAGCTTACTTTGTCCAAACTTTATCTTTAATACTGTACAAAAGAACCACTGATACCTCATCTATCCTACTGTTTCATTTACTATTACAGTTAGTACAAATATTTTTTTCTTAAACTCTCAGTGGTATAAAAGCAGAGGCTCATTTTTATAAAGATTCCCATGACAATGAAAGGTTAATCTTCAAATAAATACTTACATTAACTTTCAGGCTACTGTGACACGCAAACCAATATTCTGTCCCTCCCCCTTTTACCCTCCCGCTATTTTATAGTCTTATGACAGACTGGGGATAGGAAGACAGAAGGAAAAAAATAGTAAGTTTAGTAGGAAAAACTGCTTGGAATATGTTTTATTTACACATAGCTTAATGGGAGTGAGAGAAACTTCCAAGTGTGGCATGAATTAGCAACATCTAGTGAGACAGGAGACTACACAGTGACAGGACATACCTTTAAAGGGTAATCATTCACAACTCAAAGTTAGAAACTAGGCAACAAGATAGTAAGGAATATACCGCAGTAACATTAAACAAAAAGAACATTTTCAAAGATAGAAAGAGGTAAAAGAAATTAAGAATGAAAGTTTCAGAATTAGAAACAAGTTATTTAAGGCAAGTTGGGCTAAAATACTGCAGAGTGAATAGCAAATCCCTGATTGGAGGAAACTGATAAGATGACCTACTGCCATGAAATGTCTGTAACAATAGCTGCCTCAGAAATACACTTGCTGAAAAAATATTATTAGGCATCTTGAAGGTGAATGTTGCATTTATAAATCCAAAAATAGTATTTTGGATAATGGATATTTATGCACCATCAGGTTTTCCTTGCAATCCTGCAGTAGTTTCACATAAAACTTGCATTCCTTTTCCAACCAACTCTAAGAAAACCTATGTTCACCTAACATTTTATCTGTCATCCCGATATCCTACCCAAACATTAGAATAGCAGCTCTTGTCCAAGGTACCCTGAGCTCCTTAAAGCGCTCAAGCAATAAGCTCAATTTAACTATGGCACTACAATTCGGACTCCAGATAAATCTATACAACCAAGGTGGGCGTTTTAATTAAAACTGAGCTCTAAATAGTGAAAACGGAGTGATCAGGGATTAATTCCAGCTAACAGCTCAAGTTCAGCCTAACAGTGCAAGCACTAGCCTAACCTGAAGCACATTAGCTTGTGCCCGCTGGCAAGTTTAATGCCAGCTGGGCGATCCGAGAGAACTTCTGCAGCGCAGACATCCTTAGGAGGAAAGGCTGCAGGAGGCTGGTGATTCAACGCGAGTATTCCTTAAGAGCTTTTCATCCACATATGTTCCAGCTTTAGCCCTGCCTTATTCCTAAGAGCAGCCAAGAAACACAGTAATTTTAAGTTCAGCGGGGAACATGAAGAGTTTCACTAGTCCTAAACCATTAGAGAAGAGCTGGCATATTAACATGGCTTTCAGGAAACCACATGTTTATCTCAAACATACACCAAGCAATTGCAGACTTCTTGCTCAGTAACTCTATCTAAAGCGACACAATCGGGAAAAAGATTTAAACGAGAAGGTCTCGACTACACAGACTTATCCGATTAATGCACAGGGACCATACCGTCGAGAACGGCAGAGTAATTCCAATTTCACACTGGCAAGCACCAGTTTCACACGCAGTCGTTAGCCGGACACTACCCTCCCTCCCCCGGTACCGCAGGAGGAAGTTGTAACGAGTGTTTTTAAATCAGTGCACCAACACTGGTATTCGTACGCAACTTTTTCCCACATTGCCGGTTTATCTTCACGAGATAAACGGATAAACTAATGAAAACGGCACTCTCTACCTCCGAACAGCGAGGCCACGTTAACCAGGTACAGCCATAAGCAGTAGTTCGTGCAAACGCTCCCGAGCTGCAAAACGGCAGCGCTGACAGTGCTGTGCCTGCCCAGATCCAGCGGGAGAGTCACCCCAAATCGGAAAGCGGGCTCGTCTCCTGCTCCGGAGACGGCGTGCGAGAGCAGCACACCGTGCCCAGCCGGCCGGGCAACAACAAACACAGGAAGCCATTTAAAGAGATTTACACACGTGGGGGGGGGAAGCTATGCGAAAGGGGAGGCCGGCCTCTGCCCCG
>NW_008794544.1:1172429-1172811 GCF_000699145.1 Aptenodytes forsteri
CATGAGGCCGGTCTCCTGGCAGTAGTAGAGCCATGGGAACTCCTTGAGCCAGGAGCCCTGGAAGGAGATGTGCAGCTTCTGCAGCAGCGACTTGGGCCTGGCTAGCGGGAAGTGCTTGATGCTCTCCCCCTCCCCCGCGCCCACGCTGCTGCCCTCCGCCTCGTCCCCTCCGTCGCCCCCACACCGCCAGCGGCTGCTGCAAAAAAAACCCTGCCGCCCTCGGCGCCGCTGCCGTCGCCCAGGCTGCCCCCTTCGCCGTCCTCCTCGTCGTCGCTGCTGTCACTCAGGGAGCCCCCGTCCTGGACCAGCTCCTTCCCCTCCAGCAGGCCCTCCGGCTCCAGGCCCTCCGCGCCCTCCAGCTCCATCTCCTCGTCCCCTCCCC
>NW_008794544.1:1174049-1199910 GCF_000699145.1 Aptenodytes forsteri
GGCGCCCTACCTTCCAGGGGGCGCGGGCTGAGCGTCCGGCCAAGCACGTAGGAGAGCGGTGGGGGATGCTGGACAGGCGCCGTGGGGTAGCCCCGCCGGGCCGCCCAGCCGCGCTCCGCCACTCGCTCGCTTCTCCCCCGCGGCCAGTGGCACGGGGGAACAGACGAGGAAAAGCAAAAATACTCATCGGTGCAGATAAAGAGTGGTTTAATAAGTGAAGAAGTGGGAGAAGAAAGGAGGAAAACGGAACAAGTGGTGCTGAGGCAATCGCTCTCCGCGCCGTGGGGTAGCCCCGCCGGGCCGCCCAGCCGCGCTCCGCCACTCGCTCGCTTCTCCCCCGCGGCCAGTGGCACGGGGGAACAGACGAGGAAAAGCAAAAATACTCATCGGTGCAGATAAAGAGTGGTTTAATAAGTGAAGAAGTGGGAGAAGAAAGGAGGAAAACGGAACAAGTGGTGCTGAGGCAATCGCTCTCCGCTTCCCACAGGCAGACCGATGCCCAGCCAGTTCCTGGGAAAAACATGGTTGACATCCCTAAACCCCCTCCTCTCCGCTCTGCTGCGGGGCGTAACGGTACACAGCGTGGAGTATCTCTTTCCTCGGTTCAGGTCACCTGCCCAGTTGTGTCACCTCCCAACCTCTTGTGCACCCCCAATCTATTCACTGGGGGGGGGGACGACAGAGTGAGAAACGGAAAAGGCTGGGATGCTGTGCAATCACAAATCTAAACCACAGCCCCCTACGACCTGCGGTGGAGACAGTTAACTCCATCCCAGCCAGACCCGGGGCAATAGGTAACAAAAGATGTCAGAGAGGGAGAGCTGTGGAGTCTTCTTCTGATGAAGAAGTACGGTGCTGTAGCTGTCGTGTAATGATGTGTACTCAGTAATAAAAAAAGGTACTCCTCTGTGTCTTGGAAATACTCCTCTGCATGGAAATATGCAGGGGTCTGGGAGGGTCGACTTTGACTTAAACTTTTAGGAAGAGTTTGCAAGAATACTGTAAATGCTGTAAATAACGCTGTAAGCAAGAACGCTTTCCTCCTTCCAAAGAGTTACTTGGGAAAAGGAGACCTTTGGCAGAAAATTAACTTCTGCTTCTGGAAAGATTAAGAAAATATTTCTAAAATTCTGAGGGGGAGAGGGGAGGAGAGTTGGTCATGGAGAAACAGAGAAACTGTAAAAGGCGGTATCAGATTTCCAGGAGAGGAGCAAAGATGGTCTAAATTTAGGCAAGGAGGCAGAGGAGTGATGGGAGATAAAGAATTTTTAAATTTGCTGTGCCTCGCTGGGGCACAGGGTGGAGATAGCGATTCAGATCTGGGTCCGTCGAAGCAAAGGGTTCCCAGATACAGCCTCCGTAAAATGCAAAACAGACCCGTAGTTCATAAAGTTTTGGGCTTTGTGATGGATCGATGTTTTTGCATTCTTGTGGCACTTGATCCTTGCCTGTCAGCATTCATCAGCTGACTAGCGCCTCAGCACTTACCTACATTAAAATTTCTTACCCATTGTTTTTAAAGAAAAGTTTGGGGTTGTAGATTATTTCTTACCAAATTGCTTACCAAATTAAACTAGTGCAGATTGCAGTGAGTGTATGCAGAAAATTTACATGAAGAATCCCTGCTGGCATTCACATTTACGGAGCAGACTTCTTGTGATCTCGGGAAACGTAACCTGCACCCAGGACCGGCATGTGTAAAACCTACCCAGTGGACATCCAGGAATGAGCTGGGATGAGGTACATAGGAGGAACGGTGGCATAATGAGCTATAGGGTCCCTATTTTGGAGTGCAAAGAAGCGTTATTTGATTGCAGCAGGTAATCTAGAGCGCTAACAAATTGATATAGAATCATAAAATAATTTAGATTGGAAGGAAACCTCCGGAGTTCACTCAGTTCAAAGCAGGGCCAACCTCAACGTTACAGTCTCTTGCTCAGGGACAAAGTCTCAGGCTCCTGGACTGTTTGCTGAGAAGACCTTTGGTAATAGCTCCTCCCAGATCATCTCACCACACTTTTGATTTGTCAGCTTGCTACAAGGGATTCCACCGCTGTGCAGTGCACTCAACAAAGGGAACTTAACCAAATCATTGTGGCTAATTTAATCGGTCTATAATGGCTCTGTCACATCAGAATTGAGGTTGTATCAGTCTATTTGATGAGTCCGTTTTACTGAGTGTCTTCATGGACACAGGTCTTCCCAGGTAATCTTAACTTTTGCATAACGCTTTTTTGTCACCGAGTAATTCGCAAAAATTTTCAAACCACTTAATCTTCATTGCAGAAATTCTTGTTTTCAGACTGCTTTGTTGCAAAGGAAGTTTTATATCATATTCATGATGGAACTAAGTATTTCAAAAAGCGTCCTGAGATGCTCTAGCAAAAATGCATTTGTTTTGTAGAAACATTAATTTGCTGTTTCTTCATCAGCTGGTTTTCAGTTCCCCTGTCAAACCCACATGCTACTAAGGTTCATAGTTAAAAAAAGTCATTGATGTGCATCTCATGGTAATTTTTTAACATAATTTTTTCACCCATAGTCTCTTGAGAGTCAGTAGTGTTTACCGCCAAAGTCCATGTATTTGGACAACGGCTAGAATCTCTTTCCTTTTCCATTCTTTGATGGGACAGTATAGGAAAGAAATCTTTATTGGCTAACTGTCCTAGTCCTGTAGATAGCAAATGCTGTTCTGTTCCATCTGAAATCTAATTCTCCAGGTGCAACATGCAGCTTCCTTATTTCTCTGATAGTCCTTTGGTTCTTTCTGCTTCTTTCTCCTGTGTTACAGAAAGGCAGAAAAATCTCCCACGGTTCATTGGGAAAGAATCATAAACTGATTCGGCTTCCTGCAAATGAAAACCTAGTGCCTCATGTGAGAGAGTGGAATTAATAATCGATGCATCATATTATATACACTGCTGCAGTGTGGCATTTTGCTTCAAATCTACAATAACCCAAATCTAAACTATGCAGTTGCCAGTCACTGGTAGTACTTTGTGCAGGGGACACACCCTAGGAAGGCGTCAGTTGTCACTTATTTTGGTTTTCCAGGATCTAGAAGTCTGATATTTTAAAATAATTAAATGGACATAATGCTGTGAGAGGGAGTGAACATCGCATAAAATCCTGTTTATCACTCCAGCTGTATGTATATCTGAGGAGAATGGTTTATAAAACTCCTTTGTGGGTGACTATCATCGCTAATCAATTCCATATTTAATACTACTTGAAGCCCATTCTACCAAAACATTTAAACATGTGTTGTATATTCTGCTGAATTAGGGTTTCAATGAACAAATTGCAAGCTCCTACACAAAGAATAGGATCTTTTGCTTTTAGATGATAAAACCACTTGTGCAAGACTCTCAGGATTAAATTCTCATACTTGTATGATGCCTGATGTAGAGCATCCTGTTGATGAGAGACAGTGTGTTATCCATAGGGGTAGTCAGCTTGTTACACACATCCAGTGTCTCCTTTTGTTGCAGCTGAGGAGAGTATTTAAAGTCTGATATAACTCCTACAGAAATGAGTGAGAAATAGATCATGCCATGAGAGACGTCGTGCAATTCCACTGTATAGTGATCGTAGCATTTTCACCAAAATACTACTGATACTAACAGCACGTTATATCTGGAAAGATTTGTGTCCCAAAATTTCTGCCATGACCTAAGAAACACTTTCACGATGGGGCTGACTCTTCCAAGACAGTTTCTGAAACTGATGGGACGTTGTCTGATCCCTAGAGCATGTCTCTGCGATGGATGTTCATACAATAAAGAAGATTCAAGACTTTTTTCAAAGAGAGTTCAAGTTCCACTAACATAGTTTTTGTGTTATTGGAAATCTATATTCCTGGGCATATGAAAGTTTCGGTTCAAATGCTCCTGCATATTGAGGGAATTTGGAAGCTGGAAGTTCACTGATAGGAGAGGAGGCTCTTTTGTCTCTCAAGCAAAAGCATTACTCTGCAGAATAGGCTGATCTGCTGCGGGGATCACACAGCAAAATGAATGTGTCGGAATCGGAGCCTTACTGGGGCAGGAATGAGCGCACATTTGTCCTGATACGCCAAAAGTGGAAAAATAGATCATAGCAGAAAACAAATAGTATAAGCTGTCACTTTGTAGTATGAACTGTGCTGCTCCACAGAACAAGTACCAGGAAGAGAATACAATGATCGAAGCTCATGAGGAAGGACTCGGAAACCTCAGTGCCACCCCTAGTCTGAGCTTATGCTTATGCTGCATGCTCAGGTGCCGCTGAAGTAGACATACCAAAGTAGATTTTGGTGGCATAGGTTCAGCTGCCTAGGAAGCACTGAGTGTCTTGGGACGGCTTGTGTGCTGAGATTTCATTGCCGTCTAACTTGGCAGAGGCGCATCTGTTCATGTCGCAATCCTTGCTTCCAGATTACAGTTAGAGAAGACTTTTGAAAGTGTAATTCCCAATAATAGAAACTCACACATTTGTAAAGTGTCAGCAGAATGTTTGGACTACAATCAGTAGCTGTTCCTGTAGTAAACTGAATTCAAATTGAGCTCGTGCAGTTATTCCTCTTGGAATACCTTGTAAGTGATATTTGGAAAGGTAAATCACAACGTTTTTCAGGTCAATTACTTAATTTTGCACAATCACACCTTGTGACCTTAGAGAGGTTAGGAAGGTATCATGAATTAAAACTTACCATCCATCGTCTGATAACTGTTCCCCTGCACGCGCTCAGCACACGGCAAGTATTAGATGACGTGCCTTAACCTAGCCCACGATGGAAGAATTTTCAGCGTAGTTACATTAACTTTGTATTTGCCACCGAATAAAATACACGTGGACAGGTGTTGTGCACATAAGATGCTATAGCTTGTGCGTACTTGTAAAGCTATGGACAGACAGTGTGTTCCAGATCTAACTGTGCCATTTGAAGATTTTGCCAGTTTGCACCTACACACTACCCCTTTGATGCTGTGGTTACTGCTGCCATAGTGCTGCTGGTAAAAGGGTTTGTTTAAGAGCTCTTTCATTTGCTTCAGGCAAAGCGAGCAGGTTGGTTTAAAGCCTCTTTGTTGACTAATCCATCTGACTTGTTGGAAGCACACGAGGGAGCGCTCACTTAATTCCTTCTGCCAACAGAGCTGCGGGGGTGGAAGCTCTCAGCAGAGGAATGGTAAGAAACAACTGGAAGAATGGTAATGTCACCAACTGGCACACCTGTCTGCGAGCTGAGTGCCAGCGCATGACTTAGTCCTGCACGCGCTGTGGGTATTACAGCTCTTCCAAACATGTCCGTGCCTTTTCTGTTACACATTCCAGGCCTAGTTCTCTTTTATACTAAGTACTCTGGCAATTCAAAACAATTTGAAAGCATCCAGAGGTGTTAAAGCCGCCTTATTCGGCAAAACAATGTGAAAAGGTCTAACAGGTGAATATAGATGACTCTAGTCCTGCAGAATTAAGTCCATAATGTTCTTATCGAGAACCTCAGCTATTCTTTTAAAGGGTGCCAGATGCATGGGGAACCCTGGATGCGGGGTGGCACTGCTGCCCCTCAGCTGAGGGACGGTCCATTTCGGAGCTGTCTCACACTGATTTTACACTACTGGGGGAAGTTCACATCGTGGGGTGGGGTCCAGCCTTCATTCCCAGTTTGCACATTTTCTCACAGTCACTGTGTGCGTGACTCCCATTACTCTTAAACCTAGAGGGGTCCAGTTGCACACAGGCCTCTGAGAAGAGTTTTATCTGCCTGGCCGTGAACAGATGTCCCTGTCACCCAATCTTTCCAGGTGTGTCCTTCCTGTTGTAGAGCCAGGAAGAGCCAGGGGACGTGTAGTGGCTTCCCTCCTTTCATGGATCCCTCCCGCTGTCTTCGGTGAACTGTTGCTGTGTGGCAGGTTCATTGTAGAGTTTATCTATCTTCTGGTTTCTGTTTTCTTCTCTTTTTTAGTATTTTCCTAATCTCTTTAGCTTGTCTTTTCTTATATTTTCAGGTTGGGGCTTCTAGACATCCTTACCAACACATTGTGCTTTATCCACTGCTGTTGTTGCTATTATGACTACTAACTATATTGCTTCTTTTGGAAGAAGTTCTGCTTATTCCAACCTTCTTAATGTTGTAGTGTCACACAGTTGTTTTCTGTTTTTTCTTTTTTTCCTTCTTTTTTTTATTCTACACATGGACAGCACTGCTGTTTGTTTTAGTCAGTCACCTGCAGCCTAAATGAAAAATATTTTTTTTTTTCCAGCGAAGCACTGGAGCATGTGTTTACCTCTAGATAAGTGTGTTTTCCTGTGCTTCCATGAAGAAAGGACATAGAGTTTTGCTAAAGAGATTTTTTTTTTTTCCTGAAGTAGGACTGGAAGAGCTGATCTGCAGCTTGCTGCAGGAGGTGGAAATCTGGTCACTCCTTGGGGCCAAGTGCTCAGGTGGTAGAGGGAGTTTTTTCTGTATTCTTATGGCTACAGCTATGGCCAGTTTAGCCTTAGCAAATGCAAGGCATTTCCTCTTAGTTCCAGCCCTCATTTAAAGTAACGTAGCCTGTTTCTACCTAAGATTTGTTAGTCTTTCTTATTCACATCTTTCTGATCCTTTTGTCTGTCTTTGGGTTAGGCGTCTACTCTGAATGGAGGTCAGCTCCGAAAGCTGCTGGACTTCAACCTTTACCTGACTGAAAAGATAGTACATTCTTGGTATTTCATGTCTTTTGTTTCTTTGATGGTCCTCCATAGTAGTCCTGTATTTTTCAGTCTGCAGCTAGGACAGATGTGCTTTATCAGAGAGTGAGCGAGCTGTGAAAGATACATGCTAATCAGGAAGGGAATAAAGCTCATCTTCTGGGTATTTAAACAACTACACTTTCCCTGTGACTTTGATCAGTGCCTGTTCAGTCAGGTTACAGCCTCCTCCTAATGCTCTGACAGCTGACTTCAGGTAATCCAATTTAGCCCTCTCTTTTTAGCCTACTTTCCATCTCTTGTGTTTCTAGATGATCTTATGCATTTTTCTTATTTCTAAGTCTGCCAGTGGGCTGATGGTACTCTCTTTGTCTTAAGTTACCAAAGTTCATAGAAAGTATCTATCATCTCCATTAAACCTTCCTCATATTAATTACCGAGCAGTTATTACAGTTATCATGGACTGCAGAATCTCAACTGAGTGGACTTAGTCCATGCAGTGCTGAACAGGAGTAAAACTTGAAAATTTTGCTTATTAAAATGTCCTCCTTGTAGGACAATGTGTGTGAAACTGTCTTGGGAGGAGATAAGGAAACAACACAAACTGATTTACTATGGCACACTTTGCTAATCCTGCAATTCTATACAGCAGCCATAATTATATTTGCTGGAGGGAATTCAGGTGATTCCTAAAAATATTTTTACAGGATATCTTTAATCACTCAGAAAATCAAATTTAAACCAAAATTCCTTAAACTGAGTGAAATCTGTCAGCAAAGACGCTAATGCCAGGTCAGTAAGGAACAGGGTTGGCACTCTCAAACGTTATTACTGATGTACTCATTATAGGATGTTGCAGTTTCTGCTGTTGCCAATGCCAGACGTGGTCATGCAAATCTTTTCTTCTGTCAGTCTTTGGCAGGCAATGCACAGGCATGGCTGCAGTGCAGCTGCAGTGTAACTCAGGCAGGGACCAAGGGGAAGGGACTCAACTTCAAAGCAGGTCCCAAGGGAAGGAGGGGCAGCCCTGGCCGAGGCCTCCCTGCATTGCTTTTGGAAGAGCTTTCCTCAAGGTCACCAGCTGCACTATCTCTGAGTTGGCCCTGAGCCCAGGCAGCCAAACCCCCAGGAGGATGGGAGTGGGCTCAGGGCCCTGACACTCCATTTTGTCTTTACTAAAGTCCCCTGCCCACTTCACCAGCCATTCCCTGACCTAATGCTCCCTCTGCTTTTTTCTTTTCCAAAGCAGGCTAGTGCAAGCAAGGGAAGGAGTCCACAGCAGCACTGACTGCCTTTGCACTGCCCTCGTGCCACCCCGTTCCCTAATGTACATTTCCCCAAACCATCAAAGACCTCAGCCTGCCAACATGCTCCTCTCCACAGAGTGCTGCATGGGTTCCCACATCCACTGTTGATAACCTTATGCCTATTGCATTCCCCTATCCAAATTATAATAATAGTGGTATAATAGCCATGGCCATCTTGGATACCCTGCTTAGTGTCTGGGAAAGTGTTGCCTAAACACTGGTGGCTGGTCCCTTCCCCATGGCATGGACCTGGAGCGTGTCCCAGAAGCATTGGCACCTCTGGTGCCTGTCTGAAGTATTCTTGCTCAACATCCTTTATTTTCCTCCTCTTCCTCCTCTTTGCGGTATGGACGGGCTGTTGTCCTCTTGAATCGTAACAGCTGTATGTTGCTGTGGGGAACATTGTTGTTGCCAAATGGGTGTTTCGGAAAGGCATGTCTCTTTTCACTAGGAAAAAAAACCCGTTTTTATAAGATTGCTAAAATGTGAACTCTAATGCTTTGTAACGGCCTGGTTTAGTCAGGAAAACTTCAGGCTTACCTCAGTGTAACTACTTGGGCTTTTCTGGAAGTTGTAAGTAAACTGGGAAACATTTATTTGTTTTTGTGTGTGAGAGAACAGGGTGAAGGTATAGGATATTGACATTAAATCAAAGTGGCTACTTGACTTTCTGTCAGTGTATTCTGTAAGCGTTCCTAGAAATTAAGCATATATCATAATTGAGTTAATTATGTTAGACTAAACAAAAAAAGCTCTGCAGACACATATATGCACATGGATTTTTAAAATTACAGCTGGCACCTTTGTAATATTTTGATTTAATCTAGGGAGGCTACATTTTCAAAACCAGGTGCTAATGCTAGAGCACTTAGCGCCAGTCACCCAACTACATCAACACGCTCGTTTCAGCAGTTCAATTGAGTTTTCAAGGACACAACGTAATGGTATCAGCTCTTGGGTCAGAAATCTCAGCAAGGCAGAAGAGGTGCTCACGGAAATTTTTTTGAAGAGTTTACATGTCCACTGTAGTTTCCTTTGTGTGAATGCACAAACCCACAGCCCGTTCAGTCCACAGTTTGGGAGCAATTCTGGGTTTCTTGCTGATACCCAAATAGGAGCTCATGAAGCCGGCAATATTTAATCATCTCTGCTTGGCCCGGAGACTCCTGTTCCAGCAGGTCTGCTGTGCCCTGTTCTCATATTCCTTCCACAGCAGCTACACACTATTTCTGCAGGAGATTCTTGGCACCAGGGAAATCTGTGCAGTATGGGAAGGTTGTAGCAACTCTCCGCAACAGCAGCAGTTCTTTTAAGTATGCTTGGCAGCTATTTTCTACTTTGCACTGACTGATAGAATACTGATTGACACTCGGGATCTGTCTGTGGTGTTAGAGTGCGCTATCGTCAGGGAGCTGCTATCTAGAACAGTGGTCTCCAAACTTTTTTGGTAGTGCACCCCTATCACTAAAAAATTTTTGAGCATGCACTCCTAATATATGTTTGTTTATTTATTTATAAGTTATATACATGTACTATTGCACTAATATATTATGTACTTTATAAAACATACACAAAAATAGAAATGAAAAAAGGATAAGCTAACAATGAAATAAGCACTTAAAAAATATTTATTAATGGTGCAAAATATATTTTCTTGCCGTACCCCAATGGATTGTCTTGCACAGCCCCTGGGGTGCGCACACCCCACTTTCAAAACCACTGATCTAGAAGATGGGCTGAAGCTCAAGGCAAAAAAACAAGACAAAAATCAAGAAAAATATATTTACTCTTTGGCCTCAATGTACTCTGTGCAGGAGGTTAAAGACTTTCAAAATCTGGTCCAAGACTATGGAATGAACTCCCTCAGGAGCTGAAGAGTATCACAAACATCATAATCTAAATGCAAACAAGATTTCTTTAACCTGCCTTTATGACATAAATACATTGCAACATATACATTAAAGAAAAGCACCCAAACTATCAAAGCAAATAATTCTACAAACTGCTCCCCTGGGGCAGAGGAAGGGAGAACAAATGACGTGTTGCTTAATGCACTACTGGAAAGCAATTGGGTACTGCTGCAATGGGGTGAGAACATGAATAGACTAGTGTGTGATGGAAAACTGTATTTGTTACTGTTTCTACTTGACTGAATATCTGCACCAATGTGAATTGAATGTTCGTTTCAGGTCAACAGGCATTATATATTCATTTTTTAATTGGATACTACTTGTTTAGGATTCTTCTATTGTTTTCTTCCTTCTGCAGTGTTGTCCTGTCTGTGGAACCGTGAGTAAATTACTATAAATCATTGACTCTAGCTGCGTCTGGCTGTAAAATACGCTAATTTCTTGAGCTCGCTTCAAGAGGCTTTCTTGGGTCATATTTCAGTAAAGCCGGATTGCTTTGTTGGCACAAATCTAAATATAGATCAACCTGTAAATTACTTGCTTCCAAAACTGGTTCAAAGAAGTATTCTGAGTCAGAAATACAATTAATACACAGGACAGTGAATCCCAGCCTTCCTGGAGGTACACTAATGTTTAATTTGAAGGGTGAAGTTTATTTCATCCTTGGTGCCTGGCTAATTCTCCTAGTCATTGCATGAGTTGGGACGAACCTGGAGTCAAGACTTTTTCCACCCCCGTGTCCTTTGCACAAGGGAAAGTACAAGAAAAGACAGGCTGCACGCTCCCACCTCATTTATAGCAAGTCATTCACCCAGGATCTAGTTTCCAGGTGCATGTAGGAATGGGAAGAGACTGACTTCATACTTCATTCACCACTTTCCTGGTTATGACAAGAAAGCAGTCTAGGTTTTAGAAGTTATTAGGGCTGGCTAGAAACTTGTGTTTTACATTGGAAAATGTACTTTCTGAAAAAAATTGGGATTTTATAGGCAATTTTTTATTTTGTCACGCTATCTCCGTTTGGCTGATGTTCCTGGGAAATTACATCTCTTACTGTAGCACAGTGCTTTCCCTCTGATCACCCTGGCTGGTATGTTATGGAAGATGTAGTTTGACCAGCTTGCCATGCCTGTGGGAAAGAATGGGGCATCTTTACCTGAAACAACAAGCTCTTTCAAGTTATGGAGCTTCACCACAATGGGAAATGAAAGTTTAAAGTTTAACATTAAGATGACTTGAAGCAAAGATTTTTAGCCTTGTTTCAACATGATTCTCTACCATGATGTATCCTAATCAAAAGCTTTGGAGTTTGTGTTCTGTGCTTCCCCAGGGTGTACCTTGAAGTACCTTGGAGTACTTCTCCAGGCTGAACAACCCTAACTCTCTCAGCCTTTCTTCACAGGAGAGGTGTTCCAGCCCTCTGACCATTTTCGTGGCCCTCCTCTGGACCAGCTTTAACAAGTTCATGTCTTGCCTATTGCTGAAGTCTGGTTCTTGGTGATGACTAAGTGCTGGTTTCATGTAGGGAACGTTGAAATGTCAACTTTCTTTGGGATGATAAATCAGGATGAAAATGGATACTGACACTTCCTAATTTCCTGAGGGAAGGGGATTCTGAATGTAGCTTGATGTAAAACAAGATCTTCATTGACAAGTTTTGCATAAACCTATATCACTTAACTTTTCTCAGGTATTAAATGCTGCTTCTGAAGCTGATCTGAGTATGAAGTAGGGCATTTTAGTAACATTTCCATAACATTTTGTATAATAGCTCAGTAAATATACTAGCAACTTGCCTCTTGTCCAGTCTTTCATAAATAATGCATGTTTTGTATCGAAGCCAATATTTTAAATCTACAACAGACATAGAAGTCACAAACAAATGTTCATGTGGGAAAGCCAAAATGAAGGATTAATTCTGTTAGCATGAACTATTTGAATCTTGAATATATTAAACCTTATTTCTGAACAACTGTTAACTTTGAAAGTAAAAGGTTAAAGTAAAAAGTAAGCTGTGGTATGATGGCAAGTAGACTGAAAGATTTGTGACGAGAAGTATGACTTTCTAGTATTTCTAGAAGTGTGTCTGAAAAAATTAGTGAATATTATTGAGAGTTACCATATTGCTCAAATGGCTGTTACAGAAACATGTCTTCTTTTCTGAAATTCTTGGCCGCTAGCCTTCTTTGGTTATATTTATCGATTAACAAATGCACTTGATGAATTTTTCTACTTTTCTGAGTGAATTAATTAATTAATGCTTGTGCAATGTTTTCAGGAGAGAACTACCTGCTCTGAACTACAGTAACCCATGACTGCTCCTGAAAATCTGATCAAAATTGTATTTGGCATAACTAATCTGTAAACGACACTCAATAGTTAGTAGGATTTTACACAGTGCAAATTTTGCTTTGGACTTCTGGAAAAGAATCATTGCTGAATGTTTCTGCAAATCTAGTATAATTTTGGTTTCACCCTCATCTTAAAAAACCCCCATATTGTCAAGTTATATAGGAAATTAAAATCATACAAAGTTTCCTACTCCCACTCCCTCACCTACCAGCAAAGGTGGTTTCGCACTTATTACCAGAAGGCTTTTGGCCAGTATGTGCAACCCAATAAACACAGATGCCGACTCAGTCCTTTGAACCGAGGCTAACTGCAGCTGCTGTCAGAGCTGGAAGCACAGGCACAGGAACGTTCTAGTATTATATGGCCTGGAGTGCATGTTAAACCAGATACTGCTAATGGGGAGAAGAGGACTACAGACCCTTTAGCTGCTCTCTGCTTCCCTTCCCCTCCAAATACATACATCCCTGGATGATGTTGTTGTTGTTGATGATGACGATGATAATAAGTAACGTTATTATTATAGGCCTACCATCATATCATGTTCAGGAGAAATAAAATTGCAAATATGAGTGTCCTGTTCCAATCATACATTCAATGGCATGAAGTATAGGCAGATGTTCATGTTACTGCAAACAAGCTAAGATGTAAACTGGCAATGCCTCAGCTGCACTTTGATCCCTGTGTGGGTTTTCTTACTCTGCAGTGAATGTGAAGCACCTTCATCACTTAGCATGTGGACTCACAAAGTTACTCATGTCCCGGTCTGTATCATAGGATAAAGCACGCATGCTGCTGCTTACATAGTTTACATCATGTTTTCAAGTCTGTGTCTTTAAAAAGTGACTATGATGTTCCACCATAGTACCCACAGCTGCCTTGCCAACACTGGGCTGGTTAGCCACTGAGCTGCGGCTGTTTAGGTTAGCAAGCTTCCAGGCAGCAGCAGCGATATGCTGCTGAGTTGGGAGGGTGTTCCTCCTAGCCTCCTCCAGTGTTGGATGATTGGGTTACATGGTTCACCTGTAAGTTCTGGAGATGCTGTTAACTCTTTCAAGGTCTCAGGACAGTGGAGTTGCACTTCTCTGAGGTTATGACCCTGCACCAAAGTTGGGAATTATCATGGACAAAAATCTCACAACCAGCAGCAGATGTCTTCAGTCTGTCACATCACCAACAAAGCCACATGACTGCATCATCAAAACCTGCCTTCAGAGATCATGTATCATTGCTGACATGTCCTTTTCAGGGTCCTGTATGTCTGATTTAAATCCTTGCGAGTTAACAGGGTAGCTAAATGCAGGAACAGATCAGCTTCCTATTCTGGATCCATGCGGGGCAGGAGGGAGAAGAGGGAGGTGTGATGAGCCTGCAGAGTGTGGCAGCAAACACTGGTGGACTAAGAGCCTTCTGCCCCGGTTTCAGCAAGGGTAGATGAGCTCTCTCACAACACCTAACATGCACTAGCTTACTGCTAGTGAGCATGGATGGTTTCTCCAGAAGTCCCAGTAGATACTGTGACTTATGACAGACACCAGCTGCTGTGCAGTTCAGTTGGGGTAGATGCTTGTTAGCCTGTCCTGGTAAAGTCTGCAAAGAGGAGGTTCCTTCAGTCACATCTTTTTCAGAGAAGTCTGGAAGGGAATAATTCTGTGTAGGAAGAAGGCAGGAGCTCAGCTGGAAAGAAAATCTCTTCCCCACCCCTTTCTTTTTTTCACTGTGGGCTTTTGTAAAAGGTCTTCAGTGAAGTTGGTAAATTATTTTTTATCTGTAACATTTGGCTTATGGTCTGCACTGGGGCCGTGTGGCCTGCAGGGTCACAAACAAAATGCCACATCTCTTCAAGAAGAGTTTTGGCTATTGAATCAGACCACGTTTGGTTCAGCTCCTTTCAGGTGACACCACGGACTGGAAAAACTTCCTTATGAAATACTCCATCGACCCCATTGTCGTAGCATTTCCTGCAAACAACGTGGTGATCTGGGGTAGGGAGTGTTTCCCCTGAGCTGGTTGTGGACTTTGTGTGTCTTACTGCTCTAATGCTTTGTCTTCACTCTTCTCGTTTCACATTCTGGCATCTGTGACACTCCTTAGCATTGACTGCTTTCTGCTTTTCATCTCACTCACACCTTTAGCTGTTGAATGGAGCTGGAGAAAGTCCAGACTTCTCTCCTGTGCCTAATTCTTCAAATCAAATCCATCTTTGCATGTTTGGTTTTGGCTTTTATTTTTGGCTAATGAGGACAGTGATACCAGCCTTGCTAACGGTGATACTTGTCTTTGCAGAATTTCTTCTACCATGGTCTTTCTTTTGTTTTCAGTCTTCTGTTGTGCAGATGCATTTTGCTGCATTTTTAACTGTTATTCATCCTTCACTGTCTGATCTCTTGTCCTGTTTATGGCCTATGCCACAGAATTTGTCCTTTATATTTTACTGGGTTGTTCTGGTCCCATATCCAAAATTACTGTGTGAATAAAGTAGTCATAAACCAGCTACAGTTGCCTAAGAAATTCTTCTAATAAAGTCTTCAGCAGACAGAGCCAGCGTAACGATCTTGGTAACAGCCTGTCTCTTGCAAGGGATCCTGGCACAAAGACCTTTGTCAGGAAGGGGTTACTGCGTCCCAGCTGCTCAAACAGTTGAGAGACTTCCCAGACACCTTCTCGGTTTTGTGGCCAGCTCAGTTCAAATGTGAAGATGAACCTGGCCATGTGTCCTGTGGCAGTTTTTCTTCTCCATGGACAGCAAATGCTTTTACACTTTTCCTTTTTTTCAGTCTTGCCCTTTACAAAATATAAACTTTATTTTGTATGTGCATCTGAATCTTTTCTGCCCTGTCTTTATCTTCCTCACATAGTGGGATGACGAGCTTTTCCATTCTCCAAGAATCTGTCAGACTGAACAATCATTGCCTCATCTTCCTTCCTTTTCAGGTTAGAGGCTTCACAGTTTTCAATCTTTCTTCCATGCCATTTCCTCTTGGAGATCCCCTTGAGCAAGACTTCCTTTCAAAACATTTTGCTGAAGATGTGATTGCATCTCTTTTACAGTTCTTCCTTAAATAAATTTCCTTTCTTATTTATTCATATCCTTCTCAATCTTTCCGCTGCTACCATCTGTCATGGGCTGCTTATGTCCACCTTTTTCTTAGCTGGATAACCTTCTCTTTTTTTGTAGATCCCATCTTACATTTCTGCCTAGTCCTTCTGAATGTCCTGTACTGGCAAAGTTTTCTCTGTGTGGTTATGTTCCCTCTCTTTTCCTCCCTTCACAGACATTCCTCTGGTATAACTCACTCCAGATTTTTCTTAGGCTATTTTATAGGCTGCTGGCATTTGAGTATTCCTTTCTTTTCTATCATTCACATGAGCTCTTCTATATCTTTGTAGTTATTTTTCACAAAACACCTGGCTTCCCTAAAATATGCATGCTATAATGTCCTTAGGTGATTAGCTGTTGTAGCACCACTATCCGCAATACATTTATATTGTGAATATCCTGCACTTGAAGTAAAATGTTTGAATGTTTTGCAAAGGCTTTGATTTTTAAACTTGTAAGAATCAAGCTGTGGTCCATTGTCTACCGCTGCCGTTATCAGTATGCTATTTCTGGCAAATACCTTGACTATGACATTGATTATATGCTCATCAGCTGTGTCATATATTTCTGGATAGAAGAAATCATAACTCAGAGACAGCATCTAACTCTTTTCCACATGCAATCACAGAACGGATGGCACCTCTGCAGATTGTGTGGTCCAAGCCCCTGCTCAAAGCGGGGGCAGCTAGAGCAGGTTGCCCAGGACCCCTGGGGTACACCCCCAGTGGCCAGCCTCCAGATGGGGTTTGTACCTCCCATCACAGCCCTCTGAGCCCAGGTTGTGACCAAGGGACAAATCTGCATCCATCAGTGCAAATATTTTTTTTTAGTACATTAGTACAGCATTGGCTTCTGGTCTTTGTGCTAACTTTTTCAAATCATACTTAGTAGTAGCAAAATTTTATCCATTTGCTATTCATCTACTTCTTGTAAATTTGGGTTTTTTTTCCCCCCTAATTTCTATACTTCTATTTAGTGTTGTTTTCTTTTGTCCTCATGGGCCTGTCTGACTACCATGAGTGCTCTGCTAATGATGCCTAGGGATCAGGGTAATTTTGCTGGACACGGGTAGCTGGTACCCCAGAGTATCTTGACTGGCATGTGAGACATCCACATACACTGATGGATAAAGCACGGGGCCTACAGGAGACCCGTGCCCTGCTGGAGCAGTAGATGGGATCAGACAGGACTCTCTAGGGCATCTTGAGGGCAGTAAATGACTTATTTAGGCAACTGAATTGAGTCCCAATTACTGAGCCCATGTTTTTCAACCCTTCCCACTAGCTGAAAAACTTATTTTTTCCCAAAATAACTGTATTTTCCCCACTATAAAAGGTGAGTATTACTAGTCTATATTCAGCACACCTAGATTTTCTTTGCAAAGTCTGGACCGTAACTGCACATGCCACATCAACCTGTCCGAAGTTTTTGCAGAAAATAATTTCAGTCTTGCAAATATAGCAGCTGCGTGGAGCTGGGTGCTCCTGATCCGAGCTTGTTTCCAGGCTGCGGGCAAGTCTTTATCCTGCTTCTGGCAAAACAGTCTTCTTGCCTTTTGAAGCCTCTCCCTTAGCTTTCACTTTTGCTCTAGGTGTATATGCTGTGTATCAATCTGTGGTTTGCTAATTTAAACCGCCATTTGTTTATCTCCTTTGTCCTCCAGAATTTGCTCTTGGTCTTTTGCCAGGCTGCAGAACACACATGGCTATTTTGTGGGGAGGAAAAAAAAAAACCAAGTTTAAGTGAAGAGCTTTTTATTTGTGAACCAAGAAGTAGCTAGTCTGTTATAAGTGCCCCGAAAGTGTTTGACTCTTGTATGTTTTTATATATATATATGTTATAGAAATATTTTATATACATATATTAGATATTAATGTTTTTGTTATATCTATATATAAAAATGTTTTTGTCCCAAGTTCAATCTTTGTAGGACTGCAGTATATTACAGGGTGTGTCATGTCACGATCTCCTCTCCCTACATCTGCCTGTGGGGTCTATCCTTTCTCCTTGCCGTCTGCCATCCGAGAGAAGCTGGACCCTTCTGGCCTTGCCTGCCCACCTCTCACACTGGGGAATGGGTGGGAGATGATGGCCAACTTCCAGCCTGACCGAGGAAAGGCACTTAAAGCCCCTGCTAGCCTGGTAAAGCAAAAGCAAAACAGCAAAGCGTGGTAAGCTGTGGTGGCCTCGGGTCCCCACTTCTTTGTACTGCAGGTATCAGTCCCAGAGCAGAGCCCTGCCTGGGAGGGACAGAAAGGATCACAGAGGATGTTACAGCAGCATTTTTTGTGAAACATCTTTGCCGAGGAAATACAGCGTTTATGGGCTAACAAGAGTGGCTTCAATAGGAATCAGTTAGCATAAGCCTGAAGCTAAAGCTGGGCTTTCAACATAAATCAACTTGTCTAGAAGCTTTTAGCATATTTGTGTCAGAAGGGCTCATGTAGCCAAAAAGGGAAAAAAAAGAAATGCTTGCGTGACTGGCTTCCCCTTCTGTAAATAGAAGAGGTTACTACTCGTATAATTAGAACTGAATGCAGCATATATGTTGGCATATGCAAAGCAATATGTCTAAGGGGAATAATATATATTTAGCCTAAATCGCTGCTTATGAGAGAGAGGTTTAGGTCACAGACTTCACAAGGTTTTCTTGTCTGGAGTGAATGGTAACAGAAGGATTTCTTTACCACTAGTAGCCAAATATTCTTGTGTCCAAAACAGGTGTTTGCCCAGTGTTTCTGTAAATAAAGGAAGAGTTTTCTGATCTTTCTCACTGGAAAAGGCACTACATAAAGCCCTCAATTTTCCCTTCAAGCCCCTGTCACTGCAGAAGGAGGGAGGAGAGGGGCCGAGAACCAGTCCCCCCGCCGTTACAGGCTCAACTGTGACACAGTTTTGAACAGAAATTACACCCGATTCATTTCTATCAGTGGCAGCAGCCTTTTTGCTGCTCTGAGCTGTTTTAGTGAGTTGTAGTCTGAGGGCCGGCATATCCAACCTCCAGCTGTGCTGCCCTTCTCCTGCCATGAAAGATATGATGCGCTGCTGAGGATGAAACGCTGGTCTTCTGCGCTACTGCAGATTTTTAAGTGGAAAGATGTGAGCAGTCCTGCCTGAGCTGTTGAGATGATCTTCCACTACAGCTCCCTCCAGCAAATTGTACAGCTTTATTACCAGGTAGCTAACAAAGTATGAGTGGTTGTTACCAGGGCTGTATGATCGGTCCATGTGTTGTAAAGACAGTACCAGGAATGTGAGACGTTTTCTTATTACGAAGACCCTAGGCCAACAGTCATCTTAGGAAAAAACAGCAGTGCCAACTGTGAAGGCTGAGCAAAGTCATCCCAGGGAGTTTCTCATGGCAGCTGGCTCACCAGGCTGGTGCCACCCTGGCCAGCGCGGCGGCTTGCCCACTGTCCCACTGAAGCCCCACGCGGGGAGAGGAGCCCAGCCGAAGCAGCTGACTTGATGAAAAGAAGACGTGGGGCTGTATATATCTTTGCTCATAAGATGACAAGCGGAGCCTGGAACATTTCAGTTTCTCTTTATGTATACAGGGCATGGGCGTGAGCCGGAGACAAAATGGTCTTTATAAGGCAACAATTCTCAGGCAGCCGCGGCAGTGCTAGCGAGGACGATCCGTGCTCCACTGCTGCGCAGCTGCAGGCGGGTGGGGAAATGTCACACTCCCCCGCACTCATTTCCCCTGCTCTAGGTAAAATAGGGTAGGGGGGCTGGGTGAGGTGACTATAGTAGGAGCCTGCACGTAGATGCTGGAGCAAGGTCGGGCCGTTCGAGGTGAGGGGGAGCTTGGGCTCCTGCAGACCAGCGTCCTGGCGGCCACCGTGCAGAAGGTGCCAAGGCTGGATCGTAGCTGAGAGAGAAAGAGGGAAAAGTACTTTGCAACCTAAATTCCCGGCAGCCCTAAAGGCTGAATGAAATGGTATCAGTGTTGCTGTGGTGGTGGTCTCCGAGCTGCGGAGAAGCCAGGATCCCCACCGCATTTGGAGTTAAATTCTTCCTACGTGACTGGCTTGCTGTCTTCTGCCCTCAGCCTGTGCTGTGGCTACTTATATAGGGGGGCAGTATAGGGCACTGTTGGAGCCATTTTTGTCACTGATAGGTTTGGATTGGTCCCAGCAACCAGAGGCTACAGCCTTTTCTCAAATATATTTGGTGCCAGTTACCCTAAAAGTTTGCTGTCGTGTTGCAGGGGCACGGTTGCTCTGCATGCATCCGTGCCCTGGAGCAGACCCCTCCTCTTGCATGTCCTGAGGGCTCCTTTCCGAGATATAAAGAGTCCAGAGCTACAGACTACCTGGTTGCTTCCCAGAAAATAATGCATGCCTTAAAAAGAAACCCACCTTACACCCAAGCAGTGACATTTTTACTGAACTTCAGGCTGGGCTGAAGTCTACAAAAGACATAATAATGTTACAGAGAGAATTTTCTTTATTTTGTGAGGTGGTATATAGTACATATAAAAAACAACCTATTCAAGATCCATAAGCAGTGGGAACCAGGTATATGCGATTTACTTCTTACGTTTCAGCTCTTTGAAGCAATGTAATATAGCTACAGCTAAATCTGCAGTTGTATGTCTTCCTAATGTTGAGAGGCCGAAAGCATCATAACAGATTTCTGCCAGGCATGTTTCGTATGCTAAAGGCGACACATGAAACCTAGAAGGAGCCTGGAAGGTACAGCGTGCAACAGGACTGCTTGACTCCAGACAGTATGGTTATGTGGGTAGGGAAGACGTTAGAGCTGGTGCTCACTGTCCTTTGTACAGCCACGGACTCTCCGTTTGAAATACTCACCATCATTCAGTAATAGCTGAGTAAAATAGATACTGTAGAGATTAAGTGGCTGGATTTATTCAATGTGTGGTCTTCACCCTTGGTAAAGGTTGTGAAAGCTTCTTGTTTCAAAGTGTCTGTGCATGGGAATAAAACACCAAGATTGGTGACCTAACTGCTCTCCAGGTGAGAAAATTAAACTCTTGACTTGGGAAACAGGTCAGATTTAGAGATCTATACGGGTTCCTGGAGGAGTGAAAATGTGAAACAGAGGTGTGTTTTGTGACAGGAGATTGTAAAGGTGCTGAAAATGGCTAGAGAAAGTTCAGCTCCTGTGAGAGTGGTCTGGGGTGTTTCATTACTGGGAGGGTTTGATTCTGAATTTACTCAGCCTGGCTTTATTATTAACTTCAGGACAGTTAATCCTGATCTACTCCCACGTACGTGAGAGCAGAAGCAAAAATTTTTGCAACTCCTGAGACTAACAAGGTGCTTCTGAACAGATTAATACATGTGAATTAATACTGAGGAGCTAAGACTTATTTGGACGGTAGCAATGCTTCCCATTTGTCATCCCTATCTCATTACATGGGAAAGTAATTCCCATTTTGCAGGTAAGAAAAGGGAGACAAAAAGATTCAGTGACCTACCAAAGGTGAAGCCGACAATTGTTGAAAGAACTTGAAATAAGAGTTTATTTCTCGACTTGGGAGTCCTTTGCACATGCAAACACTATACTGTATATCAGGACATGGCTCTGCTCTCGTTAAAACTGTGGATAACCACTCACTAACCACCCTAACGCAGGTCTGATGTGAACTCACCATTGTGTTTCTGTTGAATTACCCAGAACAGTAACGTTCATGCCATCTGGAAGAGGACAGATTACACCTGATCAGAAAAAAAAAAAGTCTTTAGGGACAATACTGCTTCTTCAAACTTCTTTTGAACACACTTGAACTGGCAGAAAGATTTTGCACCACTTCAACACCTTTTGTCAGATGGCTGTGATGCATTTGAGCTGGCAGCAGGACCCCTCCCAGTGGAATTAGCACCCCACTGCTGTATGTGACACCCCTGGAAGCAAAGGAGCAATCAAATGCTAAGCCTCTCTGATGGTGTTTTCCATCTGTTTTCCTGCCAGCATGCAACATGCAACTCACCACCACTTCTAGGGAAGCAAAATTGTGTGATCACCTCTATGTCTGTGTCCCTCCCACTAACATCTTTCTGGCAGTCTACTGGCAGCTTCGACCACATTCAATACAAGGGTATATGTCTCAATATAAAATTATGTTCCTGCATGTCCAGTATAAATAAATTACCAGGGAGAGGATAGAAGTGAATTCAGCTGAGCACAAGATCCATCCTAGCGACTTCTGATCCTGACGGCTGGGTCACACAGCTGAGCTTGGCAGAGAGCACGTGGCTGGCAACCATGTGTACCATGAACTATGTTAAGATTTTATCTACACAAGGCAGCCAATCAAGAAACAAAAATCCTTAAGATAAAGGACTTCAGTAATTACACTACAAATGGAACCTGTTGGGGAAGAAGTGAGATAATGAATGTAATGAACAGTGGGTGTTGGGTCCACATTTTTTTATACTATTTTTTTATAATATTATAATTAGTTTTTTACAAACTGTCTGGCTTTCCACAGATCTTAGGTTTTAAGCTGTAATATCCCCCACAGATTTTGAGATAGGAAGGTGCTTAAAGTGTCCAACTGTATGTACTTAGTTGTAAGCCAAACTAGCTAACCTATTTACTCGGGAAAATAAGTGTTCAGGAGCCTCTTTACTGATGAAAATCACATGTTGTCAACTGAATATGTACTTCTTCTCCAAGCATAAAGCATTGATTTTTTTTTATGTAGAACAAAGACACTCAGGCTGTATTTTAAGGGGGAAAAAACTGAAGGTCGAGAGAGATATTTTGGGTTACCTCCTTCACACAGCTCACATGCTCCTATTTTAGGGTTTCTCCAGGAATAACATGATACTGGAGACACCAATCCTTCTCTCACTCTTCAGCTCCTAAGCAGAAAGAAGCAGATAGACTATCATCAAATGGACATGGCCTATGGCCCTAGTACCTAAATACTGTGTATGTCAGCAGCGACACATACAGTAGAAGTTCCCTGACTTGCACAAGGGAGAAAGAGTATCAGGCCAGACTTTACACTAATACTCCTTCAGTCTTGAGCTGGGGCTCTGCAACCTCTCCACGGCTTCGAGAATATAGCTTTCCTTCCTGCTCGTTGGTGTTAGACTTGAAGCTCAGTTCAATATACAATATACAAGGTTCAGAGCTCCAAATGCTGATGATATTTCAATGGGGAAGGCTACTATGGCTGGGAAGGAAGGAAGAGAAGGAGGAAGGAAGGAGGAGAGAAAGGAGGAGTGGGACAGAGGAAGGGCAGGAGGAAGGCTGGTTTACTGTTATTTAGGTTACAAAGGCAAGTGCTTAGAAGAGGAAATGATTTGGCTGCTTGTACCACTATAATTCTTTCCCCTCCATGCATGCTTAGGGTGGTGCTGACATTGATGTCAACCGTAATTAAAGTAGAAGTGGCTCATGTACTCACTGACAGGACAGCACAGAATGAATGAAAAAGAGAACAAAGCTGTAATTGCACAGATCTAGTATTTCCAAACTTCTAAGTGCCTGAATTTGCAATCCAAACAACATTATTTTTAAATAGCTTGGGTTTTACTGAGTCAATGCAACTTACAAAGCCCTTGGGATCAGAAAAAGGGAGAGAAGCCTCCCAAGTACAGTGCCAGGAAGCTTCACAGCCAAAGCAGTGACAGCTGGAGGTCGGGCTTTGAGGCTGCTTTCAGTTTTTAAAAGATTGATGGGTTTGGAGAATAGGACATCATGTCAGTGGCAGAAGAGAAACAAGCTTTTATCCCACTGTAGGTAGTCTGATGTAGAAAGCAGCATCTGAATATCAATTCTGCCTTGCCATAAGCAAAGCGACCCAACTGGCAAGCTACCATGAGGATCCTTCTTACCAGCTTTCTACCTGGTCCTGCAGATTTAAATTGCTGTCTGGCTTCCAAAGGTCAGCCAAGAGTGTGTTCACCCAGTGTCCTCCCTGGGTGGCAGTTAAAGCTCTCTTCTGACATGGGGTTCAGTCTGTGGACTACACAGATGCTTCAAAACACAGCATCTAACTCTTAAACCATGAAGGACTGCTGTATAAGCTCCCAGTGGTCGTCTTTCCGGCACCCATCCTCCAAGGAGGCTCTGTGGCCACGATGCCAAATGGATGAAGGGGAATAACTTTTCCCCCGGTTCCATATGTTGTTAGTGAAGGAGGTAAACAACACACTGGAGCAGACTGAATTGCTGCTGTGGTGCATATAGTCCCTGCGGTATGTTGTCAGAGGAGCGGGGGAAGTGTTTGAAGTTGATTACTCTCCAGTGATTGTATAGAGCATCTGAGCAATACGTCATACGGATTGGATTGCTTCCCAGGGCCAAGTGCTTAAAATTATGATGAAGTGGCATCTATATTCCACCTCTTGTTTTTTTTCCTTCCCACAGAACCTTTCTTACAGGATTTGCCAAAAGGAGAAGGCAGTTTCCTTTTCTGTATTTAAAAGATGTATGGGCTTCAGTGTGAGGAGAAAAAGAAACTTAGTTAAAATAGCATATTCTTATTCATCATGTCATTCCTGAGATTTGATCCCACGATGTGTTTATAAGGGCAGTACTGCTGTCCCATCAAGCACTGATGCATCCAAGTAACTTCAAGGAGAAGGGCAGTCCTGTGGAGCAAAAAATGCATGCTGGATTTAGGGCCAACATTTAGGAAACCACCAAGCTCACAGAGAGAAAGCAAACAAATTGTGAGAATCAAAGGTTTTTGTGGTGAGGGGTGTCTTATCAATGCAGAGAAATACCTGATGGGAGGGTATAACAAAGAGTTAATAACAAAGACATAATAATATGACATAAAACATAATAACGTGTCATCGACAGCCCTGTCTCCAGTAACAGCCAAATCATCATACTCAGAGTCTAGGAACCACAGGCTGAATGCTGAAAGGCATCAGTGCACACTGGACATCCTGCATTAATAAAGTGACACAATGCTTTAATTAAATAACTTACAAAGAATCATGGCAAACAACAGGTCAAAGAGATCTTTTGTCCCTATACTGTAGGATTTGATCACTAGTAAGTAACACAGAAAAAGAATCTGTGTACTGATCAAAACACTTGTCATACAATAGAAGTGGAAATCTGTGCCTTACCACTGTCCTGGGCTTCAGTATTTGTACACACAACCATGTTCCCTGCTTGACCACTCATGAAATAAAAGCAGCAAAACCAGACAAAATTGTTTTTAAAAAAGACATTGCTATTGAATATTGCGCTTAAAATATTACGTATGTATTGTCCCAGTGACTTCTCGGATGCAGCTGAGTGGAAGTTCTGCAGTTTCAATGTCTGTAGTTCATGAGGCAGAAACATCATTAGTTAAGGAACCTGGAACCTTTGGGGACGTTTTTGATGATGTACTTTAATATATGTCCTTTTTAATGGAGCATAAATATATAAATAAAATCTGTGTATCCTCTTGTTTTTCACATTGTGTGTTCTTAGGTTGAAGATCCTCTTTCTTGCTATTTTTCAATGAGGTTTAAATTCCTTTCTGTACCTTGTCTCACCCTTGCACCATTCCTTAGATACCAGAGCATCCTGTGAAATCTGATTCTGTTGGTTTCAGTCTTTGACGGGGCATGCATGTACTGAATGGACAAGCAGGGCAGCTACAAAGGCTGGGAGGGCCAACGATCATGATGGGGAGACAAGAAGAGGCAGAGCATTGCAGGTTTTTGCTGTTCTTTTATGCACTTTTTTTTTTTTTCATGAGAAGCACCAATATGTTTTACATTTAACGCCTTAACTTCTGCATGATTTAGTTACTTGACATTGGAAGTGGCAAAGGGCCCACTTGCTACTCCTAGATAGTTATACAGCAGCATTAATAATAACATACTTGTTTATAATAGAAAACCTTTCTTTGACAGCAAACATCTTTATGTTGAACTTCATGGTGACTCTGTTCTGAATACGTTTACCTCAGTTTTTCCATTACTCTTGGATGTTAATCTAGCATAATTGTCAGATATTAACCATAATGTTAAGATAGATTACTGAGACAAAGCCCATAATCAGTGTTTGATCTTAGAGAAAAGAAACTCCAGCTGCCAGCATTTGGGGGTGGAAGGCTGTCCTCACCGAACACAGTGACACTTACGTTGTATCATTAACATTTATGGACTATTTGTGTTTGTTTTGTGCTGAAAGGGACTATTTCTGTTCTGGTGTCAATGCTAATTTGGTAGAACTCCAGTGAAATAAATAGCAATGGCACGGTAGCATCCGTATGAGGTCAGAGCAACTGCAGGAGGAGGAGGAGCCCATGGTTAAGGCACTGGCCTGGGATTTGGAAAATCAGAGATCAGTCTCCTACTCCACCACAGATTTCCTGTGTAAATTCAATATACAGCCCAGTCCAGAAAAGCAATCAGATGCCGAATGTGCATCCCAGGTGGAATTTGGCCGCCTAGACCCAAGTGACAGCAAACCTGCCTCATCCCACAGTACCTACCTCTTCTGGGACACCTGTGTTTTTACCTGTGTCGTGGTTTAACCTCAGTCGGCAACTGAGCACCACACAGCCGCTCGCTCACTCCCTC
>NW_008794544.1:1200187-1221072 GCF_000699145.1 Aptenodytes forsteri
GGCCCCCCCGGCCAGCTTTCCCCAGTTTATGTGCTGAGCATGACGTCACATGGTATGGAATATCCCTTTGGCCAGTTTGGGTCAGCTGTCCTGGCTGTGCCCCCTCCCAGCTTCTTGTGCACCTCCAGCCTTCTCAGTCGGTAGAGCATGGGAAGCTGAAAAGTCCTTGACTAGTGTAAGCACTGCTTAGCAACAACTAAAACATCGGTGTGTTATCAACATTGTTCTCATCCTAAATCCAAAACACAGCACTGTACCAGCTACCAGGAAGAAAATTAACTCTATCCCTGCCAAAACCAGGACAACCTGTAAAGTTTCTTAGGTGCTTAAAAACTTCTTATTTACCCAGCCCCCCTTGGCTAGTCTGTGCTGGTCATTTCATTGCTATTTTATTTCCAGCTTTGGGTTAATGAACTGAGCATCCCTGCCCTTTGAAAGGACCAGTCTGATAGGTGATGACGCCTCATCTGACTGACTGCTCAGAGTCAGCAGCAAGTACAGGCATTCACATTAAAATGTATCCTGATACAGGGCTGGTGTTGGTGCCAGTAGTGGTTCCTTTTTATGGAATACCTTTGTCTACAATTAATCCTTTCCCCACAGGGTAGCAGACTACAAACATGAAGTCCTATGGCATAAGCTTCTGTTTACGTTACTTGGTCGGAATAAATATCCTGCTTGTTTAAAGCCTTAAGCACCAGATATCCTCACTAGCTTTCATGACTCCTACCAGTACATCTCATGCAGACATACACAGGCCACTTTCTGACTGGCCTGGTCGGTTTTCCTATTGGCAGAGAGACAACTCAAGCTACTGTTTTTTTAGGCAGTAAGTCTGATATGGGATGTATCAGAGGTGCTATACGCAGTACCTCCATGTCTGTGCAGCCAGTGCATGCAGAGGAGACCTGCTCATGTGCAGAGGTCTTCTCCAGGGACGGCTGGTTTGTACAAATCCCTCCAAAGCATCCTGGTGACAATCCTGATGGTACATCTGCACTGCAAACTGCTGAAACCTTTTCACCATGGATCTGTGTGACGGGACTCCAAGGAATATCCCTGTCAGACAACTTCAGCAGTTACAGAGAGATAAAGCCTGGAGGAGAATGTGCTATTTCAAATGCATGCACACATATTTATTTTCTAATTTGCTAAGGTTTAAGATTATGCAGATATACCAAGGTGGTTTAGCCTGGAGTTAAGGTGGGGTGGTGTGCAAACATAAAAGGGTGTGTTGTTTTGGCTTCTTTGTTTAGAAAAATTATTAAGTTGTTTTTTTTTTTTTCTGAAATACGTCCAGCAGGAAGGATGAAGACTGGCACATTGCTACATAGAACTTATTTTAAATGGCCATTTGAGAAACTAGTGCCTTCCCCTGACTGCCCTTGCTAAATGCTTGGCCACGCAACTGAGAAACAGGCATGGATGGAGAACCTCATGGCTGTCACCCATCATTGCTGCAAAGCCCTGCCAGTTAAATGGCCACCGGAGCTTAGGGGCCAGAAGATTGCTCTGAACTGCCATGAGTGCAATAGGAAGGACACACTTTGGAAATATGACTAATGGTCTTCAACTGTATTATCAAAATTCATTTTATTTATTAACTACAAATGCCCATGCACATTTAAACCCTGTAGAGTAAGACCCATGTCTTTGCACATGGCCTGAAGTTCTCCTAAATAACAGATAATCCAGGAGCAGACTGGGCATTATATACCGTCATACATAAATGAGTAACCAATTAAATTATCATCCTAAAAGCTTATATTTAATGGCCAAGCTTTCAGGCTTCATCAATAATTTCAAATTCTGTGGGAGAAGTAACTTCTGCATCCTGACTTCAGCAAAGTTGGGAGGTTGTGAACTCCACCCACTGGTGACCTACATTTTGGCTGTCTAGTCAAGCTCCTCGCAAGAACCACAAGATGCCACTAGCAAATTATGGAGCTTGCGTCCAACACTCCTAACCACACACAAAACAGCTCAGTTTGGGAGCATCTTGCCAAAATAAGCACATCCTCACCCACATTGGACTGTCTGTCTCAAGGCAGAGGCAGTTAAATATTTGTCTGGAAGATTTTTTTTTCTTGCTGGAAGGTAAAAAGTCCTTGTTTCCATGTTGATGTACTTCCAAACTGTCAATCCTCTTCATGTAGAAATCCCTGTTCCGCAATACACATTGAAAAGCTTGGCTTTTGGAGCTGGTTTTTTCCTTACCCAGAACTAGGTGGAGTGAAGGCATCTTTGAAGGAACAGGACTTGTGGAAAACCAAGTTCAGCAAGTCTGAATTAAAACAAAACAAAGCCCAGGGCACTCCCTACTTTGGACTTTGGTGTACCCTACTTGCCCCTGGCCTGTGCTGGGCTTTACTCCCACCTTTCTACCCCTGAGGAGGCAGCAGGTTTCAGAGTGAAGATGGCCAAGCAGTTCATTTGGACCTAATGCTTCAACTGTCTGCAGAGGCAGGCTGCCGTCGCTTATCTGGCTGCTAAATTCTCCACAGCTCCACGTGACATCTTACGCCCATTTTGAAATGAACTGATGTGTGGATTTACAAATAATTTATATGAACATATGCCTCTGCTTGCAGTAAATATATCTTTTCACGCAACTGGCTGCCCGAAGTCGTGAAGTTTGGAGAGGCAGAGTGGGAATGGTTTCCAGTCGGGGATGCCAGATATTCTGAGTGAAGGGTGGATGTATGGGGGTGCGTGGGTAGGTGCCGCACCTGGTGGTTCTGTGCTTTCTGTTTGCCACCTAAGGGCTGGGTGAGGAATGGCCAGGATTTGCGGATAGTTTCGAGGGTGCTGGCTGTAGGTGGAGTGGGTGGGTGGAAGTTCTGGTGCCTGGTGGTCTCAGGTGGATGGGTGGAAGGACATGCAGTTCTGGGGAGAAGCGGTAAAATGTGCTGGAGGCTGGGAGAGAGGTGCTGTAGCTGGGTCACTCTGGAGGACAGAGCTATGGAGTCAACCTGCAATTATTTTAGGAGAGCAAAAGAGCTGAAGGAAACTTTGGGGAAAAGAGGAGACTGGGGTTCCTCTGACGAGAGGAGTTGCACTGATGGGAGGTGAGAAGATTTTCAGGTCCGGCTGTGCTCGGTTCTTCGTGAGGTGCCAGCATCCCTCTCCCTGACTGCTCAGGAGGCAGCAGGGGAGCAGCTGGAGGCACATGGCTTCCTCCTGTGTTCAGCTCTGCCAACACAGGGAAACCCTCAAGATGAGATAAGGCAGGTCTGATAGGGAGCTTATACGTGCATGTTTTCAAGCTTTTCTTTCCCTCCACAAGATAAATGAAGGAAAGGAAAAAGGAAAGTCTTGAGGAAAAAAATGTATAGTGTTCAAAAATACCACTAAGAATCACCGTTTTCATTTTTTGCCATTAAAAATATTTTTTTCCTGCTTTGAAAGAACCCCAATTGTTTAATTGACCCCAATAAGGAAATGGAATTTCTGTTCTTTATAAAAACCTGATGTGCTGACATTTTCCATCCTGAATTAGAATTGAAACAGCCGCAGTGAGGAAACTCAGTGTATTTTATTCATCAGAGAACTGAGACTATTTTGAGGGAGGGGTTGAGGGAGGCCATAGTTTCATGTTACATTTTCTTTGTGAGCAGTGCAGCCCTGGATGTGTTTTGGGTTTTTTGGGAGGTCTTTTAACGCAGTTAAAAGATCAGTTCACTGATCCGGTTTACCAGGCAGCTCTCCACACAGTCAGTGTTGGCACAGCTGCAGGGGCAGCATGATAACAGTGCGGGGGTGGAACAGGCAGCTCTGGACAGGCCTATCAGCCAGCTCTGTCGGAGAAGAAAATATAACATGAAGCTATAACATCATATGTTTTTCACCCATAAGTAAAATGCAGTCATTTCCAGAATTAAATATGATGGGCGGTTAACAATATTCAGTAACACTGTACAGAAGCAGAGGTTAGGAGGAGAGGAAGAGTCTAACTAATCCTGAAGGAAGAGACTCAGGTCTATTATCTATGTATATTGCTATTCACTAGTTTGGGTTGGGGCTACATGTTTTAGCAAATACTCCCACCAGAGTTCAGCTCAAGAAAATAAACCTGTTCGTTCTTTAAGGTAACCACACTCTCATCAGCTCAGGATCTGTATAATTAATAGACTGCAGTATCCCATGACATTTTGGGAACTCAGTTTTGAGTTGGCCTTAAATCTATAATCGTGCTCATAGGAGAGGCTCGTCTGAAACAATGTTCCTTTATTTACAGTCACTTCACTTCTGTCCAAACTGATCCAAGTCAGGTAGCTGCAATAATTTGTGCTGGTGGCTGTTGATATAGTAAGAGACCATGGATTAATGTTGAATAGCCACATTTTGAATAGCTAGGAGAACAGGTTTCTTGCATACATCAGTTAGTTAAAGGACAAGTTATAAAGGCAACTGAGCGTGAATTACGGTAAGGCTAAGTTCCGGTCGTCTGCGTCACCCGTAGAAGGAGGGATTCAAAAAGTCCTTGTGTGTTGCAGAACGTACAGTTAGTCAGGGACTGGAGGGCTGCCTGACATGAAATAAGGCAGCTGGGACTTGCCAAGGAGCAAGGACACCCCAGTCACATCTCTTTACCCTGACATGGCCTCAGAGGCTCCATCTAAGCTGGAGCACCCAGGTATGCTTTCAGATTCCTACAACAGGCTGCACGTCTTGGCCATGTCCCGTTGGGCAAGGCACAAATACACGGGCTAAATAAATGTGAGCTGTGGTGTGCTTCAGCAAGTACTCAGTCTGGATACCTGAAGAGCCAAGACCCATGAATATGCTGTAACATATTTCAGCCACCGTTCAGCTGAAATAGCAGCCAGAATAGGCAGTCCCCAGACTGCAGCCTCCAGGGACTGCCCACGTCCTGTGCTAGCTGATGTCCCTGCTGAACAGCGGCATTTCTCAGTCACTCATGTGTTTGTCTTAGAGTACTCCTGCGATTTCAGGGTAGCAGAAATGAGTTCTAGAGAAGCAAAGGACCTGGCTCAAGCACTTATGTGCAGGTGGTTTAAATGCCATCTGAGTCCCTGAACTTTCAGAGATGGCTTATCAATGGGAAACATCAAGATCAAGGACACAAGGGAATGCAAGTCAGTGGTGATCAGCTGAATGTTTTGTGTTAAAACCTATTTGTAAAGAGATTTAGAGACACAAACCTACCAAAAAAATGCCGTGATCATGTTCTGAACTTGCCCTCAGAGTTAAAAGAAATTACAAAGCATTCTCTACATATGTATTTGAGTTCTGATATAAATTTAGTGTTTACCCCTCTTTGGCTTTCATTTTAAAATGCAAATTCTTGTAAAAGAAAAATGACTGACCAATGTTTGCAGAGGAGACAATTCCTAAATTAATAGCTGTGTATTCATCTTGCATGTCTCCCTGTGAAGTCTGAGGCCTGAAAATAACTGTGAAAAAGTAGATCTATCCTGAAAGAATATTTGCAAGAAGTGTAACAGCGTGAATCTACAGTAGAAATCTGATTCTGAGTGTGAAGGCTCAGGTAGATGAATACTGAAATGCCATGTGACCTGTTGGTCAATCAAAATATTAACTCTCAGATTTGTAATATATTATAAAAAATTTCCCATTAATTGATGACTTGTAGAAATACTTAATGAATTAATTCATAGGAATGAATTTGTAGAGGAGATATGCAAAATCATACATCAATTTTTTTCTCTGAAGTGTTAATTCTGATAGGTTTACTTTTTAAAGTAAATCTAGAAAAGACAATCAAAATGGGCAAAGTCTTGGGCAGAGGAAAAAAGGAGGAGAGCAACAAATAGCAATCAAAACCTGAAACATTTCAAGTATTTCAAAGATACTTTATTCCTCTAAAAGAGCTGAAAAGAATAGAGGAGGAGCCATGCAAAATTCCTACTGCATTTTGAACATTTATTGGTATTTTAAAACTAATCAGAAATTCCAAAGAAGAGGAACTTGAAAATCTAATCTAAGAAAATAAAAATTAGTATACCATCAGTAATGAATTATTTCCCTCAACTCCACAGTGACAGTATACTGGACAGTATATACACAAGTGTTAATGAACTAGCATTTGCAGTTTAGTGAATACTATAGGGCATTTGTGCATATATATGTGTGTGTGCATTTGTATATGTGTGTTTGCACACAAATATATATATGCACGTGTTTGCAAAAAAGAGAATATGCACAAGTTGGGGTGGAAAAGTAGTTTAAAAGGCAGAAACCCGGAGTGCAAATAAGGCAGAAGAAAACCGTTTTAAGAAACGATAACTTCTGTTTATATTTGCTTATTACAGTCAAACCAATCCACCTAGAACTAAAAGCAAGCAGTTGCTGGAGGCAAGCTGTTATCTTGAGTAGAAAATGTAAGACAAACATCACAGTCTTAGTCATACAGGTTAACAAAACACATTGCCGTCCCATTTCTGTAAAATTTCTCCTTCACATAATGTCCCAGGTACAGAGAAATCCAGGGCCACCTTCAGACGGCTGGAGGTGTTGGGAATGGCAAGTGTCTGTGTCCTGGCTCCTAATATCCATAGTATTTACAGTCTCCTGGCTCTGGCTGGACGGATGTGCTGGTGTGCGCAGACCAGCCGTGCACAGCCAACCAACGGGACCTCTGTCAGGCTAGAAGTTTGAGTCCAAGTCCTGGTGGCCACACACTAAGATGGAACAGCAAAAATGGCTGAATCTATCTTTTCATCTGGCTTTTAAGCTCAGCCTTGGGAATGGCTGAATGCATCTGCTTCTAGCTTTACAGCAGCCTGCATCCAGAGCTCATAGCACGTCCATAACGAACCTAGTTCATGCTGACCTTCCTCTGTCAAGGGTTTTTAAAACACAGTCTGCCAGACATGGCAGCCAATTTGATGTCTGCAGTTTCAATAACAGCTAGACTCTCCCACGGGTGCATGAACTGCAGGAGGATAGGCTGTCGGTTTCAGACCTTATGTGGTTTTGAAATAGTTTCATGTGGCGTGTAGGATATCACTGCAGAAACTGACTCCCTCAAGCTTCTAAACATCAGTACTGCGTGTGATTTCTGTAGGTAATGCATCCTTCCTGTGGTCCCTGAGCTTCTATGTTACTGTAGTTGCATATTAATCTGAAATTTAAACATAGCTCATGCACAGAGGTATCCCTAACCGGTTAGGTTGTTCCTAATGCCATTTTCCATCTGTGTATGTATGTACTTTAGTATGTGCTGTCTCTTCTGTTTTGATCCTAATATGTTAACCGGGTGGATGTGGTGTCAGGCATATGGTACGGTTTCCTTTGACATCTGCTGGCAGAACACACGTCCTAAGGGCATCTCAGAGGGGCAGTCGCAATGGACATATTGTTCCCCTTGGACACTGTGACCTCTCCCCGCTAAGAGTCATTTTTCCATTACATCTTTGGCAGAAGGAAAAGCTAAAGCTCAATGGAGTTGCAGCAATTCATTTTTCACTCAAGATTTACTTTAAAAAGCAGCAAAAAAAGATAAATAGAAGACAGGTTGGGAGGGCTGAGGGTTTGGATTTTTCTTCTTTTTCTTCATAGTGCTCTTTGATCATGCTATGAGTGAGGTCAATGTAAAGTAAGGCATGAAATGCAGCATCCCATGCAGTGAGTGTGCAGCTTTCTTTGCACCCAGCAAATGATAAAGCTTGTCATGTTGTAAGACCTACTCCACTTTATGACCAGAAAACAGTCCAGCAGCTATGTTAAAAATGGCTGTGCCTTCAGGCAAAGCTCAGACATCACCTCTCTCCTCAGTGGAGAAGGAGCTTTTTCTCTCCAAACAGCCACCCTGAGCCAGGGCTGTTCATAGACCTGGCTGCCCTCGCCCAGAGCCCAACGAGGAGGAAAAGGAAGCTCCCTCACCCCACATACCTGCTGGCAGCTGCTGTTATCTCCCCATCTTCCATCCCCAAGCCACACTGCAGCATTCCTCGCTTCCTCCCTGCCCACACAGGCAGTGCAGGCGATGCAGCACCCGACTGTGCTCCCTGGACAAGCTCTTGCTTGGATCTGTGAAGGCCGTGGAAGAGGGCTGGGGTACAGCATCGCTCCTTAGCTGGTCCATAGCCAGCTGTACGCACAGCACCAGCAAAATGCCATGCGGTTGGGTTTGTTTTTTAAAAAAAGGCCATACAATGAAGAAATGAAACAATTAGTGAATAAGTCAGCATGATTGCCCTGGAGGTTACTTCACTGGTTATGCCCCACTTCTGAATACTTTTCCGCTTTATGGAGATGAGGGATGTAAACCTGTCTGGGAGAAGTCTAGCATGTGTAAGCTCACACTTCCTTCTGCATCGGGAGGCTTTGCTTTTTGCGGTTTCTTAACATTGTGCTTAGGTAAGTTGTGTATTCATACAACTAGAGACAGCTTTGTTGTTACGGCGTGATCCTGACAACAAAGAAGATTTCTCATTTCTTCACTTCTCAACATTTTCTGCTGCTAAAAACAACAAATCATAATTATTAAAAATGCTGAGATGAATTAGTGAGAAAGTCAGAAAGCAATATAGAGGTATGGGTTGGTTACTGGTCACACCATGAGGGTGAAGTATCTTAATCTGTACCTTAAATCCCTCTGTGCAACAGGAAACATTGAACCACAAAGTCATCATTTTTCATATCCCACCTTTTATACTTTGTAGTTCACCAAAAGGTGGTCATACATGGGAACGACTTGCAGGACATTCTGAACTGACCTAAGATCTTCCCTGCTTGCCCAGTTCAACTGGTTTGTCTCTCCAGGAAGCAAGATCTGGCACCTCCTGACCTGTCAGGAAGGCTTCTGGGCAGCTGAAATTTTCCTATTCCAACCTCAAGATTTAGCTAGTGGCATCCAGCCCAGAAGTTTTAAATACGTGATCGCTTGGTATTGTCCTGAGATCCTAGCTCAACTGATGGACGTCATAGACCTGTTTTGGGGACGGATCAGGTTTATTGACTGAAGGAAGCTGTTGGACCCTGGCCGTATTAGTTAAGGAGCTGAAAGAGGCATAGCCAAGGAAATAGGTGTTGCGGTGCAGAACTGTGCTCTATCCTTGGCTCTGTCACAGAAACCTCGTACACGCTGCTAAAATCAGACTTTTCAAAAGTGGCTACTGGTGGTGTTTCTCCCTTCCAGACTGCCTGCTTGAGAGCTGGCTGCTTCATTTATGAAAATATTGTGGACATTGCTGATTACGTCTCAGATGTCAGCTATGAAATGAGTAATTCACAGCAATTCTCTTCTTCCCAGAGAGGCACTGTGAAAAATAAATTAATTTGTGGTTGTGGTGTGCTTGGATAATAAGATAACACTTCTGCAGGACAGCCTGGGAAGAAATTAATAATTCTGCCTTCAGATCAGGGTTTCAGTAGTGTATAGTAGGTAAGGGAAGAGGAATTGAAAACTGAGGATAGACCAAATATGCATGGGCTGTACCTCACCCTCCCATTCTCAGTTAGGCCACAATTCCAGCAAAACAGTACATTCTTGCATGGCTAAAGACTAGACTGTAGTGTAAATGCACTCTCTTATTTCTCTCCTCTTAGTTCTGGCTACTATTTGTAAATATTTGGCTTTGCAGCTTCTAATGTTCTTTTAACCATCTCTTTTTTAATGGCAGCTAGTATTAAAACTCTCCAGATAGATACACCAAAACAAAACAAACTTCTCATTTCGTTAAGGAAATAGCAATGCTATCAGTACTGGTATCCTTAGGAAATAAAATCATGTGGAAATAAAATGAAAAAGGTAGGAAAATGTACTCTCTTTTCATGGTAGGTGTTACTTTATCTCTAACTCTTCTGCAAATGGATTCAATTTCTTTTCACTTAGATACTCTGATTGCCTGCTCCCGTCCCCAAGAGATTCGCGCAGCCAGTATGGAGTGGCGCAGAGAAGAGGAAGTGAAATAGGGCGGTATAGTTTACAAGCATTTTATAGTTGTAACTCATTAACGAAGAACTCTGTCTCCAGTGAGTGGAACAACTTTAATGTTCATTTTGCCCTTGACATTTTCTTACACTGACACAGGCTTAAAGCTATGCCTACTGTAAATTTCATTGTAAGCCCATTTCTGATTCTTTCTTTCCTTTTTATGAAGCAGGATGTCTAGTTATCCAGTAAGTGGCAGCAAATGGCTTAAAGATTCATCAACAGTAAATTGTTATCCGGTGAGTCTTTGACCAGTGAATGAACAGAAGTAATGGATTTCTGAACACGACTGCAGTGGGTGAAAGAGAAAGGAGAGGTGTGCCCTCTCCATGCTTGCTAACCCTCATAAAGGACTTGCCTTTAAACTCCTAACCAGTAGAACCACCTCAGTTCACAAGACGTTTAGTAAAAATGATGCACCTATTCAGTTTGGAAGAGCTCAGGCTGCCTAAGCCAAAAGCTGATCTGTTTGGCTTTTTGGTGATGTCTTATCCACATGTCTCATGTGGATGGTGAGGAAGCATAAAACTAAAAAAAAAAAAAGAAGCAAATGCTATGCAAATAACTACCTTATCCCTGTTTTGTTAAACGCTTAGGAAGGTAAGTAAGTAGGAGAGATGAGGTATTCATAACAAGAAACAGTCATAAAGAAATGCATTTCAAGATCACCTGGGGCTTCCTGCTTCTTTTCATTTTCTTTTGTAAAAAAAATAAACTGGATTACAAACCAACGTTAGTATTTATCAAAGAAAAGGAAATGGAAACAAATATTTGCCCACAAAATGTGGCTAAAATGGCACTTAAGTTTCTAAAGAGGAAATGTGAGAAAGGAATATCTAAGAAAGAAGCCACATCTGTTAAAAGTTTTATGAAAAAAACAAATAATAGTATGTTGAAACAGCAATTAGAAACATTATTCTAAGCATTTTTCTTCTACTTCTAGTACAGACTATTTTTCAAAGTGGAAAAACATATTGGATTCATCGATTCTGACATGAAGACACTGCAGGGCAGTGGGCTGAATAGCACTGCAAGCCATTAACAAGCCATTCTAAGGTGTGCTTGACATTACTGGCAAATTTCATGGGTAATTCTGGATCTACTCAGGTAAGGTAAGAGTTACCCACTAATAAATGCTGTGCTGGAATAACCTCTTACAGTGAAACACTGAGTGCCGTTTGCCAATAGTTTCATCCTCTTTCCGGGAGGATACAACTGTTTATCTGCCTGAGACGTGTAAGTGGTTACCTTGCCTGTTTGTGATTTAAAGTAAGGTAGTGGGGCTGATGATAGGACGTTGTGGGGGCTCTATTGTCACCATCATACAGAAGATATTCAGTCCAGCATTGTCTTTCCATTTAATGGAAAGCACCTGGCTAAGATACACATATGGATGACTATGAACTACAAGTGACCCGAAGAAACTAAAAGGGGAGTCGTGCAATGAAGCTGATTCGATATGAACTGTCTTTCAAAGACATATTGAGATTACCCTTGAAATAGATGACAGCTAATGGGTCCTGCTGAATCCATCATGATCACTTGAAGCTGCTATGATGGGGCAAGGGATTGGAGCCATCTCCTGTAAGGTGAGCTTTACTGTATTCAGCCACAATTTAGTTCTCTGTGGGTCTAGATGCTACAGTGTCTTCAACTTTGAGCTGTTATTGAAGTCCACCTTGAAATGAGGTCTGGTACATATTAGTTTTCCCTTCCCAACTATGATAGTACAGTTTAGGAAGACTACATAATTCTGGGGCTTGGATTTCTGCTCTACTGGCAGGAGCAATTCAAGAGGTTAGTAATGATCTTTAAAGCTTTAGGTGAGTAATGAGCTGATTGCTATTGAGATTGTCAGAAGGATCTGAGAAGTACCTAGACATGAAAAAAACCCCAAAACCCTATGCCCAACGGCAAGGCAGGGTTTTTGTTGTTGTTTTGTGTTGTTCTTAATAATTGAATAACTGGAGGCAGAGCCTCTTAAACCTAAGGCTTTGTTTTTCCGGTGGTAAAGTCCCAGACTGCAAATCTGGGGGTGTTGAGGGTATGTGAGAGGTAGTGAAGAAACATAGGGCTGTGCTGGGGATAAGATGGCACTCGACCACATGGCCACTAGTCTGTGGCCAAGGGTAGTCATGGCTTTGTGGCTTCCCGGCAGTGACACATGCACTGGGGAGCTGGCGTGCTGCTGAGGAGCAACCACGAAGCAGTACCGTAACAGAGGTCAATCCCTGCTGCAATTTCCTGGAAGATAAAAAGGGTCAGCACTAATAAACTACGTTATTTCCAAAACGCCCCACTTAGCAGTTTGCTGAATGGGAAAATTTGCAGTGCTTGCCACAGCTCCAGACAGTGGCAGGCACTTTAGCTCAAGCCTGATCGTGCTTTAGCGTGCTTCCCTGAAGAAACTGGGATCTCCCAGTTACCGTTGAACCTATCCAACCGCATTTCAAAGAAGGGCTTGCAAAGAGACAACACTCCTTATGAATTTTTCATGAAGGTCAGCTACTGCGTAGAAGAGAGAGACCCAAAGCCACCTCCTTCCCCAAGAGAAGGATGGTTGTCACCGGCAGGTCTCCTGCAGCAGCAGAGCTGACAGCAGACCTTGTCTCCCTGGGCTGTGGCTGGGCTCAGGGAGACAAGCAGTTGTGGGAGGGAGCTGGGGGGAAGGGTGCTGGTATCAGGGGAATCTGCTGAGGATGAGAAGTTTGGCTTTCAGGATGCAAATCCACAGGAAAAGCAGGATTCATTAGTTTTCTGCTTAAAGGAAACTTTCTGAAGTTGTTCTCACAGAGTTTTCTCATCTTCAACAGAGGCTGAGTTTTTGTCAGGAAAAAGTAGTAACGACACTAAAAAGGTTTGGGACTGGAGTTAGCAATGTATCTGTTCCTAGCCATGGCCAAGGCTTTCTATACAGCCCTGAACAAGACACTTAATTTTTCCATGCCTCAGTTACCTCATTTATAAAGCAGGAATAAAGATACCTTTTATCACTGATTACCTTTGGTAGCTATATATAAAATTTCTTAATCAGTGCCAAACACATAGTATCTGAAAAACTTCTGATTCCATCTTTTCCCAAACTTGGTATCAGATTCCTACTTTTGGAAAATAATTTGCCTTTCTGCACAGGTATTCAAAAGAATGACATGTAACATCGCTGTGATTGGGATAATGGCATTTAAGAGGGCAGCAATAAATAAAAACAGTTGCCTGACAGAGGAAGATTGGTCCAGACCATATGATCAAAGCCAAGTCTTCTTTTTTATTCAGAGGAAGATCCACTCCCTACTGATGGGATAACACTGCTGATAACACCCTCAACTGAGGGAAGAGAAGAGAGCAGCCTTTGATTGCCAGAACCACCCCACTGCTGAGTGTGCCCTCAGGGGAGAAGAGATTTACCGAACAGCTGCTTAAAGTTGATTCAGCCATTCATGGGCATCACATGCAATTCATGTGTCTCAGGACAGGCCCAGGAGATGAGCTCCCACAGCCACTTGGCTCTTCCTTTCCCCTTTCTCAGCTCAGTGCTTTCTCTGTGATATCATTCCTCACAGAGACTGTAAGTATTTTGCAGTAGCTGGTATATGAGGTACATGGTGGTTTCAGCAAAGGGTCCATCTATCCCTCCACCCTCTCTCCAGCAGTGAACATCGCTAGCGACATGGCCTTAAGCTGGCTGGACTTTTTTACTTCATATTCACGATACCACGAGTGACTATCAGATTTCAGCTCCTCCTTTCTGGATAACACCCGAGGCAATGGCTTTACTATCTTATAATGTGGCACACAGGGAAAAACTCTTTTATTTTTTCCTTTCCCCCAGCTTCCCTACCAGACTTACCAAGTTCCGCTTTCAGAATTAAAACCTCTGCATTTTGGGGAGCACACGTCAGAGCACTTCTATAGTCTGGCAGCTTCTTTTCCTTCCAGCGCTTTGCAGCTTAACTTGCAAAACCAGCCCCCTCTGACACGAAGTTCAAAAATGACCGACGCGGTCAGGGCCAGCACAGAGAAACGTGCTTCCAAATAAAACCTGCTCGTGTCTGGATGGCCCCAGATTCAGCCAGTGACCTTTTCTTCTCTGGTTAAGTCCCGTATCCAGAAGGAACCTGTGCGCATGTAGGAAAGATCAGGGCAAGAGCCAGGAAGTTCTGTAGCTGCAAGGTGACAAGGTGGCCAGTTCGCAGCCGTCCCTTGGGAAGGCTGTTGGGGGGGGATGCCTTCACTTCCCAGCACGGCCACCCTCTTTATTCACCTTTCACTCTTCAGCCAGCATGAGCAGCAGCTTGTGCCTGGCAGGCATGCTCTGTGGAGGATCCCCTGAGCTTTCAGGTTTGGCAGCATTTCTGAAAGGGTTCTGCTTACCTTTCCCCAATAAAGCTTTGCCTCCCCGACTCCAGTCCAGAGCCCCTAATGGCAGGTGCTCTCCCTGTACCAGACTTCACCCTTCTCTGCCCGGCAGCTATGCAGGGATGTGCTGCTCCAATATTAGAGCACTGAAAGAACAAGCTAAGGATCTCCTTTGCTTTGGGAGAAAGAGATCCTAATGAATATTCCTGCTAACCTAAAGAAAAGTGAATATACATCCTTTGTCTGCCTCAAACCCTGTACCAGGCTCCCTCCACCGTCTCGCTTTTACCATGAAGCAGGGATTTTGGTGGACTGGAGCACTGCATTTTGTGCAGAGACCAAATCTGGCCCTTATCCCTGCCTCCTGTCCTGGGTAACCTTAGGACATGCAAACATGGCTTGGATCTTGTGGTTGTGCTCATAGGATAAGAACTGAACTGCGGTGTTAAGCTTCTCAATGCTCAAGGAACACTAAGCCCACTATAACTTGAATGGTGAAATGTTGTTTATGCAGAGGATTAACAGATCCCTCAGATAAATGTGTTTGTTTTGATTGCTTATCTGCTCTGGGGACGGCAGAGGAACAACCCACATGCTTTTACATCTAACTGTAACAGGCTTTTCAAACAAAACTTCAGTAGTGTGTCTGGAGTTATACTGTAAATCTCCAGTTTCTGTTGAATCCACTTATATTACATGACATTTTCCTACTAAGCTTGTATTTTTTCCTTGCCCATAATATGATTGTTTGGTTTGGCTTTATTTTCTATGTTTCAGTAAAGCTACACTGAGAGTTACCTACCTGCGTGTTCTGGGCCGATAATTTTTGTCACTCTTTTGGTGATGGGAGAGGAAATAATTCATCCTAGGAATCAGTTCAGGCTTTGCAGCATTATACACACCATTGAGTATTACAGCTGTTGTTTCTGGATACAGATTCAGGCTGCATCTGCCAAAGACACCTGGCTTTCTGAGACTGGCATAGGTAGTCCCTGGCTCTCTGCAATTGCTTGATTTGCTTGTGTTTGGGGGTAAACCTGCTTTAACACCAGCCTCATTTATTTAGGTTCTTACTCCCCCTTGAATATTCTGTGTGGTACTACAGTTTCTGAGGATTTATCCCGAGTTATCTGGCGCCAAACAAAGCAGCTGGTCTGCAGCACACTGTGAGAGATCTTGCCTTCCTCCAGCTGGCAAAGGGTCTCCATTTCTTGCTCTCTAACACATTTGTTGCTTTGCCAGTGCATGATCCTGCTCAGCTTCACAGGTCTGAGAAGCAACCAGAGCTCCTCATGATGGCAACAACACTCATCCATGATAAGTGGGCAACAGTTGGAAGTACTGGAGACTGCCATGTCCCTGTGATGTTAGAGGACAGAGGGCAATAAGGAGACCAAGAGAGCACATAGCTGAAGGCAGCCTTTCGTGTAACATGCAAGTAAGCTGGAAGCCCTGCCCGGGAGCCCCAGGTCTGCGCTCACTGGCCCTGTGTGATGGCCGAGGGGTGGAGAGTTTCTGAGGCCGTTGCTTCTGACGCTTGCCTCTGGGTTATCAGTTCCCTTTATACAGCATGTTTAATTTTAATCTGTCAAGACCGTGGACCTATCCAGTGCCAACAGCTTATCGTTCATTTTGTTTAAAAATGAAACATAAAGGATGTGAATTTATCGAGTATTGGCACTAACTGGTTGTTTTAACCATGGTATGGTAAATCTAAAAAGAATTGCATTGTTATTTTAAAGACTGGGAGATGTTTAAATGGCTGAAACTTCACGGTAGCTCACTCATGACTTGCTTTTTACCTGAACTAGTGCTGTGCGCTTTCAGTGGTGAGCAGCTACAGTAACAGCATCTGCTTTAAAGCTCATCAGGATCTGATAATGCCTTTTCACAAGGTCTGTGCTTGAAAGCAAGAGGATGTTTTTAAGCTTGTGTCCATGGTCAGTTTTCCACAGGTGAAGAGGGACACAGTAAAAGCTGCTGGTGTAGGAGAGACATGGTTCCCAGGGGCTGCCCAGGCTCTCAGGTGCCAAGTGCCAGGAAGCACACAGAGCTGGCGATGCTGGGTGCCAATGATGCTGGGTGCCAGCGATGCCATGTGCTGGCAGTGCTGGGTGCCGGCAGCGAAGCCAGCAGTCCATGGCTGAGCAGTTCTGTCCATATCCAACAGAGGGTGGTGGCATACATATTCCTTCGGCAGCTCCTCCAAGTAACTTATTTAGGGTGAAGAATGCCACTGGCCTATTTTGCTTTAGACGTACCAGAGATATTGGTGGAGAGACCATCTGATTATGTGCCCACTGTAAAGGGATCTGGGTATACGTCCTCCAGCTTACACAACATGGGGTCCCTTCCTTAATATGTTACTTAATCCTGTTTTCCTCTCCTCTTTTTAGGAGGAGGTGTGGTCTCATAAGTAAAATTAAAAAGAAGAAAGAACCAGATGTGTGTGTGTATGTCCATAATATATGCTGTAGCCACTGCAGCAGTTTTCAAGTGTACTCTTTCCTCTATTTACTCAAAACTCTTTTCTCACCATTTGGTAACACCATCCCACCCCATGGGTACGTGAACGCCTTGTTCTCACCTGGGAGGGGTGAGGGAAGGAGGCAACAAATAAATGAGGGAAGGTGGGTGCCCAGCTCCTGCCCATCCCTTCCTCCATCTCTCCCTTGCCTCCTGCAAGCCATCAGCTGCCGTGACACAGATGTCTGTGGCCCCAGGTACTCCCAGTCTGGGAAGCAGCTATTAGGACACTGTGAATAGAGGCAACGTCTTTTTCTCGCAGCTTTCAATATGTGACGGGAAATGTCCTGTCTACCTTCTGCAGGGGCAGCAGCTGGGGTTGGACTCTAAATGTGACCAGGTGTCACTAGCTTTGTCTGCTGCATCTCTCTCCTGGCTGCACCCCTTCCCTTTCTCCTGCAGCTCAAATTAAAACAACCCCGTACCCGTATGCCCCTACACCTGCACTAGTCTGGCTTCAGTAGCAGGGAGCTCAGTGTGGGTGGTGAAGCCCACTGGAGATGTGCAGTAGACACTCCAGCAGTAGAGCTCTGATGGTATGGTTCAGTTCTGGCAGCTTTGCACCCCTGGCTGAAGCCCATTTCTGTAGGGCTGTGCGTGGGAAATGGGCCTGCCCTTGGCTGCGACACTGCTCCCTTTGAGTGCAGGAGGTGCTCAGAGTGCTGAGGGCCTTTAGCAACCTTCAGGTGCCAAGATCCTCTCTGACAGCACATGAGGCTTGTCAACAGGACAGCAGCCAGTCATTGGCAGGGAGGTTGTGAAGGGGATTTATAAACTGGACTGCAGGCAGAGGGCTTTGAACCTCTGGGCTGTGACAGCCCAAATGAGGTGGAAAAGGGGCAGAAAGGACTTGTCACCTTCTCACCTACTTAGGGGTATGAATAGCTGAGCTGTTCTGAAGGTGAGCTTCTTTGGGTGTTGGGCTGTTCTTTGTTCCCAGGAACGCTGCACAGCTCCCTGGGAGAAACCCTGCCACCTCTGAATTTCACAGGGTTTTAAATTCACGGGTCAGACGATAATCAGGAAGACCAGATGCTTGTTTGTCTTCCCCCAATTTCCCCCTCTTAGTAGCTGAGATGAACCAGCGTGGGAGGCTGTAGCTGCTGTTACAGCTGCTTTTTTTTTTCTTTTTGTAGTTCGTTCAAATGAAGGTGCTGGTTGACTTTTTTATTTGCAGGCTTCCCCCCCCTCCAGGCAAACAGAGAAATACAAGAGCTTGCTCTCCTTCCCAGCTTGCTCTCCTTCCAGCTGAGTGTGCTGGTTCCCACCCTCCCTGGGGCTTGTATTCTGCATGGACCAGACAGCATGGGCCAGCAAACTGTCAGCAGAGGTCTGGTCCTGCACTATGGATGATGTTCGCCAGCACCGGACTGTATCTCACATACGTTGGTCTACTCTAGACGCACTCTGTTACAGTTTATGCTAGTCCTCAATATCTACACCATCTTCAGACCTGGGCACAAGTAACTGCAGCCTGCGCTACGCTCGAGAGGGTTCAGTTAATTTTTAGACGAATGTATCAAACCCAGTAACGGACAGGTAGCTTCACTGATACCACAAAATATGACTGTATACAACAGACTTGCTATATCCATCTGTACAAGTATAAATCTATTCATTGGGGCGTAGTGACAGTGCTTCCAATTTACTGTGAGATCCAGGTGTGTGAAGGCCTTGGCCTTGCTGTAGGCGTGCGTAAGAGACCACCTAGATATAAGGTGGCATCCAGCTACCTGGAACGGGAAGTAATAAAACATCAGATGCAAATGCTAGATGCGTCACTCCCCTGGGTGTTGTTGGCTGTTGAATCTACCAGGTCACAGCTTTGGGATCCAAATCTGCTCCTAATAGTATATTTTTGACTGGTTCTTGGGCATTTTTGAAGAATCCGCAACAGCAGATTATCAACTTCTCTGTTGCTGATAAACTTCGAGGTATAAATAAATAAATCGAGGTATAAACCTCGATACAGTGTGATTCCCTAGGCCTTATTTACTATAGAAACTTCTGCCTTAGATGTAATATAGCTTATCAGTTTAAGTGTATTAGGCAACAGTCCTGGCATAGTAAATGCAGCTGATAACAGCAAAAAGGCACAAGCGTATGCTGATCTTGTTTTAAGAGTTGCAATAACCCGGCAGAATTACCTTTTGAAGGTATGAACTGCATCTATGAAATGACTGCCTGCCCACCCTTTTGAGAGGAGACCAGGCTTTAGATTGCAAACCATTAGGGGCACGAATTGTATCTTCTCTCAGCCCCCAGCACAATAGAGCCCTATCAACGCTGCGGTTAGAAGAGCCTTCAAGCTGATTAGTCACACCACAACTTGGGTTTCTTCCATGTGAGCGCTTAATTAGATTGAACTCTGCTAATTTAAGAGATAACAAGATAAGGTTAGCCTAGTTAAGTATATGTGGTGGTTTTATCTTTTATCAGCGGTAGGCTTCCCTTGTCTTTTTCTCTTACAAGTGTTTAACTTGCAATTCCCCTCAAGGTGTTATCAGCACTCACCTGAAAGAAAAGGAACTGGAGGCTCCCATTCTGCAGGGAGCAGGCAGCCCTGGAGAGGAGGCCCTGCGGAATGGGCAAGTCAATGAGCACTTTGGAGGCCTTCGGAGGATGACAATGGCCATTGTTTAAAGCCAGGTGGGGGGTTCATTGCCATGTAAATTGTGCCTGCATACACACACACATCTAGCTAGACCCAGTACTGCACTCCCTACAGATACAAGTAGAGAACATGTAACTACTCCCATACAAAATACACTGATTGTAAAATTATGATTAAGCCTGCTCTGTCTTAAATGATCATAACTGGTTTCAATGGAAGTGACCTTCCAGGGAAAACTGTACATCCATCCATCCATGTACATACACATGCACATAGCCTCAAGCCAGATGTGCCTAACCTGAAGGTGATCTCTGCACAAGTTTCTCAGTAATTACAGCTGCAGAACTTGTTTGACTTGAAAGGTTTGTTGGTTTCATAATTTCTAATCTCAAACACCCCCAAATAATGAATCAGACCTCAAAACTGTTATTTAGGCTCTCAAAAATGTAAGGAACTTTTGGGCTTATTTGTTCTCATTTCTTTAAGCCTTTGAAATCATGTTTCACACTCTTTATAGTGAAGACAAAGACAAAATGATTCAATGGAAGCTGAGATTCCTATCAGTTATTTCCAGGACCCAGACACATAAGATAACAGTAAAAAAAAAAAAAGAAAAAGAGAAAGAAAAAAGAGAGAGGTGTTATAAAATCACAGGCTGGAGACACCAGAGCTGTGTATTTTGTCAAGTACTAGGGATTTCCAAGGTAGGAGCAACTGTGCATGCTTGTGTCCAAGTGTGTAGAAGCTTGCAGCCCTGACTCGCGTGAGGGCACAGGAGCTCACTGCTAGGATGCAGGCAGCTGCTCTGTTAAGCCAGGGAAGTGCTGACCCCAAAGTACCTGCTGTTTATGTCTGAATGATCCTGGAAACAGCCACCGAGATTTCCTCCAGAAGCTGAAGATGTGGAGATGCTCCCTGATGAGCAGCATCTCCTGGTTAGTGACATGCAGTTGGGACCCCATATCTGTTCTTCTGTGCTGGTGTTGAGATGAATGATCCAGCACTCAAGTAATCAGGACAAACTGTAAGTGCTTGTGACTACTGGTTATGATCTCATCGCATCTGCCCGGACCTGCAGGGGAGCTACAGTAGGAAAAACAGCATTTTCATAAGCTCCATTTGCATTTTAAAAGAACTGACTTCAACCTGCTCTATATTTTGGAAGGCAGAAGGGAGAATAAGGATACAGGGCTCACGCAACACTGTTCCTGTGTCTAGAACAATAAAGAGGGAATGAATCAGCATAGATGAGAGAAAAGCTATTCTTGCTTTGTTATTCTTCTTATATTTATTCTCATTAGTATTACTGTTATTAGTATTATTATCATATATTAATAGTGTTATCATTATCATATATTATACACATCTTGATATATATTATTACTATTGTATTATATTTTATTTAGTTATTTATTCTGTTATTATAGTATTATAATATATTATAAGGTGATATTATTATATAATAAT
>NW_008794544.1:1222136-1240365 GCF_000699145.1 Aptenodytes forsteri
ATTATTATATAATAATTATATAATTAGTATTATTACTAATTATTACTATATTACATTATTATTACTATTATTAGTATTAGTATTATGCAGAAAAACTATGTGCCTGAAAAAAATTGCCCTCCTGGGCATGGCCACTTCAGGTCCAAGTGTAGTGAGAAATGCATAAGGTATGCAGGGAAAACATCCTCCCTTCTGTCATGCACTATCTCATAATAATAACTGGGGGCTTCAAACATGGAGCACAGCCTCACTTAATCCTGTACTAAACAAATACTAAAAAGAAACAGTCTTACCCCAGAAGTGCCTACAAATTGTGTACAAGGCATCTGTCCCGCAGAGAGAGGACATTGTTTTGAAAAGCTACCAGTATGCCTTTATTACAAGCACCATATTCAGCTGAACACTTGCATTTTTTTTTTATTACAGTTTCGGAATTAGTCCAAGTTAGCCTTTCCAGTCTCTCATCGTGCTGTGATTCATGCAGGTCTCCCAGCTCCTTTAGAAATTAGTCCTATCTGAGGTCAACCTATCTACAAAATTAGTCATCTGGCAAATGTTGGCGCCTCAGCTGTTGTGCATAACCTTCTTCTGCAGATTACTGATATATATGATATATACGTAGCACCTCCAAGCTCATTTCATCGTGCTAAAGCTCACTACTTATTTCTACTTCATTCTGTCTTTCTGAGGTTAGAATGTGTAAAAATACATAAATGCTGTAATGATTCATTTTTCTCATCTTCATAGTTTCTTGAAGCTCTCATCTTCATAGGCTTTTTCACACGTGGCAGACAGAGGCCTTGACTCACAAGCTGTCCACTTATCACCAGCTGGTGTGCATGATCTTCAGGTATGCTTCTCCCTTCCCCTTAAAATATAGGCGTTGAACTCTCTTTTACATGTTTTTAAAAGGTTTTGATTTTAATCATCAGCAGATGCAGTGATTGGTCATCTAGTATCCACATTTTGGGAACAACTTCAGCAAATGGCAGTAGCATGGGACAGATTATGTGTATAACACTTTGCCACTATCACATTTATCTAACAATAATCAGATACTTGTAATTCTGTATTGATTAATTCTTTGGTAACTGAAGCTGTGCTGCCAGATAGCATTCTCTTTTTTAGCTACAGAACAGTTTAAAGGGGATCACAAGGTCCGTGTTTGGTGTTGGGGTATTGTAGTTTAGGAGAAAAAAGGCGATGCTGTAAACTGGTGGTGTTGGCCGAAATGAATGCTCCCCCTGCTTGTCTCTTTGTCTGCACTGAATGGCACCACTGCGGACACAGCAGCCGGGGAGCATTGAGAAACAGCCACAATCTTTCTGTACGTGCAGCAACATCCTACGCTGAGAATAAATATTTGTCATATCCTACAGGTCCTCCTAAGCTGCAGATGAGAAGCAAATGAATCAAGTTTCAGGCAACAAGGAAATTAGTACCACAACTAGTCTTTCCATATATTTATGCACCACATCCCCATGTAATTTTTATGATAGTTTCCAGCATGTTCCTCTGAAACATGAGAATGGAAGTCAATAAGTATTAAATATTAACATAGGAGCTGGATACTAATGTCTGACCTTATCACTAGTCTAAAATTGGATATTTAATAAACATCATGAGACAGGGAAATCTCTTCTAATAGCATCATGAATCTTTAAAGTGCGGCTTCCCCCTGCTCCATTTCCTGCAATGAGCTCTCACCATGGCCTCTGCAGATATTTGTCTAAAGCCTGAACTTCATGTCAGTTCTCTTTAATCTTTTTAATATTGTTTGTAGCACAGTTTTCAGTGCATTGTCTTCTTTAGGTCCTCCTTGCTGCCTCTTCATTTCTTCTCTTTCTTCCCTTTTCCTTTTCCTTTTCCTTTTCCTTTTCCTCAGAAGGCCTTGCCCATTGTCACTCAGGTGATCTTTTTATTTCCTGGTCCACACTTAGGGAGGAAGCTGATCCAGAGCTTGCTCACTGCTGTGTGCTCTACATGTCCACATTGCTCACTATAGGATGCCTGTAGCTCGGTCCCCTATGGCCACACTTATGAGGGCAACCCAGTCGTGGGTTGCCTACACACACAATGATCCTTCTGATACGCAACACCAACACTTTTCTAAAAGAGACTTCATAACTTGTCTGCCAGATGTTGGGCTCAGAATGGCGTTGCAAAAGATTGGGTGAGGGGGAAATTTGTTGGACACAGTAGCTACATCATCAAGAGAAAAACAGCAGCTTCTGGGCCCTGGAGCATGACTGTCTGCACCATGACACTGGGAGCATGGTGCAGGCATGATTTGGCCCAGGCCAGTTTGTGCTATCCCAAGCGCATCCTGGGAGCAGATCAGGAACTGGTGCAAATCCCCACCAGGCATTTTCTCTGTGGCCACCCTGATCTAGATAAGATCTGGATAAGAGATAACAGCATGGAGGTAAGTCATCCTGCACAGCTAGCCTCCATGTGAAGAGACAGTTCATGGCATGTTTAATTTACTAGTACCACTGTAACCAGCGTTCCCAACCTAGGACACCCTTCAAATGGGTATGCACTTAGCTTTTGCAAAAATATTCTTTTTTTTTTCCCCCCTCTGAGATGGGCCTGTGTTAGCTTCTGTCTAAGTAATAGGTTTCTTTCCAAGCAGCATGGACAGGAGATGAGCTTAGGCTCAAATGCCAGCTTGGGACTACTGCAGAGTACAGTGTGGCTCTTTCTATCTTCTCCTTCCTTTGAATGTTCCCTCCATGTTCCCTTTCTGACAACTTTCTGCATATTTCACTACCAAGTTAATCTTGAAGTAGAAGACGACGGATGTGGTGAGACATGGTTCTGGTGAAGAGTTGGTATGATAGGCAGGGACAGCACCATTTTTCTGCAAACCTGCATGAATGCCACGGGGTCAGCACATAACATGAGACATCCATGATCAGAAGTGTGTGGTCCCTACTATGTGGAAATGTGGAAGTGCCAACTGCTACTCATAAACTTATGGGGGTAGATCAAGTCTTGGAGCTACTGTAATGGAGAATTATGCAATAAACTGCCTGAGGGATGGGATGCCATTCAGAGGGACCTAGACAAGCTCAAGAAGTGGGCCCATGTGAACCTCATGAGGTTCAACAAGGCCAAGTGCCAGGTCCTGCACCTGGGTTAGGGCAACCCCCGGTATCACCACAGGCTGGGGGATGAAGGGATTGAGAGCAGCCCTGCCGAGAAGGACTTGGGGGTACTGGTGGATGAAAAGCTGGACATGAGCCAGCAATGTGCACTCACAGCCCAGAAGGCCAACTATATCCTGGGCTGCATCAAAAGCAGCGTGGCCAGCAGGTGGAGGGAGGTGATTCTGCCCCTCTACTCTGCTCTGGTGAGACCTCACCTGGAGTACTGTGTCCAGCTCTGGAACCCTCAGCATAAGAAAGACACGGACCTTTTGGATCAGGTCTAGAGGAGGGTCACAAAAATGATCAGGGGGATGGAACACCTCTCCTATGAGGAAAGGCTGAGAGAGTTGGGGTTGTTGAGCCTGGAGAAGAGAAGGCTTCGGGGAGACCTTATTGCGGCCTTTCAATACTTAAAGGGGGCTTATAAGAAAGATGGGGACAGACTTTTTAGTAGGGCTTGTAGCGATAGGACAAAGGGTAATGGTTTTAAACTAAAAGAGGGTAGATTCAGGCTAGATATAAGGAAGAAATTTTTTACGATAAGGGTCATGAAGCACTGGAACAGGTTGCCCAGAGAGGTGGTAGCCATTCCTGGAAACATTCAAGGTCAGGTTTGATGGGGTTCGGTTCAACTTCATCTAGTTGAAGATGTCCCTGCTCATTGCAGGGGGTTTGGACTAGATGACCTTTAGAGGTCCCTTCCAACCCAAACCATTCTGTGATTGATTCTATGAAATGACAAATGTCATTGCATGAATAAGGTCTGTGACCTCCTCATGAGGTTATTTATGGCGTTGCTTGTATGGAATAGCTTGTTGAAACTATATTTTGATGACTTCTCTCCTGTACAAAACCTTGGACTTCATTGATAAAAACTGGTACTTTCCACCAAAGCCTAGTTAGTCCTGTTGTGGATTTAATAATATTAATGCAGCTTGCCTGGAAAATGCATGAATTCTCATTTATTTCCCCTAATGGCTGACTTTGCTAGCATGGTGAACAATGTGGGATAAGGAGCACCAGCTAACCATGTCTTATTCTATGAAAACCTGTTTACCTTCTCTTAACTTGGATGATGAAAGCTTTTGCTAAAGATTTTACTGAAATCTTGATAGAAAATAACTGCTTAGCTATAGGATGACAGTGGGGACTGAAAAGTAAATGCTCAGTGCTAAATGGAATGCTTGAGGTGAGGATTAGTGTGTGTGACTCATGTTAATAAATCCAGTCCAGCGCATAATATGGGATCAACCATAAATAGTTTTCCCTTCAGGTTTCCAAGTCATCTTCATAGCCTTGGGTTATTAGGGCACCACATGGGAGCCCAGTTATAGTCTTGCTTGGCCAGTCTCTTTACTGCTTCTCTCAAAAATACCCGCTTCTGTAGTTGGGATCATGCAGCTCCCTGCATCACCTCCTTTTCTGAGGCCCTCTGAGTGGCTCCAGGTGGAAACACAACGCAGAAATACAGGGCAAGGGAGAAGATGAGGTCCGGTGTGCTCATTCCAGAGGCAGGAGCGTGCACTTGCATTTGTGTCAGCATTTGTGCTGACACTGGCACAGCGCCATGACTTCAGTCGCAGTGACCCCGGAGCAGGACAGCACACAGGCCGACATGTCAGCTGGTCACGCACAGCGCAAAAGCCTTGTGGGAAGGCAACGGGAGAACCACTAAAATAAACATGACCGGAGGAAGATTATTGCAGCATAAAACCTTTTGGCTGATTTTAGCAGGGGAAGACCACAACAGTAATCTAGTTACATCCCAGGAAGGAAGCATGTCATGTGCATGCAGATCTTTATGCACAGAGGCAATTGGCTCAGAGTGGGTAATGCATACGTGTAAATAACTCCTTAAAATCTAGGCTACTGCAAGTCCACCTGGCCATCTACCTCAAAAATGCTCAGAAAGTAGTTCTCAAAATACCACATGTAGTTGCTGTGGGATAAACGGAAGTTAAAACTTCCATTATGTTCTTGTAAATGGACTCAACGTTAGTGAGATGAGCACCAGTACACTGAAAAAAAGGAAAGAAAGTTCCTTCTTTGCTCCTAAGGCTGAATAAAGAAAGACTGGAGACACATTCACACACCCTACTATTCAAAATAGAACTGTACATAAACTGTGGAGTTTGAGTAAGGGAAATGAGATCAGTAGCAGTTGTCAGGTATGAGTCATCCCTTCACAGTTTTTTGGACCATGGGAGTGAGCAGCATGTTCCAAGCAATATGCTTACCGGAGTAAAAAAATCAGTCACCACAACCTATTTACATCAAACAATATTATTGTGGCTACAGCCTCCAGGGAAAAACTGAGATGACTCCATAATGGAACTTCTGATAGCAAATAGAAGTAAATAGAAAGAGTGGGAGGAAAACTAATTTAATGAATATGGTTTATTTAAATATTTATAGAATAAATATTGCTCCAGTATGCATTCAGAGTAACTGAAAGCAAAATCTGGCTCTCCCCTCTTTAAAATATGAGGTGGGTAATATTTAATTTAAACCAAAAATGCTTATTATTAGATTCTGTAAGGTTGCATTGCAATATCTAACTTCTAGATGGCTGGCTTCTTTAGTGAGATCCAGAATGCAGAGCTAAGCACCCAAGCTTCCTTTGTGGTGTACCAGGAAAGAAGTAGAGGGATGCAGAAAGAAGAAGAAACTGCATACTCACTTCTTTTTTTTTTTTTTTTGTCAGCTGCAATTTATTGTGAACCTGCAGCTTCATTGTTCCTACGCATTACACGGGGCAAACTTTGCTTCACTTTTAGTCTAAATTTAATCTATTTCAAACAGTCTTTCGCCTTATCTACATTAGTGTTTTAGTTGAGGAATGTGCTTTTGAAACAAATTGTCCAGTTGTCCCCACTCACTGCATCTGGTGTAGCATGCTTGGAGTCTGTATACTAGACTCCTTTCAGATTAAATTAAACCATGAGATGGGCTCCGGGAGCACATCTGATGTGCTCGAACCACAAGTGCGTGTTCAGTCCATTGGACCAGACAAGAGCTCATCTTAAGTAACCCTCCTAAAAGGCAGCTAATGTAGATGTCAGGTTTTCAGCATGAACTGTTTCACTCTGCCGATCCACTCTTATTATGCTTCATTACTTGTGATGTAGACAGAGCCCTTTTCTCAGGTCACTGCAGGCTGCTTGGACTGAATTTTTTTTCTGCTTGCCATCTACCACTGGCCTACAGCTAGCTCTCACCTTCACCAGCATTCAACTGCCTCTTCAGAAATCATCAAATGGCTGCACACACACACAAAAATATATCTCTGTAAAGTGCAAATCAAATATTAGCAGATAGCTGACAGGTAGTGAATAACAAGTCTCCTGGCTATGGAAAAGACGGTGAGAATCAGCACTTTATTGATTGGTAAGAAAAACATCTTTAAAAGTTTAATATGTGTCTGCTTCACTTCCCCTTAGCTGCATAATCACTGGCACTTTCAACTCTCCCAGCAATCTGTTAACACAGGAGTACATGGGAGAGCAGGTTTCTGGCAAATCCCAACTACCTTGCATCAGTACAGTCAGGCCTTTATTAGATACCTGTATATGATCAGCCATATCAATATGCTACATAAACAAATGTCTCTGTTTAGCTCAGAGAATCAGTTACGTAGGCAGCTTGGGTCTCAAAGTGCTCCTATTGCCCAGCTTGGCAGGTCGCTCCTCCTCCCCCTGGCCCAGCTATCATTTTCTGCATGGAGAAATGTGCTCCGTGAGAGGGAGTGGGAATGCCTTTTTACAGACCCCATCCTGTGGGCGTGAGAGGCATGCTCAGAGCAGATGGTATCCCTTGCACGGGTATGGGTGTGAAGAACCTGGTTTCTCAAACTCACGCACTTCAGCATTAGGTAGGTGCCGAATTGCTCTCCACTGTCAAGGCCGAGCTACACCACGGCATGCCCTGAAGCAGCATTTTAGGTGTTTGTGACAGGATAAAGTAGGAAAGGAAATGGAAGCAACGCCTGAAATTAGGAATTTCCTGGCTTAGATGGAGCTATGGAGGTGGAGCAGGTTGCAGTGAATATAATTTATATATTATGTATAATTATATATAATTTAGCACCTGAAGTTGCAAAACTGAAGGAACCTCTTTGAACTCACTGCATGTTAAGAACTACGCAGGAGGAAGTACAGAATAATTAGTGTGCAGCAATACATACTTCTGCTTATTTCACAATAATTTTCCACTGTAAACTTTCTCCTGAGTCCTGTTGGATCTGGCCCTTAATTACCATTCACACAAGTGATTAAAAGTGTATCTTACTACTCTAATATTTCAATCTGAAATCAAATGGCCTTCTGTAGACAAAAGGCAGAGACCTCATTAAGAACAGTGGGTAATCTGTGTAGGGTTTCTCCAAGTTAAATGGAAAGAGAAAAACAGCCTCTGAAGGCCGTGATAGCTAAAAAGAGTAGGAACTTACATAATACATGGCATGAAAGAGTATCAGGAACAAAAACCTGGCCTGATGGAATGAGTCGCAAATGCTGAGGAAAGCAGGTTGGCTGTTGGAAGCATATTAGAGGCTGGAGCCAGGAAAAATAAGAAAAAGTAATGGAGAGAGTTGCCCTGGGACAGATCTGGAGACAGAAAATTTGGGCAAGCAGAGCTGAGAGGAAAAGCAGTCTTGGAAAGAGTGAGCAACACAACTGTGCACTGTTTGTTTCCAGGTTGTTTTGGGGACATAGGCATGCATGCACTTCCCTGTAAACAAACAGGACTGAACAACCAAGAATAACCTTACTCATACAATAATTTTCTCCTCTTGCTAGAAATAAACCCACAGTGCCATTGAATATTGGCTGAACTGAAACAAAATAGTCATATAATAGGAGCGTGTTGGAAAGCTGGCTCCTGCTGCATCAGCTGTATTGTTGTATCTGACCCCTCATGCACAGGAATGCAGGTGGAGCAGGGTCCCATAGCAGACATGTCTGGGAAGTCACCAACCCACGTCTAAGCAGCATCTTAGCTCTGGAACTGGTGGCTTCTGATTGCACATCCAGGTCCAGGTTTGCCTTCAGTGAGCAGGAAGCAGCCAAGCAGCAAGGTCTGAGATAGCTGTACTGTAGTTACAGGGTCAACTACTGAGCACCCTGCCCATTGCTTCTCCTGAAGTCTGCTACCTTGCAGGCCAAGTGTGTGTTTCTACAGAGTGTGGGCAAGCAGGCTGAGAGGAAAAGCAGTCTTGGAAAGAGTGAGCAACACAACTGTGCACTGTTTGTTTCCAGGTTGTTTTGGGGACATAGGCATGCATGCACTTCCCTGTAAACAAACAGGACTGAACAACCAAGAATAACCTTACTCATACAATAATTTTCTCCTCTTGCTAGAAATAAACCCACAGTGCCATTGAATATTGGCTGAACTGAAACAAAATAGTCATATAATAGGAGCGTGTTGGAAAGCTGGCTCCTGCTGCATCAGCTGTATTGTTGTATCTGACCCCTCATGCACAGGAATGCAGGTGGAGCAGGGTCCCATAGCAGACATGTCTGGGAAGTCACCAACCCACGTCTAAGCAGCATCTTAGCTCTGGAACTGGTGGCTTCTGATTGCACATCCAGGTCCAGGTTTGCCTTCAGTGAGCAGGAAGCAGCCAAGCAGCAAGGTCTGAGATAGCTGTACTGTAGTTACAGGGTCAACTACTGAGCACCCTGCCCATTGCTTCTCCTGAAGTCTGCTACCTTGCAGGCCAAGTGTGTGTTTCTACAGAGTGTCATTGATCTAAATGAAGCGCTCAGTTTTAAAGCCTTGGAGCGAAGCCAACAGGGAAACTTTCTGTGATAATGATCCTCCCTGTAGCTCATTGCAAATTACGTATTTCCCTGGGCAGGCAGGATGCTGGAGGTGTAGTCCTTCTAAACGTTATGTTCAGCAAACCGTGGGAGATACACAGAATTTCCTGTTGAAAGTTGAGTTTGTTTGGGTTTGTTTGTTTGTTAGGGTGCATGACATTTAATGTATTTTACAACAGCCTTTTACAACAGAAGGGTGGGAACAGAAATCTAGCTAATTTAGGAGTAAGCTTGCTGAATTTGTGCAGGGACTTCTATGATGTGGTTGCTATGCTAGCAGAGGGCTGGACTCAGCCTGTTTATAGCATCCCCCCCCCGATCCTCCTGCTGCAGTGCCTTTGAGGCTAAGCTTTCTGACAGTCTACATGGTCTTGACCTTTAAGATCACTTGAAGGTCACTATTTTTAGGTGCTGCAGTACACCTATTGCTCTTCATGGCACAGGCAGGAAGCTGGGCTTTCACCCAGACATAACCTTGTTACTTCGCTAGCAACAGGATGCACCAGCAATATGGCGTGAGCCCTGAGCGGGGCTTCCAGTGCACCTCCAGAGCATCACAGGAGAACCTCACACCAAGGTCATCATGGAAAAGCTGTAAGATGTGGTCCCCCCAGAAGTTTACCTTAGTCCTGATAAGCAAAAAATTGTCCAGTGAGCAACACATTGTAGCTCGTCTTCAACACCTGTAGCTCATGCCTCCTCCATGGCTATCAAACGCTATATGCCTTTCCTTGCTTAAGAACTCCAGCATTGATAGCTGAGCTCCAAAATGTTGTTCCCTGACAGATGGCTGCTAGACAGATTTGGGCTGTGTTAGTGCTTGGTGTTGACACCAACCAGCTAGTTCCCCTGGATGAGGAGCACTATGCTTACATAGGCTTAACGCCATTTTGTTCCTCTGCATCTACCATACACGCTGAGGCTTGTTCCTGCTCAGCAGTTTCCTCCACTCTTCCCATTCCCTGCCCAGCACGGGAGGCAGGCCTGACTTGCCCCTTATTTTTGTACAGGCACCAGCACAGCTGTGAACCAGCATTCCCAAGTGCACTGTGCACAGGCAAAGGAAGCCTCAGTAGAAGGGCTCTTTATTTGCCTACAAATCCTTTGCTGTGGTATGTGGACCCTAGCTACTCCTGCTGCTCCAGCCCATGTGTTTACCCCATGGCCCTGTCCTCCATCTCCACCAGCGTCAAGCTGCGATGCTGGATGAGTCCCATGCCACCCATGTGGAGCTGTGTGGCTCCCAGGCTGGGCACTCCCCAGCTGGGGCTGTGAGCACACATCAGAAACAGAGTTCAGGGCAGACTGTGTAAGGATGACAAGGTCATGTCAAAGCAGGACACATCGGGGTCCATGACCAGCCATGCCCCATCCGCTCAGCAGTCCCTGCCTCCCACCAGGGGCCATCCTTGGCTACCTCTCAGCCTTAGTCCCTGCAAAGCCTCAGTCCCCTGAGCCTTCATTCCTGCACGGTCAGCTTTTGAAAGCAGGTAGCAAGGCTGGTACTGCATCTTTTCAGGTGGGCTTCCAGGGACAGAGGCCATGGCTTGAACAGTCTGCCAAGCAAGTGGTCAAGGCAGAAAGGGACCAGTTGGGACAGCCCTCACAGAATGTTTTTCTGCCCACTCTGTTGTCCTCATACCTGCCAAGGCTGCACACTGCCTGCCAGCCTGCTGCTGGCTCCCTGTTGCTGCTAGCCCAGCCAGCGTTACGGCCACAGGGCACCCACTTCTTGCTGCGTATTCACTCACTCTTGTATGGAGGTATCTGTAATGCACTCACACTGTGGTCTCTTTGGCCAAAGTATTCTGTGCTTAGAAAATAAAAAAAAACCTCTTTGAGCACCCCGGGAGCATTTATGCAGAACTGGAGGTGGTGAGGAGGAACTATGCCATACCAAAGCTGTACTGCAAACATACCTGTTCCTGTCCATGCCTGTGCCACATGCCTATGAATGCCTGAGATAAGATCTTGTCCCATACGGGAAATCTGGAGCCTTCTGATCTGTACAGACACTGATTTAGGCTGAACCTCTGAGGTGGATGCCCTCTGTAGCTTACATGCAGGTCAACACAAATGCATTCAGGTTTTGGGGTCACTGCACTGCTGCTTCTTCATGCAGCACCCAAAGGGGCACCCTCAGATTTGACCTACCAGAGTCCTATAGACATGACTCATGATTCCTTACAACGCTATTCATCAGCAAGAGGATTCCTCGGGTGCACTTTCATTTGGTGTGCCACGTTATTGCTCTGCAGAACTATCAAGATCTTGGCACTCATAAAACATGAAGAAAATTAAAGCTTTGTTTAAAAATACAGGCCAAAGCTATACATGCTAGATAGTCACATAGCTCAGGTTGTTTCAGGGGTGACTGTGCAAATCATATCCTGGGTAATAGCTCTCTTGACAAGCCCCAGCAAAATATATTTTAGTTTCAGATTTAGCAAACTGTTACTGACATAATTCAGTCATAATATAACATGCTCTGAAGGAATATTGCTGCCTGTTCACTTTCAGTGTAACACTAAATATAACCCTTGTCATTTGGCCATGGGTAGGTTATCTTGGGAAAACCCCAGCTGTTTCAAAGAAAATTAAAAGTCATGCCCACATTATATAATACCTTTCAGTGAGATAAATCAGATTTAACCTGGGAAGTTTTGCCTGGGTCTAGCCCAGGGTAGTCCTTCTCAAGATCAGATGTTCATTTTCCCACAGATGTCTCCAAGGCAGCTATTTCCAGACTTTTCTTTCCTGTCAACTGTATTCATGTAGTTACAGCCCTAAAAGCCAGACTCCTCTCAGGTATATGTCAACTGGGTCAAACTCTTACGGTCAAACCTTGGCATGGTGATTTTAAACTTTGTGCTTTACTCACCTAGACAGTGTAGGCCCACCAGGGAAGAGTGCTTAGTAACAAACTCACACCTGCTAGAAGTGGGATGGGCTGTTACACCAGTGGTACAACACAGGCCAAGGCTGCTAACCACCTGGAAGGGGGACAAATGAAATGGGGGTTGGAGAAGGAGGGAGGACACACACATTCAAGGAGGATGTTCCTCTTTCACATAAATGAACTTTGAGGAAAGAGATCTGTTTGAGCACAGCTGACGGAGGTCCTGTTTCCTACAGGGTCCTCTGTGGAGACCCACTGACCCTTCAGATTGTGTCCACAAGGACAATGATAGTGTTCAATGCTCCATAAAGGTCTCTGGTATATTCTGTCTAACATAAATTAAGTCCATTTTTAACACCTTGCTTAATGGTACATTTATGGCAAAAAGAATGACTGTGGCAGAGGATATAAAATGCTACATTTAGTGACAGACTTGCCTGTCAGTTGGAAGTCTCTGGGTAATGAAACTGTCACCTTTAGACTCTCATCCCTCAGGCAAATGGGCAGTTGTATCAAGCTTGCAGACAACAAGTGGTGACAAGACTGGCTTTCGGCAGGCAGGCCTGGAGGAAGAGTTCTTCCAGCAGCTTTGTGTCTCTGGCTTAGGAATGAGGGGAGGAGGAGAGGGGAAATTCTGCCCATCCTACCAGAAAGTGGTGACACCATGGCTGTGACACCATTTGCTTCAAAAAGGGATAGAAAGCAAAGCCATAGGAACGTCTGAGGCTGTGGATGCAACTCCATCACTGTTGGTGATCGTTATGTCACAGTTTTACCAGAAAGAGATACGGGCTTTACCCGAAATCCACAGAAGTCACAAATTATCATTAGCTGCACTGTAGGAAAATCGCTTCTTGAGCAGCAGCTTGCACTTGCATATACCATGCAATGAGTAAAGACAGAAAAAGGAACTGTGTGTTACAGGTAATGCTGAAATTCCAATTAATAAGCGATAGATAAGGAGGCTTAAAATGCATTTTCATTGAAAAAGAAAAATCTTGATTCTTAGTTTCATAGTTAGCCAGTACGAGTGACAACAGTGACGTGAGGAACAGATTGAATATAAATGGAACATAACCAGCAGCAACATTTGAAGTGACTTATAAAAATGGGAACAGGAAGTACAGAAGGTCAAGGAAAAAAGCTCAGTACTCTCCTGATCATGTATTGCTACCATGTAAAATGGGGTTTAGCCACAAAAACTGTCAAGTGTGTAAAGCACAGGCAAGCCTTCTGCTAGACTGTCAGCTGAAACAAAGGTCTCATTTAGGCAGAAAGAATCTCTGTCAAAACAAATGCTACAGGCTTTACCTGTCTTTCTGGGCATCTTTAATGGCCACGCATTCCCAAACATAGGCCAGGAGTCTGTGCATAACACAAGGAAAAGTGCATTTACTAGAAAGGGAAATGAAACACCAGTTGGGCAGACCTCCTGCCATTCTGAAGGCATGAGAGAGAAGATGCCTTCTCCTCCAGTAACTTTAGAGGTAACCCATTGACTAAGTAGTCTAGCTAGTGGTCCAGCTACCATGTCACCATCTGGGATGGTGAATGATTCTCACTGCTCAAGTCACTCACAGGCTAGAATGCCGCTTGTGCTTTGGTATCAGTGGAGAATGTCATCCTACAGCTTTGAGGGTCATTTAGACCAACCTGATGGAAATGCTGCCTCCTTCCGTTCTGAGGCTTTACATAGTTCAGCTCCAGATATTCCAGCTCTATTTAGAGGCAAATAGGAGGAACCTCAACAGACTGTTGCTGTCATCTGCACCTCCTGCCTTACTGCCTATGAAACAATCCAACAAAAGCACTGTAGCCTTTGGGGCAAAAAAAGAGTATTATTCAAGGCCCTGGTGCTGATCCGTGCCACCTTGGCACAGGGAAGCCCTCTCTCCTCCCTGTTCATGCAGTCTTACTTCATACACAGCTATGACAGTTGTGAAAGTATGTCGCAGGAATTCTGGGCAGAAAGCCCCAAGCAAAAAGTTGTTTTGGGGCCATCCTGCCTGCTCCCCAGGGGTGTGCATAGAGCCCACTTCCAGCTCTGCAGCTCTGGGCAAGCTGTGTAGGAACCTGCTCGGTGGCCACTCTTCCCTCTCCTCACCTGCAGCAGGACCTGAGGGCTCTTGCCTGCATCTCCAAGGGGTAACTCTCACTTGGGAAATATTAACAGAATTAAAATGTTAAAACAGAGTGGAAGGAAATGCAGGTCAGCCAGCACTGTTTTTATCTACTGTCCAAAAGCAGTTGAATCTGACAACCCTTAAAACCCAAGAAGCATGGAAAACATAAGCACTGAATAATAGTATATTTTCAAAACATTCTGACACATGTTCAATAAATGTCAGCTGCACAATGAAGAGGCGCAGTGCTATGTATTTGTAGCCATACTTGGAAGTGAAGTAAAATCTAATCATTATTACCCTAGGGAGGGGAGTTATACCAACATACTCCCTTTAAGTTACCACAAGGATTGAAAAATGGAAGGATAACCGAGGACTGCCCAGGAAACCCCCCAGACACAGTACAAGTGAAACATATTCTTTGGGCACAGCATTTCGACTGATATTTAATCTAATTATTTTTTTTTAAACTGCCGGCAATGAAATGTGCAGCTGTGCTCTGAGAACCAAAGATCAAGAAGAACCTTGGAACAATAATGTGATGATAAATAGAGTAGAAATGGACAATAAATCACAATGCATTAACAGCAAGAATAATGCCTGGGACCTAGCGATTATCGAATTATGTAAAGTCATTTGCTGTGAAGCAATTACCTTCCACAGTATTTCCGATTATCGCAGTAAGTGGCCAGCTCTATTGATTCAAGATAGGTCTATAATGTAGGGAGCTAAAAAAAGTGTTTCCATGCCTTGGGAATGTGAATTCTGTTAATGCATTACTAGCAAATATTGCCGCAGAATATGGGACAAAGCAACAAGAACATTGACAAATGCCAGGGCCAGGGTTACTACGACACTGTTACATTGTACAACAATGCTGAGGAATATGCTGACCATGCTGTTTAATTTATTTCCTGTTGTTCCCTTAGCTTTAGTCTTAGACTTGCTATTGTTTTTAGTTGAATGATTTTAAATTGTTCTCTTTCAGGTAGAAATTTTAGAGGGGAATCTCTGCACTTCTGTATTTGTGAAATGTTAACCTGTGCTAAAAAGATGAGTGCTGTCTTGTAAAAAGTTGCTATTAAGCAACTGTTTGCCAAAAGGAAAAAAAAACATTGAAGAAATGCAAAGCATGATTTACTATCACCCATGAAAACTTTACCAAGTTACCTGATTGTGTGACAGTATTAGCTAGCAGCTAAAAATAATAAAAGGATGCTTTATGGTACGCAGGTTAAGCACAAAGAGGTGAATCTTAATGTGCTCACCTGGTTTGCCATTCTTCCCTTCAGTACAATATCTGCCGTAATGAACGGGAAGAATTTGCAGAGAATTTGCAGGCATTCTGCTAAATGCAGCAAGACTTGCCTGAAGCCTGTGTCTACCATTGACATGTTTATCACTGTTACGGTACTGGTGGGGATGTGGACAAATAATATACCCAATAAAAGTAGTGAGGCTGGGGAACTTTGTAATTTTTGAGGTTATATTAGCCAAAAAGGTACTTTGATTGGTGCAACTCATTTTGTTTAGAAAACTAGTAGCAGCTATGCTAACGAGAGAACTCTTTGATTAATCCCTTGCTTACATGAAAAGGGACTTGCTAGCCTAGATGAAGTAACAGTATTAGCTCAGCAAACTTTTTAAAATGTAGAAGCCAAAGTGAGGCCTGAATAAAACTGGAGGCCCAGGATACCTCCTTGAAGCTGGACCTGTGAGGTAGGACTGGAGACAATTTAGCCTGAATCTCTCCAAAATTAATCATGTTAGCTGAAGTCATCCAGCACTGGGTTTCCTCTCCCTCAGCTCAAACACTCTGGCAACCAGGGCGCTGTAGTATCAGGCCAGCCTGGGATCCTGCTTAAGAAGAGTATTTCTAGCGAACGAAGCATGCATAAACCCAATACTACAGCTTCAAACTGCTTAGCATTTATTTGCCATTTATACTGGGTCAGTAAGAGAACAGTGTAGGTCCCTGTACAGTCCCTGGTCCAGTGCCCACTTTACAGGCTTCAGGGCTAAGGCTGGGGAACTTTATATTGATGATACAGCAAGGCTCATTGTATAGCGACCTGCAAGAAAAGAGGCAGATTGTAAAGCTTGGGTGTTCATATCCTGTATGAAGCAGGCACACTGGTGGTCACATAGCATGCCCTTACATAGGAGTTATGTTTCTAGAGGGATGTTATTGTGGTTCTACGTGGGCTCTCAAAGGCCCAGTTTGGACCCAAACAGAAAGTGTGGGATTTGTCCTCTTGTTTTCACCCATATAAAAGAAAATGCACTGGACATACATTTCAGTCACTGGACCACAGAGCAGCAGCTGGAAAGGTCTGAATTAAACCCCAAATTGGCAAGGCTTTCTAATAAAAACCTTATTGTGCCCATCTGCTGCAGCACATTAGGCACCTGAAAGTCACAAAGTCAAAGCCATTAAAATATTGCACAAACAAACAGAAGATAAAACTTACATTGGCAAATACAGTTAAATCATTGTGGCAAGCCAAAAGCCTCTGCAAACACAGACTTCTGAGAGGATTTATCCAGCTTCAGAAAACTGGAGGTGGTGGGGAGGTTCTCATGGCACGTACAGCTCAAATTCAACTACAGCTCTTGTTGCTTGGAAGCCCTATGGCCTAGCAAGTCAACCTTTAAACTACATCGCACCTCAACACCAGTCTTTTTAAAACCTGAATACACTATGGCTTAACAAGGTATGGACTGTAGCTTACCTTGTCTTTAACCTTCGTCTCTGATTTTTGCAGGGAACCCACTGCTCTGGGTTCGTCCTTCTCAAGGCTTCTCTTTCCACAAGCATCAGCTTTGAAATCCAGCACAGGGAGATGGAAAGGGAAAAGCAGATAGAAATGTGCTTGAGAATGTAGAGCTAGAAACTAACAGAGCTGCCTGTGACAGAGCATGGTGAAGCTTCAGCTGTGTTGAGACATCATCTACGGGTGAAACCACATACAACCAAGTTGCTGAGAAAGCTGGGCAGCAGGCACCGATTAAGACTATGTCTCTGTTACACCCTGCAGTTTGCTGTAGAGTTGGAGCTCTTTACAGCTTGGGCACCAAAGGGAACTGATATGATGTCTCAAGTATCGACCAGATCTACAGACATACAAAGGAAAAGAATTTAAGTTAGTACAGCTGGAAAACCCACTGGCAGAGTTGTCCACATTTTCCCCAGTGCTGGATATCATAAAGGACACCCACCACCTTTCCATTGCTCATTCAGTCTTAACTGAGGCTCCTTTGTACTCACCAGGTGTGGTCTCCAGTTGTATCACCTCGTAATTGCACAGGACGTGATCTACTCCAGGGATTAATTAGAGCTGGTGAGGAGGCTGTGGTCTGTTCTCTGAGACCTTTGCTTTAAATATTGCAAAAGTTTACTTTTAGAGCGTATGGACATGGAAGGAAAAGTGCCTCACTTTACACTGCAGGGAAGGCTAGAGAGCCAGGCTCCATGTCCTCCTGGGAAATGCGAAATTAAAAAAAAATCATGAATGGGATAGAGTAGCAAGACCATGCTAAACATGACATATGAAATATGTGTTGATCAGCAGTACTGTGTCAGCATAGCTATGGCTGAAAGTGTAAAACAAGAACAGACCCGAACTGCATATTAATTTACATACTTGCATCCACAAAAACTTCAGTGTGGGCTTACACAAGGGCAATGAAACTTACCTTGTAGTATAGTTGAATAGGTGTCCTGATTTCGGCTGGGATAGAGTTAATTTTCTTCCTAGTAGCTGGTACAGTGCTGTGTTTTGGATTTAGGATGAGAATAATGTTGATAACACACTGATGTTTTAGTTGTTGCTGAGCAGTGCTGACACTAGTCAAGGACTTTTCAGCTTCTCATGCCCTGCCAGCGAGAAGCTGGGAGGGGGCACAGCCAGGACAGCTGACCCAAACTGGCCAAAGAGATATTCCATACCATATGACGTCATGCTCAGTATATAAACTGGGGGGGAGTTGGTCAGGGGGTGGTGACAGCTGCTCAGGAACTGTCTGGGCATCGGTCGGCAGGTGGTAAGCAATTGCATTGTGCATCACTTGCTTTATATATTCTTGTTACTATTATTATTATTATTTTATTTTAATTATTAAACTGTTTTTATCTCAACCCACGAGTTTTTCTCACTTCTACTCTTCCAATTCTCTCCCCCATCCCACCGGGTGGGGGGGAGTGAGCGAGCGGCTGCGTGGTGCTCAGTTGCC
>NW_008794544.1:1240841-1242162 GCF_000699145.1 Aptenodytes forsteri
GCTCCTTCACCTTCCCTTTCTCCTTCAGGCTAGTTACAACAGCTCTTAAGAATTTTTAATATCCTTGGGATGTTCAAACCGGCATGGTCCTATTGCTATGTCTTCCCAAATGTGTTCAGGTCTTGTTTAAGGTTAAACTATTATTTAAGAATACCATCCAGAGATCAACCCCTGCGACAGGCACTGTGGCTACTCAAACCCTGGTGACAGGCTGTACTAATGAAATAGCGCTTTTGGTAATTTAAGCTGCATCTTTACTAATCCTGCCCAGAGAAACTAAGGGCTTTTGTTCTCAAAGAAGTAATACTGTGGTATTAGAAAAAAAACGCCCAAGGAAAGGGTGTTGCTAAGAAGGAAAATATTTGGAGTAGAGATACTGCTGATGAAAGAGAGGAACAACTGAAACAAGGGAGAAGAGATAGAAAGGAGCAGTGTTCTTACATTCCTTTAGCAACCTCTTCTGAGGTGTCCAGACCCTCATTTGGGAAGGCATTTGTGCTCACTCAGATATCCCTGCTCTTTCATCCTCTATCAGGCTTCAGCACAGTACTTCCCGAATCTCTCAGGTGTGCTCTGCTGACTCAACTTTGATGGGATAAATGGGCCACAGCGTCCAAGGTGGAAACACGATCCTGCTACAGTTGAATGTGTTTATTGGAGACTGAGAATACAGAGAGGAGAGCCTGCTTATTCCTAGGGTGACAACCACGTTATAAACTTTCAAGCTGTTACTAAAAACCCTGTAAACAAAGAAAAGGCAGCTAGAATGGATAATCTGAAGTATTTACTAGCACTTTCATTTGAACAAAATCTCATATCATTTCTTCCAAGCCACAAAGAATATTAAAACCTCCTTTGGCGTGGCCTTTAGGGTGGTTAATGATGGGAACAAGCGTTCCTTTGGGCTACATAAGGAGGAAAAGAGTAAAAAACATCTAGGGCTCCACTGCTGTAGCTAATGTGCAATTCTGTTTCCATGAAGAAGAAACAGACCCAGAAGGGACAGACTTTTTAGCTTCGTTTTCACCAGAGGACAGATTCGATCTGAGGGACAAGAGATTTGGCAAGGAAGGGAAACACTGGGGACAACAAGAGATGGGGGAAGAGGCAAGACAGGAGCTCAGCTCTTCAATTTCAGATTGTCCTGGAGGACTGGGCCAAAGCCCCTCTTTGACTCAGCCACCTTGGGGCCCCTGGGATGGTGGGTTTCCTCACATCCCAGAGGAAACTGGCGAGCACAGTAGCCAGCTCCTGACCCCTGTTGGGTGGCTTTACAGCCACTAGGCCCGGCCCCCCCCCCCCGCCCCGCCCGGCGCGCGGG
>NW_008794544.1:1246292-1263759 GCF_000699145.1 Aptenodytes forsteri
TGGGGGGAGCCCCAAGGAGGCTGACAGTGCCAGGCAGGGCTGCGGGTGCCCTCAGGGCCTCGAAGCTTTTTTCCCTTCATCTTCTCCGGGATTTTAAATTCTTTTGCTGTTTTTTTTGCAGCTTTTTCATTATTTTTTTCCAGTCCTGATGAACGCATGATAGATTGGCTGGTGGTTCCTCACCATCCAACCTGGGCCACGGCGGGGCTGGAAGCAGCGGGTGCTGCCGGTGGAAGCAGCGGGTACTGCCGGCACCTGCTGGGTGTTTCCCCTTTTTTCCTGGGTCCCCTCTCCGGACACCCCCAAGGCAGTGCGGGGCTAGCACACCTTTGGTGTGGGCTCTGTGCTACCCCCTGGCACCAGCCTGAGGCGTGGGCGGCCCCTCGAAAGCAGGGCATGAGGGTTAGCAGGAGGCGAGACAAAGAAATGAAGGGAGGACAGATGATGGAGGAGGTATTGACTCACGGAGTTGCAGCGGTAGCCGTGTTGGAGCTGTAGTACTGTGGACATGTAATAGGAGCAATATTTGGGGGAGAGAGACATTATTCTGAAGCACGAGGTTGCTTATTCTTCCAGTTATTTCAAGTGCTGTAATAAAAGCAATTACTTTCTATAAACCTTTGCATACTGTCAGGTCTAAGGTGAAGGAATGAGTAAACAAGGAACTGGAGCGACATCAACTGCAGTCTGGTGCGTGCACTCCCCCCCTTATATCTGCCCATTTAATTTATTTATGCATTTGAACTTGCTACATTTCCCCCTCCTTTCTCTCCGCCGTCCTCTCTCCCTGCAGGGCTCTCCTTCCTCCCTCCTGCCCGGTCCCCTGCGCTGCCTCTCGCTGCCTGCCCCTGCCCGGCACCCCAGGGCTGGGATGGGGTCCCAGGGCTCCCCAGCCCCGCTGCCCCTGCTCCTGGGGCTGGGGGAAAGCTTGATAGTCGGCTGTGGAAATTTTACATTGTGATAGTTTTTCATGGGAAGGGTGGGTTAATTAAGTCACTAAATACTTTCTTATCTCTGGCAGGCAAAATTAGGGAGTCACCTTTACTGGAAGTATTTCAAAGCAAAAGAACTTCAGTTCTGTTTTCTCCTTGTTTCTCTGTCACACAAAGCCCAGCATTTTAAAGCACCAATTGTTTCAAGCTTTAAAGTAGCTTGTGTTACTTTTTGGTATATCTTGTGGTTGATTGTACCAATTCTGCCTTAGCATTTTGGAACATAACAAAATAATTTCCTTCTTTCCTCCTCTCCTACTGCATACATTATCAGGAGTGCAAATAATCATCCTTTTGATTTCTTTTACCTATTTTACAAAACAAAAAGTCTTACCCATGCAATGCAAACAATTTAATTTGAACAATTAAAGAAAAACAACTTAACTGGAACCCACTGCCATAATTTTAAGACTTTTTCCCGGTAAGCGCTTTGGGGAAATGATGGCGACTGGAGCCAGCGATGATTTGGTTTATTTTTCCAAAAAGAGCTGAGCCCTGCTGAGTCAGTAGTGTGCAGGATTGAGCTGAAACTGCTAAAAAGACTTTCCAAACAAGGCCTGATGAAAAAGCTTAGAATATTGTCTCTAAAAAAGGAAAATATTGTTCCCTATAGCGGCAGAGCTATTGAGTTTTTATTGCCTTTGAAAATCATTCAGTACTTAGGAATACATATTGGAAGAGTTATATTGTAGACTTTGCAACACACATTTAAATTGCAAATTTTCCTTCATTATTTCATGAAACATGTTTCTTATTTTTATTATTTTGAATAGATTCCTCTGTTGAAAAAACGTAAAGTCATTTTCAAATAGAGTTGGTAAATACTTTAAATACTTTAGTTTTAATTGCAAATAAACTATGGCTGAACCCCCAAACCCATTGCTCCCAAAATCAGCACATAAATTTTGAGGGATAAAAGGAGATATTGGGTCTTTATCTGACTACAGAATTTAAAATTTTTAACTCTAGTGGCTGAGACTTCCCATTTTCAGGCTTTCTCAAATGTGAAGGAGAATTTTCTTTAAGATCTTATTGTAAAGCAAGGGTTTAAATTCCTCACAACCAAATAATTCCTGGAAGCTTTAAAGAAAACACTAGACCTTGGAACACATTCTATAGAATTTCAAAAATGCAAAACAAATCTCATTGGCTTGAAACAGTTATTTAAAGCAAAAAAACCCTACATCTAGATATGTTCTTTTGGAAAAAAAATTGTGGACCTGGAAATATCCCAGCCTTCTCGGACAACACTGATACTCTTCTCATGCAGCTATTGATCTGGGGGTATTTCAAAGACTGGGGGCTTGTGCAGTGGGCTTCATCAGATCCTTTGAAGTTTCTCCCCTGCTGCGTTTCGGTTATAAATTGTAATTTCTGAGTGTGGTATTGCTAACCTCAGAATATTCATTATTCTCTGCTCTGCTATTTTGAGACTTTATACATAAATTTCATCTCAAAATTAGGCTAAAAAGTAGTCCTTTATATAAAGATAGCCTTCTGAAGACCTCTTTTATGTACTTTCTTGTTTGTTTACTCGGGGGGCAGTCTTTAGCCGGAGTTGCCAAGCCCTCTTCTGTTGTAATTAAATGGTACATTTGGAGCAAAAGGAAAATATGTAGTGGTTTGTTTATTCAGGAGGAAATGTTTGCTTTAATTTAACAGATTATATTCTTGAAAAGGAACAGGACCAAAAATAGACCCTGAGCCAAATTCTGCCTTTAGCTACATCTTGCAATCCTAAGCGCTGCCAGAGCCGTGCTAGGGAGCGGGTCCCTGAGAAACCGCGGAGGCTGTGCTGGGGCTGTGTTACATCTCTGCAGGACTGGGAGGGGAGATAATAACCTTCCTCTGACAGCTAGAAAAACTGGCCTTTGGTCTGCTTGTCTGCCAGCTCCAACCTCTGGCTGCGCTGAGGGAAGAAGCTGGGGAATGTACTCCGCACATGTGGCACCCCCACGGCGGGAGGCTCCCTGGGCACATCACAAACCAGCTGTGAACGACTGCGGAGAACAGGGAGAGCGACTGCATCTGTGGCAACTGAGACATAGCAGCTGAAATCACCAGTCTGATAAAATACACAGTCACCTTGAACCGAGTGTGGAAAGTTCATGCATCTCTTCTCCAGTGGTGGCTCCCATCGGCGATTTGAATACTTAATTCTGCTCTTGGAGATACCTATATGAACCAAGGGCCTGAAACAACTGGCTACCAGTTGTCTTGTGATTTAGTCTTAGGATCAAGATTTTGTACAATAAGGGCCCATTCCTGCTTGGTCTTGGGGTACCTCTGCAATGCAGATACACATAATTGAGCTGATGCTGGAGTGAGGAGCACGCTAGCTTCCTGCTCCCGGGTAGCGTAGCGCTATTCTGCAAAACAAACAAGGACTAGTCGTGGAAAGGGCATAAGGTTAGTAAAGGGTAGTAAAATCTTAAAGATTTTAATTGCACTTAGAGTAATTCTTCCCCTCTTTTTAAAGAGACAGACAAAATATCCTGGATGTATTACAGTGAAAACATCCCATCCCTACTTACCTTCCTTCTCAACTCCAGGTCTCAGTGAACGCAGAAGCAAGGGAGAGGTGGGGGGTGGGGAGGTGTGCAGACCATTACAGTGAACCTTTTTCTCTCTTCCAAAAAAACCAAACCACAAATAAAGCATTTAAATTACTGGAAGTCATAGCTGCATATTTCAGGAAATTGGAAATTTCAGTCAATTAGGAAATAAAAAGAAGAAGGGAAATAAAAGAATTCCCAGTGCATTGGGATTCTACTATGCATTGCCATGATTCAGCTTTTCCCCTTTTTGGGTGGAATGAGATGAGGGGAGAACATTTAATGTTGTTAGGGCTGGGCATCCTAAAAGGGAAAACCGATAGCAGTGGCCAGTACACCAGCGGGTCATTTTCAGCAGCTCACTGGACACTGTTAGGGAGCAACAGCTACTGTTGAGGGTGCTTGTGTTCAAGCTCTGCAATTCTATCATTTTAAGGCTTTGATCTTTTGACCTTCATCTCCATCCCTTCGCTACAGAAAGCAAAACACTGAACAATAGTGGATAACTAAGGAAGTGTATAAGAACAGGAAAAATACAGAAATAAAATACATGCCTGATCTGCAGCCATTTGCAGCTTAGACAGAAGGGGCGATTTGTATTAAACAGCATTTGATGGCTTTTTCTTCCTTTTTTGTCCAATTGCTCCTTGAACTTATAGGAACTTCCCACACTTCCAGTGTCTGTGACAAGAAGCTCCACAGCTTAACGCTGTATGGTGCTAAGAAGTATTTTCCATTATTTTAACTGTTTTGTTTCATCCCTCCTGATTTTTTTGTATTGTAAGAGAAAGTTGTTCTCTGCTTTCATTTTCTTCATCAACCGTGATTTTATCAACCTCTGCCATAAGTCCCCTGCCCCCTTAATTTCTTTTCCCTGAGGAACACATGACCTGGAAAATAGAAGCGTATGAAGTTCTTCCAGGTACATTTAGCAGAACAGAGTCACAAAGTGTCTGCTCATAGAAGCAGAAGGAACAGCCTTAGTCTGCGCTACAGAGTCTTCTTTCTTTGGAAATGTCTTTGTGCAGGATAACGCTCAAATTTGAGTCCTAAAAGCAAGACCTTGACCTTCTGCCAGTCTAGTTAAACCAGCTTTACAAGCATTATAAATCCTGGGCTGGTTCAAGGATTTTGAACAACTACACATCGTTTTGAATCACAAGCAGCAACAAAACCTTCGTGTTGCATTCCTGTGACTACTTTAGTGACAATTTTAAACTTTGGAGAAATAAAATGTTACTTTCAAGGTCTGTAGATAAAGGATCTATTTCAGGGAAGTATTTTCAATGTTTGCAGCTAGTGTTTCTCCTCTTTGGCTCTTCTTTCTTTAGTATTAATTGTACCATATTTCCCAACAAACTGCATCTGCCCTCCAGGTTTGGGGGGCTCTATTTTGCAGCTGTATTTACTATATACAGGAATTTGAAGGTGTTAGGAGGGTCTGATGCTATTGTGCAATGACTCTACTGCTCCACCTGCAGGCCTGGGGCTTATATTTAAATGCACTTTGTATGGGCCAAAGACTTTTGCATTTTAGAGGCAGAGGTATGTTGAACCAGTGTGTGTGTCCTCACATCAGTGGAACTGAAGACCTGGCAAGAGATTTTATTGCTATTTGGTTTGGGAATAATTTTACATTGGAGAAAGTGAAAACATTCATCTGGCACCTATAAACCACAATATTTGGTTTCCTACATCACTTTGCACTCACAGGCTATTCTGGTTACATCTGCAAGTGCCTAGGATGATTCTGGAAAATGGCTTGCAGGTGCGTTGCAAGACAAAACCAGCCCTTGCTGCCCTGCAACAGGACTTTGGCATGAGACCCCAGAGTGAAATCACACTTTATCTCAGACATAGCTGAGAAGCTCAAGGACAGAAAGGAGGATGGGACCAGCTGGGAAGGACTAAACAAATCAGCCTGAACACCCACACTTCATTCTACTCAAATGGCCTTGAAATGTGTTTACAGATAAAAGAGCTGTGAATTGTACTATTTGACTGTGCTGGGAACTACTGTAGGAAATCAGCGTAGGAAGCCTGGGTTAGTTTATTACCTTCACAAAACCTTAGGAAGTTATTTGCTTTCTGTTAAAATATTATTGTGCTAAGAAGCTTTTCATAGCAGAGCCTTTCCTATGTAGCATTAAATTTACTGCTGGCCTTATTTTGGTAACAAGCAAAGTACAAGGAAGGAGCACATTGCAAAGCAAAGCCACAAACCCCTGTGACTCTGCAACTGCTTGCAAAACAGAACTGATGATCGGATGAGGAATCTGATCATGGCCACAGGGGAGATAAAATGGTGTTTCAGATTCAGAGAGGGCTCTAGCAAGGAGCTCTCACTGCTGGTCGGATCTTCCTTTTTGCTAGGTTGGGAGAGGTGCCCGTGTTGCCCTTGGCTGAGCACGCTGGCAGGAGGCAGCGGCGTGATGAGCACTGGCGCCACACTGTGCCTGGTTCTGATGGCTGTTTATAAGTGCACTTTCTTTGCTGTTTGTTATGTGGTTCAGAATATGGTGTCTAACAGGCAAGAAAGCTTGCAGAGTATAAACACATAACACCCATTTGCCTGCCTTCGTGAGCAGTTCTCACGCAGATGATCTCTTAGACGTCCCTCGCTTATCCTGCTAATTAGTCTTCTAGTCCTATATCCTCAGAACCAATGCAGCCTCTGCCAAGAATCAATAAAATGCAAAGCAGCAGGCAGCCAGTATGCAGCCCATTAGATACCAGATGCTCATGTCAGGGTGCTTTCCTATATCAGCATACCAAGAAACCTGGGAGGAACATCTGAAAAGGACTCCCTACCTCTAGGGTCTTGCATATCTGTGCAGTGTCCTCAGGATATGGCTTTCCAGAATTGGATGTGATGTGATTTTTACCATTGTTACCACAGAAACTAAGTAACCTGGAATGAGCCAACTCTTGTTATCCCTCAGACCTATGCTGCTCCAGGCACGAGAGATCCCTGCACAGTCTGAAAGAGAAAAAGCGCCCACTGCAGCTGTGAGCCCTCTCCCAAACTTCCACCGTCTCAGTGTAAATCACTTTTATGCATTAATTTAAACCTCTCTGTTTCCACAGTGTACATGTTATCAGTGTTTGAGCATTTACTGCTGTTTGCTCTTTTAGTAGGTGCACTTTAGGGTTACTGAAATTGTGTTTTGTTTATAGGAATACTTTTGTGAACACTCTGGGTTTCCCACGCAGGATTCACAAAGCATTTGCAGGACAGCCTTTGTACGTATTATGAACGTACCTTGTCCTTGTACGCCAGTGTTTAATATTCATGGAGCACCAAAAGCAAATGTGAGGCACCATGGGATGTATGGATTCCATATAATGTGTCCCAAATGGTCAGGTTTTCACAAGGGACATCAAAACCTCTGGAAAGTCACTGAGCCTTCATGTCCCAGCTGTGGCAAAGCTCTCTCCTTTGCTTTCCCAGGTGCTGTGCGGGATGCAGTGCACAATTACAATTTGAAACAGGTATTGCTCTGTTGCCTTAATCTTCCTGTTAATAGCTACCATGTACGGCTCATTTTCCCAGCCACTTTCAGTCTCAGCTTCAGAGAGGAGTTGTTAAACAAGTTTTGCTCTGTGAGGCAGCAGAAGGCTTCAATGCTTGCCGCAGGAGAGGACGGGGTGCCTCAGGATAAGAGCAGGAAGGCTGATTCTGTTAACATGCATCAGACAGAAGAAGAGGTTACGGTGCTTTAGGCTCCCACGCAATGAGGACTAGCCCATGTGTCAGAGGTTCACACGACACTGTGCTCACGTAGCTACATCTGCCTGCTGTGTGTGGTATTCATTCTCCCTTGGAGAAAACACCTGAGAGATCTTGAGACGCAAGCGATGGCGTTTACTGCCCTAACACCACCACAGCATGAAGAGCTGCCATGCCCATAGCTGTCTGCTGGCAGTTTGAAAATGTCACAGCCTACCTGAGCAGTTGGGTGGGGTGGGGAGAGAAGAGCCCTTCAATTTGTCCCAAAGACTGGAGTGCGGTTACCTGTGCTGTGTATCCCACCGAGACTCACCGAGCAATCCCGTGGCACGCAGGGCTCAGCACAACACAGAGAGCCTTGCCGCACCGAGCACATTCATGGTGGAAAATTCCCAATGCATTCCCAGGGAAGCAGTGAGAAGCTCTTCCGTAAAAGATTGTTGTTTGTGGAGATGCTCCATTTCATGTCAGATAGCATGAACCTGAAGGAAATAATTTTGAAAGCACATTCACACAGGCATGTGAGGCAGACTGGAATCTAAATAACATACCTGCCCTCAGGGTGAGCTCTCCCTGCATATGCCTCAGTATCTGACCCCTTCACAATATTTTTGTGGGGAGGCATACACATCAGGAAAGATGGTGAGGAAAAATTCCTCTCTCCAGCACTTTTGGCAAGCATGGTTCTGCACGAGATCTGCAAAATTTCTGCTGTTAAAGTTAAAAAAGGAGGAGGGAAAAGAAAGTGAGAGAGCTCTCGCAGCTGGTTCCCCTCTACCTTGGCTAATGTTTGCATGGGAGCAGGGAGACGTCAATGGGGCTCTGAGAATCATTAACTGCCCCTGCCAAGTTTTGTGGCCTCAAGGTCACAGAGCAATGGTCCACTGGAAGACTACAGGAGTGCAGCAAAACAAGTCTGTTGGTGCTGGCGGGACCAGAGCACCTTGTCCATGAAAGGCAAAGCTCTGTGCACACCTATAAAGCTGCAGCCAGGTTTGCTCCTGGGATTCTTCATCCCTGATGCTGGCACAGAACAAGGACGTGAACGCTGGACCGCCTAAAAGCTGTTTCTGTAATTTTTTTTTTTTTTTAATTTTTATCCTTTATTGCAGTTCCAGGGAAAAATTAGCCCTAGATGTCTAACTGTAGCTACCACCTGCTAAATTTCTGACTTCCTGGTCTTCTCGCCTTGTCTTCGAGGTCTTGTTTTCCTGACTGGACAATGTGCTCCCAGCTCTCTGGTTAGTACCTGTGTTGCTGGGAAGATTAAATCCAGCTCTCCCCCATGAACACCTGGCAGCTCCCTCACTTGCAGTGCGATTAATGAAGCCTCTTCTCCTGGGTGAGAGCAGAAATTCACCTCCTTTCCTCATGCCCTTGAGCACATGCAGAGCCTTTATCTGAGGTCACTTGTTTCTTGTAGTCCACAAAGCGCAAGCAAAGATTGTCCTCTCGGTGTAAGACTCATATTTTGACCCTATTTCTCACTCCCCAGCCCAGGTGAAGATAAAGAACATTTGGGGAGGAGGAAGGCAGATCCCCACCCACCCCCAAACTGTGTGCCCTCACCAGTGAACAGGTAGGTGTCTGCTTCCTCTAAGGACATCCCCTCTCCTACCTCCCTGACTATAAGAGTCAAACTCCACCTATGGCCCCCTGCAGTGCTGGCATCCTATTTCGAGGACAGAGCTATAGCTTCTGTGCTGCTTTGAGCTGTGCCTGCTGCCTGAGGTCCCAGAGCCGGGGATGAGTCACAGCACTGCAGCACAGCTACCCTGCAGTGTCCTGTGCTCAGAGGTTCATCCCCAGACATCAGCCCAAGGCCACAGTGCCTTCCTCCTGCTCCCCATCCTCCCTCTTTCCTTATAACATGACCTGGTGCATGGCATCCCTGTGCACTGACATCCAGCCAGCCAGAAAGGTCTCAATCTTAGTATTTACAAACTTAAAGGTCAGTGCGTCTCACTTGGCATGAGCAAGAAAAACACACCAACCTTGTAGGAAAACTGACGTGTTACTGTGTGTAAGTTTACTTTTGTGCAATGTAAGAACGATCCTGAGTTTTCAAGGCTTGCTCTCACCTGCTTTTTTATTGCAAAGAAGATGCAGTTGTAAGATGCTGCCAGCATGCAATGCCCTCATATAATGTAATTAACATTTTGACCACTGGATGTTACTGTTGCTCCAAACATCTGCAGGGGAATGCAGGACGATGCAATCTTATAATTTTTTAACCTAGAACCTAGCTAAATCAGACAGTGACCTGTGGATAGGTGGATCTCCTATTTATTGCCTGCTCATCAACTGAAGATGAATAGTTAGAATGCATGCAATGCCCTCATATAATGTAATTAACATTTTGACCACTGGATGTTACTGTTGCTCCAAACATCTGCAGGGGAATGCAGGACGATGCAATCTTATAATTTTTTAACCTAGAACCTAGCTAAATCAGACAGTGACCTGTGGATAGGTGGATCTCCTATTTATTGCCTGCTCATCAACTGAAGATGAATAGTTAGAAAGTTGTTATTCAGATATAAGGGAATGTCTGTATCCAGCAACATGCAAGCAAATGATTAAATTAATGGTACTGGACTGAGACTGTAGTAATGAAGAAGCGAGTGATTTTTTAAACCATTAGGCTTGGGAATTCTAGCACATTGCCCAAGACAGTCAAATGGTTTTGTATGTATTATACTAGTGGTACACGAAGCCCAGAAATAAACCACATTTTTTAGGTACCTTCGACCACTTACACTGCACTCTACTCATTAATCGACCTCCCCTAGAACAATTAGTAAGCCTTATGTGTAAGGAACCTCTTTTAAAAATTTGTGGGTTTACTATTATTATTCTAATCATATGCAAACATTTTTTAACACTTCCCAGACCTCTAATTATTTTTGCTCTCTACTACATGCCTCCCCCCAGCCGTTCTGTATGGATCCCACATATTTTGTGCATGCAACTTTCACTGATGTATCCTAAAGCAAAGTCTTCCTATCAGATGAGCACAGTTGTTACAGTTGAGGTGTGCCCAGAGCAATTCATCATTTATTGATTGGCACCTCTGTGGAATACTTCCTTTATGCATACTGTGTTGCAGGAGCTCCCGTTTTCATCTTCCCCAAACAAGGAGAAGAGCCTTTTAAACATGCATGATAATTCATCCACCCATAGGTGGACACCATATGGGTGGACGATATGTCCACCTATGGGTGGACACAGCCATTACAACACTCTGCTGAAGCTGACAGAAATTCAGTACATAGCTGCACACCAGTTGTCCACAAAGATGGTTCTGCAGTTTTTGGCATTTCCTTTTGATTCCTCACATATTGCAGGAAACATCCAGGAACTGTTCCCCCAGCAAGGCAGTGTTTTCTTATAGTATCATTTTATCTGTAGACCCAGTAACTTGTTTATGCATTACCTTATCATTCCACAGTTTCGGTATCTCCAAGTAGGCATCTCGAAGAACAGGTTTTGCACACTTTTCTGAAATCTCCATGTGATTTCTGAGCCAGTTTGTCGTGTCTGAAGATACACCTGTCTTGAAACCAGAGGTAAAACTCCTGCTCGAGATGTGAAAAGTATGAATGCTCACAGACAGTACTCAATTAGGAAACTACTCGAGGGGAATTCACATTGCCTATTCTAGCTGCTTAATGTAAATCATTAATGCTCTAATGTGTCCCATTTAGGTTTGGAGAACACCAAATTCGATGTCTTGGTCATAAGTAGGTCATCTAGGCTCCCTTTTAGTCAGGCAGCAGGAAGAAAGAGACACCTCCAAAGGGGTGAGCCAACTGATCTATGGACAAAACCTAATCCAGAAAGATATGAAACTCCATTTGTGTGTTGAATGGCAAAGGGAAGGCTTCATCACTCTGCATACCAATACAACACGGAGTTATTACAAAAAAAGAAAAAAGCTTTCTCTTTTGACTCAATGTTATCATTTAAAAAGTGGTTGTCCAAAAATTTTCCTTTAATTCTGAACTACTTTCTTTACCTCATCCTAAGAAATTCTTAGAGACTTGATAGTGAAAATAGTTTCTTTATCAAAATTTCCCTCTCTCCATTTTGTATACAGCAGTTTCTGCCCTGTCCCTGGAAAACTGCTAGTGGGCTGATGGGATATTTTAATATAGAAAATATGGGAACTTTTTAAACTTCTTATTTGAACCTCCTAATCTAATGTTGCTTGCTTGCTATGGCAGAGCAGTCTACACCTTTTGCTACGCGCTTGCCTGTTGTCATGATTTATATGCCGGATTAACATGAGGGATAATAAATTAACAAAGTGTAGCTCCATAGTGCATAATCCTCAGTGCTTTAAATTAGAACTGTCTGCTGTGGGCAGGCGAGTGATCGGAGCAGAACTTTGCCCTGCAGGCACGTTTTTCACTACCCCATCTGGTGCCCCAGATACTAGGGATGGAAATGCCCACTTTGTTCATTTTTCTTTTAGGGGATCATCTTTTTTTTCCTTTAAAAATGTTTTTCTTATATTTTCTTTCTTGAGACTGTTGCAAATGACATATGAAATACCACATTCAAACCAGGGCACAGAAGTGGAGTGCATGCTACAAGCCAGAGCAGTATAAAATATTCAAAGAATGAATACATGCGTATTTAGGTCAAGTAAAATGACGGATCCCTGCAGTCACTTCCTCTCTGTGACTTGAACACACAGTTACTCCTTAGTAATTATTTGCCTGGGATGTCTTCTTTTAGCTGTTTTCAGCTGAAGAGTTCATGGCCTGGCATTTGGTCCCTGGAATCTTTTCCATATGATCAGCCTCTATCCCACGCCAATCCTCTTTCCAACAGCTTGAGGAAGGAACCTTAGCCTGTTGTAACCCGGTATAAGACATGCAGGATACCCAGAGGGGAATAGATTGAGTTTAAAGCATCAGATTGCCCCATCCCCCTGAATTTAATCAGGAACTGGTTTCTTGGTTTCTTTGGAATTCCCCATGACTTGATCAAAGTGAACTCTTGGCCAGATTAGCTCTGAAAGGTTTGGAGAGGTGAGTCCAACTGCAGGCCAGAGCAGCATCTACAACAGCTTTATCTACAAGAGCTTTGCTTTCCCCTCTCCCTTTCTCCTCTTTTCAGGACCATTATTTCCTGCTATGGGCTGGGAAAGCATCTGTTCTGGGAGAAGATGGAAACGTAGGACACAAATTATTGTGAATTATTTGCCTTTTATTAAACCCATCTGATCTTCCATTCTGGTATATCCAGGGCCAACACAGCCTCTTTTGAGGGTACCTAATTGTGCAAAATTCCCTCCACACACACTTTTGTCTCTTTTTTCTTCACATATTCTCTATGTGAGATTGCAGTAGTGACAAGCCTCTTTGCCATACCTGAATCTTGCTCAGAGCGACTAATATATGAGAGTTCAGATGCGAAAAGTTCAAACTGCTCATTTCCCACAGCAATTTACCAACTCATGGAATAAAACCTGCTAGATCAATAGATATACATAGTCAGGTTTTTAAGCTTTGCACACAGAAATACAGGTCTAAGTCAGTGAATGCTTGAAAGCTGAATGGTTGGAGACTCTCGCATTGATCATTTCATGTAACTTTTCAGATACCTGAAATATTCCTGAAATATTTCTGAGCTGTATTATTTTACAGCTAAAACTTTGCAGTTCCCTCCTACCTCATGTAAAAAGCCAGCATGGACCAAATGCCTATCTTGACAGATGTAGGATCCCTGTAGGATCTGAACATGAAATGGCAACGTCCAGGCTTCAGGTGGTACCAGCTGGTGCTGGGAAAGAGTTGGTTGTGGGCATCTGTTGTTAGATCTTGGCAACATGTGGAATAAGGATGGGGGAAAATGTCCCTAGTTTTCCTGATGTTCCATTCCATCACAAACCACATGTCCACTGCTATGTCTAGAAAAGAAAAGCCCTGGGTATTCCATCATGTCAGGTCCAAGTGGTCTGACAGTGGTTGCTTCAAACACTCCCTTGTGCAGTCTGCTCTATCCACCCCTAGGGCCCTGCCTGCTGTCCCCTGCAGAAGGAGAAGGAGAAGGAAGGAGAGCTTGCTCCATATGCATTTCCATCCAGTGCTGCTGGATCTGGCCCCAGCACTGTTGGGCAGAGCCGTTCCTCGGGGTCTCTGTGCAGGGAACTTCAAAGGGGCAAGGGAAGCCGCTGGGCTGCCCATCCACTTCAAGCCTACCTGAGATACCTGTCCTCACTCGACATTAAAGCTACATTAACAGCACGGCCCCTCCACACAGTCCAGATAAGGTGGCAGGCGTGTTTAGTAGTGGGAGCAATAGTAGCAATAGCATGTATTTTGTGGGTTTTTTTGCCAAGGACAGACCAGCTCCTCTAAATGGATTGCTTTACTCTACAAGGATAACCCCCCGGGTTTTCACACTCCCTGCAAAGAAGAGTGAGCAGTATGTTAAAAAGCTCTTCCCAGTAGCTTATCTAAACCTGTCTTCTACTAATCCCCCAGTTTTAGTCTTGAAATTAAAATATGCTTTCTTTCTCCTTTTATCGCAAAGTCACTCAGCAATTAGCCTGCTGAAGATTTGGGAAAATTTTAATTCACACTGATGAGATACACTTCTCTTCTGACTGCTATCTGTCCAAGGAGATTAGGAGGTGGAGAAAGTGCTGTTTCTAAATGGAGATGGAAAAACTGAACCTCCTTGCCAGGGTGCTGGGCACATCCCCTTCTGGAGTGCAGCTGGCTGTGTCCAAGGTCGGCTCCTCCACTGATAAGGGCTGTTGTGAAGAAACACAGAAGCGAGGGCCTGCTCCTCCTGCCTCGTGGGAGCTGCTTTTTAGCTGACGCTTTACCCCTGGCCCCTGCTTGTGCTACATCGTTGCTGTGCTGCAGTGATGCCTGCGCCCTGGTTCCTGCTGCCACCACTCTGGCCCTGACCCAGCTCCAGCGGCTCAGCTTCCTGGCTTGCCCTTGGACATGTCTTGCTGCTGCAGACTTGTTTGGTGACCGCCCGGCTGTGTCTGATCCCGATCACTGCCCCGGACCTGATCCTGCCCCGGACTGGCTGCTCAGCATCCTGGCCCCTTGTCGGTGAGGGCTCTGCCCCGCTGGTTGTGCTGCCACGGAGCAGCACCGAGGTCCTCACGGCACCCTGACTCACTTTTGGCTTTCCAGAGAAGGATTTAATCCCATTCATTAATATTCCCTCCAATTCATAACCCAAGTGAGACTGAATTGGCCTTGTGTGGCCACATGATGAAGCTGTTTCTGCCCAGCTCATTATTTCCAATGAGTAATAGCAGATTTGCCAATATTTATACTGCATCCTCAGTAAAAGTCAGCTTGTTTAAGCTGAAGTCAATATAAACTATGCTGATTCATGCTGGCTGAAAAATCTGTCCATATCTTCTAAACACTTCAGTTGAGGTAAAATCCCTGCACCTTTAGAACAAGAAATATCTTGCGTTAATATCTCTGTGTTAATATTTTCCCATTATATAGATTAGAGACTAGGGGAAATGACATTAGCACTTTCCTTCAACGCCATTTATAGCTTCTTACAGCTTCCTGACATTGATAAAGCGTGTTACGAAAAGCAGAGTCAGCAGGCTGAAGAAACCGACTGAGTTATGTTTTTATTAAAAGTATTATTCAGCCATCATGCAATGTCACATTTAAACATCCTCACGAGCTTCTAGTGAAGCAGTGCCATATATGCAAACGGTCTCGGTTTCCACTGTTGCCTTCACAGTGGCTGCAAGGACACCATGCCAGTGGACAGAGAAGGGAATGGGGACCCTGAAACTCACATCCACCCCTCCTGGTTTGTGGGTGACCCTGGGCAAAGGGACAGCACATATAAATTCCCAAGCTGTACGAAAGCAGTGTTACATTCCAGATGGATATATCAAGTACTAAACAAATGTTTAGAGCCACCATTTTCACTCCATTTCTCATGTGAATAAATGCTCTCAGATTGATCTGCTTTATAAAACTAAATTCTGAACTCAGTTGTGATGTATTTTGTGGAGATTACTTGGACATCTCCCATTGCAGTGTGTACCTCACAAAAAGCAAAGATACCTCTTTGCATACTGGACTCACGACCAAAACTGTGTCTCATGGAGGCACACCCTGACTAGTTCAGGGACTATGTGTAGCTGTGCAAACCTGGGACTCATGCTGCACTCCGTATTCATGCTGCTCCTTGGGTAGATTTTACAACCTACATTCAATTCCTTGCTCTACAGCTACATTACTGAAAACCCCAAAGTTCGGTACTGTGGAGCTGACCTGGAGTCACCTCAGTGGTGAAGCAAAGAAGGTCCTTCAGCCTGCTATGACACAACAGGGCAATGGACAGCAGGAGGGACAGCAATAGAGTACCATGATTGACTGGGTCTGTGAAATGTGTTTCCATTTGAATCCAGCATTGTTTTGCCAGTAGAGATAATAGCAATAAGCTTGTAGGAGTGATCTAAAAATGGTAACTAATGGGTTTGGAAAACGAGTTCTGAGCACAAGGTATCAGATCTGTGGTGAGCAGGTCTTGCAGCTTGATGTGTGAACCATGGTATTTGGTGTTTTTTCTCTAAGTCCCACTGTCTCCCAGTTCTTGATTATATATGGCATTCACTCAATTTTTCTTCTTCTTTTCTTTATGGAGTAGAGTTAATTAAGCTGTTTTGACTCTAATGTGCACGCGATCTACAGCACTGTGTCATTAAAACTTCCCAGGAAGCAAAGATGAGTCTGAGGACATGATCAGTGTCCTCCCTCAAGCTTCTGGATTGGAAAAGAAAGTGAAAAGAATCAGAATGATATCAAACACCATTTTTTTAGCCATTTTCATGATTTTGGAGATTTTATCCTGTCTTCAACAGTGGCAATAGGAAGGTGGCTATTTAGGGAGAGCATGTGAGCCTGGCCACTTGCCACTTTGCACTGCTCACTTCTCCAGCACATGCAAGTACATTAAGGCTGTGAAAGGGTACATTCTTGCCAATTCCTTTTAGTATTTATAGTCCTGTCATCCACAAAGAAGAAAAGACAAGGTAAATAAAGGAAAGGCATGCAAGAAACCTTGCAAGAAAGGAAAACTGTTGGAGCTTTGTCTTTTTTTCTCCCCGACCAGAGCCACCTCAGGGTGGCTTCCTCCAGCTGCCGGTCTCATGGGTTGTTTCTGCTCTCTGGTCTGCTGTCATCTCCTTTCCTCCTGCTCTGCGCTGGGTGAGGGATCCATATGGTTTGCAGGCTGGGAGGCTGCAAGCAGTGCATAATGAGCAGCGAGAAGGGAATTCACCATCAGCAGACCAGGCTACTGAACTACAGCCCCTGTAAACATTCATTGCACAGCACCTGGAGGTGCTCTGGGGGGAAGCCCATAAACATCACATGGAAGGCACCAGCATTTTCCCCAGCTTTGATAAATGTGCCTGTGTACCTTCCAAAAGGTGTCCGATGACTGCGAGACAGCGTAATTACAGAGTGAGGTGGCAGTTGCTACAGAAACGGGTCGCTGGAAAAGCCAAGTGATTAGGCAAGTAAAAACCAAGGAAATCATCCGTGTGTAAACTGCCTTCCTAAACATCCACGCCTCCTCTTATTGTGTACCTTGTGTGCAGATAGATGGAGGATGTAAATAGGTGGAGTATTTATCATCAGCCAGTTTGAGATGTTCTTTTTTTATTTTTTTTTTTTGAGGGGGGGGAGTGTACATTCTCTTTAAAAATGACAGAAATGGCCACTTAGAGACAGAGGAAGCTTTGCTAAAAGGTCTGCCTTCCCCTGGCCTTATTTATTATTCAGTTCTACAGCTGACGTATTTAATACTGCAAGGCACTTGGAGACTCTAGTTTGAAAGAAATATGCTGCACAAAATCAAGCTTCCTCACAGGAGCAGGAAACATCTTCAAAAGTTAATTGCTTTTTCACAATTATATAAACCTCTTTATTACTGCTCTGTTCAATAAGGAAAAAGAAGGTGCAGCACATCTTCTTTAATTTCTTCAAGATGAACGTTATAAGGGTAGCCTGGTTCCGCTCTCATTTTCTGTTTTGATAGGAGTGGATACTTCACACCAATGAGTTGACTGACTGTATCTTAGAATCATAGAATCATTGAGGTTGGAAAAGACCTCTAAGATCATCGAGTCCAACCGTCAACCCAACACCACCATGCCCACTAAACCATGTCCC
>NW_008794544.1:1264181-1268380 GCF_000699145.1 Aptenodytes forsteri
CAGGCCAGGATGCCATTGGCCTTCTTGGCCGCCTGGGCACACTGCCGGCTCATGTTCAGCTGGCTGTCGACCAGCACCCCCAGGTCCTTTTCCGACAGGCAGCTTTCCAGCCACTCTTCCCCAAGCCTGTAGCGCTGCATGGGGTTGTTGTGGCCGAAGTGCAGGACCTGGCACTTGGCCTTGTTGAATCTCATACAGGTACACACAATCTTGGTACACACAAGAAGAGAATTAGGTGTTTTATCTGTGATGTTTTCTCTTAATGCTGAAATTGGCTGGAGACACACAGCCACATACTGATTTACGTCATAAACCCTAAGGATAAAGCATAGAAGAGCTGCAAAAGAAACTCTGGACTTTGTTCTAGGCTGTTGTGAGTTGACAGCAGTAGATAATACATTACGTGAAAAGCACACTGGAGACACCATTGTGTACTGTCATCACAAGAGAAATAAAAATCCAGAGTTCAGTGTTCAGAGAGAACAGCTGCAAATATTAGTTCTTCACCCCGGTAAGCAGGTACTGGCTCCAGGCTGAGCAACAAAACCATGCCTCTTTCCTTCACAGCAAACCAAAACATTGCTCATAAAGCTACTGTGAAGACCTTGATTAAATGATTAATTATCACGGACATGTTAGGAGGGGTTGTTTCTGCTCTCTGGTCTGCTGTCATCTCCTTTCCTCCTGCTCTGCCCTGGGTTTGAACTCCTGCTTTTGAACTCACACACTCTTTTATACCCTCAAACTATGGCACCTTGAGATCTGTGTGTGTGTAAGGGGGCTGTCATGCATTGACTTCTCCCAGTTGTGGGGAAGGGGGTACCTACAAGGCCTTTCAGCGGAATAAGAAAGAACAGGCAACCGGCTATCTTCTGAGACCTCCTTACTGGTGCTGAGAATATTATTATTTATTATGTTTTGCATTCTCCCAGGGCTTTACAGAACGGATTAAAAGTTTGCCCTTAGTAGTAGTCCCTTACTGCAGTGCAAAGCAAGTGGCATTAAGTATAACATGTCACTGCTCCAAGCCAGAAGCCCAACGTACCCACCTGGTAGAGGTTTAAAAGGAGAAGGCTGTGACCAAAGTTCTGGCTTGCATTGCAGGGTTCTGCCCCTGGAAACCCGACCAAGATCCCACAGCTGCGGTCTTTGATTCAGAGGATGCAGGAAATAAGAGTAACTGTCAGTTGGAGTAATCACGCGTGCTCATGGCTGTGTGAGGGAGAAATGGAGCAGCTGGGCCTTGATGCATATGCAAAAGAGGGCGACCAAGTGTGCACATGAGGGGCTGGACGGGTGTGTGAACGGTTACATTACAGAGGGAGACGTGGAGGCTGAACAAATCCAGATTGTAGCTCTGTCCCCTGCTGTACTGCACACCAGGAGTTCTGGAAAGAGCTTTATGTTATTTATCTTCCAGCCACTTCAGTTAGCACCAAGAGGCAGCCACCCTGCAGTGTGGTACATCGACATGCCTGCAATGACTTTCCTCCAAAATTGCAAAGGAAAGCCACCTTGCTAACAGCACGCTAGGAATGCCATGAAGGGAGCAGAATCTGTACTGAAACCAAGTCTGGCTATTAATCGGATTCATACCAGAAGTTCAGACTGTTTAGCGAAGTAATGGAAATGAAAAATGTGTAATGCAAAAGTACAGTTTCAGGAGAGTAGGGGGATTTTTCAGGCACAGAGGTTTCACAGCTATTCACCCAGTTTGCATTTATCCATCTGGAGAGCTGCTGCTGTGGTGAGGACTGAGACTGGAGCTCTCAAAGCATCAGCCGGGCACATTTTGAGCTGAAAGAAAGATCTGAGAGATGCAAATTTGGAATGCGGGTATAAACATCTATATGTGGCCCAGCTAGTGCTGTAGGAGGGCAGGGTACTACTCTAAGAGGCAAAAGTTCTCCTTCAGGTTACTGGTCAGGTAACTGCACGCACACTGCTTGCAGTCAGCCACTGGTGTTGCTTTATTGCGGCTTACGCACACAGCCTCAGCAATTGCATGGGCAAATAAGAACACCCTCATGCTTGTATTTAGCACAGGCACCGGTGTATAATACAGGTGCAAAATGTACAGGCTCTTGCAAATGAAACAAGTACCGGGATTTTCTCTTTGATGGGAGGGAAAGTAAAAACGAAACCCACTGAGGCCAGGGACGGCAGGTAGTTGACTTTGCAGAACAACATCTGTGCCTCCTTGCTGCTGCTGAGCAGGGAAGTAGCTGCCCCATTTTTTGAGATCTTCCGGTGGAAGTTTAGGTTCACTGAGCATTCAGATAAACTCCGTGCTGCTTTTAAACAAATAGATATATGGTAGGAAAGGAACTGAGGAGGCCTGCTTTATCTGTTTTGCTGTGGCTGAAATTGGAAGTACAGCCTGTCTGCTTTGGGGAAATTTCAAGGCGGGATTTTGCAAGGAGTTTCAAAATGAGCTTTGTAAGATCGGGTAGGAACTATGTTAAGAGATGTAGCGTAGGTGGCTTCACAACAGTCTGAAGGAAAAACTAACTTACATGAGTTATATCTGATTTGTGCATCTCATGTTGGAAACATATTTCTAAGTGAGACTGTGACGGAACTGCCTACTGGCTGGGTAATGGCAGCAGGGAGTAGACAGTGTTACTAGTAAAAGATTAATGAGATGGATGAAACTTTAATCTCAGCATTTGTAGTCTAATTTGTTGCTCTTATTTTCACTTCACATTGGCTGGCTCACTGAAATGCCTTATCAATGAAAACAGTGATATGCTTAGAAGCTTGAAACTAAGATCGTCTCTTTTCAAGAGGCTAGATGCTACATTATCGAGGAACTATGAGGCTTGACTTTCTGTTTGCAAAATAGGGAAGGAAAAAATGTCTACTGATGGAATTTAAAAGCTGGAGTTCTATGGCTTGTGTTATGCAAGTGAGCAGGCTTTCTGCTTTTAAAATCCATAAACAATTTGCAGCAGTTTTAGTTAATTGGGTCATGTTTTTTTTCTCCCTGTAACCTTTTAATTGGACTCCTATATATGTCTTCTGGCTCCAGTTCTGCTTTTTTTGACTGCTTCTAGCAAATTATTTATAATCTTTCTGTTTTGGTTTACCAGTAATAAAGTGGACCTGGTAATACCTAGTCATCTCACAAGAGTATACTGAAAGTTAACTACAATTTGAAAAGCAATCCTAGATCCTCTGGTTCTTAATTACCATGTAGTAACTGTACAGCACTGAAGCCTTAAAAATAATTTAGTAATGAGTTACTGAAGACATGACCTCATTTTATTCCTAGTATCAATTTTTAGAATGTGAAAATGTTCCATTAGTCCATTTTCTGGAACAGAGTATTTGTGACTGACTAATTAGCAGCAGTTAGGTGACACAGATGTAGTTTAGCTATAGCTTTATCTACAGTATATTTACTACAGCAATAAAGGTGCTTGCTGCAGATGGTAATGCATGTGACAAAGAAAGTACTGTGCTCCCCAGTCAATACATTTATGTCATAACTGGAAACAGCTCAGAGGCTTGAGAATGCTTTATCGCATCATTCCTGGAGCTATAATTGAGCAAACCTTATCAAAGGAAGCTGTGGTACAAAAGTAAGTAAGTCATGAGAAGTTAGAAACATGTCCTCTGCTCACAAGAGAAAATAAAGAGAGGGGGTGGGAGAGGGGGTGGGTGGGTCAAGGAGAAATACAATTCCTAGAAATTCCTAGGAATTTCTAGAAATACAAAATTCCTAGATATACATGAGTTTTAGTAACTTTGCAAAGGAGAAAAGTAGTGACATTAACATCAAATTAATAGTTGCATTATGTCATTGTCTTTCATGTGTTGAAGCTTACAGCATTTGTGCATCTGTGTGTACATCTATGCCGAATTTTTTTATCTCATGCAAAATAAGCCTTCTTAGGAGTTTTGGGGTCTTAATTAAAATAGGCACATAGGTACTCTTCCTTCACCGGGAAATGATGAAATAACCAGGAGACAGACAAAATCTAAACCCATGGGGTGCTCCAGCTGTCCCTCTAGTGCCTCTGCAGCAGATTTAACACGGGGTTTGAATTTGTTTTTTTTTTTAATTTTTATAAGCAGCTGTAAGAGTGGGTGTCAAATGCTACTACAGATGGGAGGCACGAATTCCCAGCTAATCCTTTTGCACGCACCCAGTCAGATTAGTTACAGGAAACGAGCTTCATGCAGGCGGGTGTTTT
>NW_008794544.1:1274270-1278210 GCF_000699145.1 Aptenodytes forsteri
TGTAAGCACTGCTTAGCAACAACTAAAACATTGGTGTGTTATCAACATTGTTCTCATCCTAAATCCAAAACACAGCACCATACAGGCTCTATTAGGAAAAATTAACTCTATCCCAGCTGAAACCAGGACAATGGCAAATATAGGTTCATTGAGTAGCTACAGTTTTTACTTACCCGTGATACCGATGGTTCAGTATGTACTTGTCTCCCCTGCTGAAGGGGTTTTGAATTTGCACTTTGCGGGAGAGTGCCCAAGCCACAAATATAGGTTCATTGAGTAGCTACAGTTTTTACTTACCCGTGATACCGATGGTTCAGTATGTACTTGTCTCCCCTGCTGAAGGGGTTTTGAATTTGCACTTTGCGGGAGAGTGCCCAAGCCAGGAGGTTATGAGGAAGGGGCTACCAGGTGAGCCAGAGAGTGATGTGAATCTGCCCTGCCATCAGGGCTGTCGTGTGGGGAGGAAAAAAAAACCCCTCTGTGTTTAGCTATGTCACACTGAATATTTAGTAATGTCCTTAGTGGAACGCAGCTGAGTGACTAAGCTTTTCTTTTGCTAAAATTTAATGTCAGATTCTTTCGATCCCGTGAACTTTTTTTTCATGCGCAGTGGGACAATTTCCATTGGAGAAACTGAACTTCTTCCTACCCCATGGCAGGGTGCTTCCCACTGAGCTTGGGACAGGTTTATGGGAGATAAGAGCTTAATTCCCTGCCTAGAAGAGGGAGTTGAACTCAGGTTTAGGTTAACAAAATCCTTCTAGGCACTGACTTATAAAGGAGCCAAGCTGACGGTGCTCTTTTACTGGATTTTGAAATAAAATGTTGGACATGTTCCTTAGGAAGGATTTCTCCCAGAAGGTGACTCAAGGCTGTGAATGAATGGAGGGCATTTTGTGCCAAGTAAAGTACTACAACCCTGGCAAGGCACAAGATTTGGGACAGATTTCTTTAGCACTTTCTAGTGCTGAGGTTATGTGACCTACATGGCTCAGGTCTAAAATGCTTTGGGACATGGCTCTCTCGGTAGACACAGCCCACTCACCACACTTATAGTTGTACAGTCTTTTTGTGTTTGCCATTAGATCAGCACAACAGCTACCCTGAACTAGTATAACCTATCATCATCCGATTCAGCTCTGTGTACACAGGAAGGTATCTGATGGAAGGCAATTGCATTTGTAACTACGGCAGGAAAGCTAAAGGGCAGCAAGGTTCTTTGAAAAATAATTAGTTGTCTTAAATCTGGATTCTTCAATGACCTTGGCAGTATTAATTCTTTGAAACCTTGGTGTTTATTCACTTCTGACTGCCTTGCCTGTTATTTGCAATAAACATCTGATCTAGGGGGAATATATTTTAAAACTGGGCTCTGACTCCGCAGTGGGAGATTTGGCCTATCTGTATGGCAGAGCACTGGGAAGGCTCAAGTGTTGTGAGTGTGAAATGAAATGTGACATACAGCTATAACGTGAGCTGCTTCTGCATTTGCTGCTCCACTCGTATTCCCATACAATAAATGTCCCTTGCACAGGACAGGCCCAGTCCCACTCAGGACAAAGTATTTTGAAGTCCTGTATTTAGGTGGGTAGTCTCAAGTTCGAATAGGCTTGCCTTCTATACATGTACATGTTTGGTTTTGGTTTTATAACTCACTGAAGGAAGCAAGAAGTCACAGACAAAGCTCAGTAGCTCAGTACACCCCTAGTCCCATTGTCCATCACTTTTGCCCTTTTTCATAAATACAACAAGACCTTCAGGACAGATTCAGTCTTTTCTTCTCAGTTCATGTGTTTATATTCTACGATCATAATTGGAGCCCATAGGCAATATTCATACTACTTTTAATAGGCATCGGTTTGAGTAACAGATGCTTATTACAACGATTCCATCTCCTCACTAGTCAGGGCTATGTGTAAAAAGGGAATACGTCATCGTATTTGGAGATGGTGGGTTTTGAGTGTCTTCCCATGTAAAATCTTTCTGTACAAGACAGCTGGGGACCTGGCTGGGCTCTGATCCCACAGGTAGCCCCGTCACCACTTTGAGTGGGCCACAGCTGCTAGGGAAATCGAACTGCAGAGTGCCTCGGGGAACCGGGAAGGGGGCATTTCTGAACTTGGACACCGAGTTCAGCAAAATTGGTGCAAGGCCATGTACATTAAGGCTACACCTGCATTGAACAGGGCATTCCTCAGCCGGGTGGGCGGTGAGCGAGTCAGCAGTGCTCCGCTCAGGGCAGTGCCATGGACTCACGTGGGCTGGTGCGATTTTCACTGGCAGAGGGTACTGAATCAGCTTTCCAGATAATACCCCTTTCCTGATTGCTAGCTCTTGCTTTTTGGGATATGATGGTGAAATAACCCTGCCCCTAAAAGAAGCAGTGAGATGCTGACAACTTCACTGCTCTGCAAATTGATTCCCGATAGGCATTTCAGCACTGCCAGGGCTGCTGCTAAAGTAGATGCAGAGTAAAGGAGGGCAAATTTTAATGCTGTTGATATTCTTCCAGTGTGATTACAGATCATGTATCATGTATCAGTTGCTCAGTGGAAAAGCTTGGGACTTCAAGTGAAGTACTGTGGGAAAAAATCTATTCTTTTTTCCTTTAAAAAAAAAGAAAGCAGATGTAGCTTCTAAAATATCTATTTGAGTTTATTTTTTGAAACAGTCATATAACATAACTGAGACATGTGGGATGAGCTTGTGGTGAGAATCATGTATTTGAGCAAACTAATTTCTGGGCTATGAGATGAAACAAAGTATAAACATGCAGGAATATACTCTGATCTACTTGCTATTTTTATGGCACCATTGTAACAACCTCCTGCTGCAACTATGCAGATCCTAGAATATAAGCAAGTGTTCCTTTACCTTAGCAAAAGCTCACGTTCCTCAGCTGGTTCATAGATGAAAAATACCTGGATTTGCTGCTGCTGTTTGTCATCCACAGCAAGGACATCCTGGGTTGGCACCTCCTGGCTCGCTATTGTGCTCTGCTTTAGCATGTGACCGTGCATGCTGATCGCTGGTGACAATTTGGCTATTCACACAGCCCACGCCATGGAGGCCTTGCCGCTAGTTCTGCACAAGCATTGATCTTTTCGAACAAACAAATCCATAGATGTCAAGGCCAGGGATTTGAAAAGGGTGGAGTAAAAGATCTATTTGATAGCTTAATATTCTTGGTAGTCTTGTAACGCAGCTCGCTGGGCAAACTATGTAATGAAAACTTCTCTGCACTTAATGGTATTTTAATAGAAAGATCTGAGATTGCAGCTAGGAAAGTAGTTGGTTTTCTTTTAAACTGTTGCAGTCTCTTTAATGCAGCCACAATGCATCGGTTTGCCTGGTGTAAGTGCTAGCGAGTCTCGCAGGGCAATCTCTGAAGTGAAAATAAAATCACAGCTTAATTTCTGTAACGCGGTGCAATTTGTGAGGGTGCACGTGCTTTGCTAGCGAATGCATAACAAATAGAAGGGAGAACGGCCGACAACGGCAGCTTCCACAGCAGCACAACTGATCTCTTCAGTTCCTGCGCTTACGCAGCCTCTTCCTGCTCGTCGTATTAATTACAGACAGCAGGTTGTTCTTGTCTTTCCTCATCCAGCCTGTGCAAAGCTGCGTTAACAAACGCAAATGGCAGGACTGCACTAGTTGCACGCCGCCCGGGTGCAGAAGCACTGCACAGAGAGCCAGACGCTGCCCTGGAGAGTGAAAAATACCGCAGGTAAGGGCTTGACCGGGGGGGAAAGCACTGCGGCTGCAGAAACGGGGGCTGTGGTGCGACAAGCCCCCAGGTCCAGCTTTAGGACTCTTAGTACCGCATTAAAAGCGTGGCGGTCACGTCACGCGAAGACCCGACACACAATGAATTCGTTCGGCCGGTTCTGATCTCTTCAACGTTCCAGCACGTAAACGGCTCCGGGTCGGAGTGGCT
>NW_008794544.1:1279009-1291898 GCF_000699145.1 Aptenodytes forsteri
CCGCCGCCCAGTGGGTGCCACCACTCCCCGGCCGGCGGGCACGGGCAGTAAATCCCGACCTTCCCACCGGGGTTAGGGGGGAGAAGAAACTTTCCGGTTTCACCCAGGAGTAAAAGTAGAGCGCTTCCATTTTACGAGTGTGTAACTTTTGATTAACCAGCACTGTTCGTACGGTTTATTCCCTCTTAATTCTCTCCATCCCAGGGCTCCCCAGTAGCTGGCAGCTCCATTTTGGCAGCTGCTCCTCGGCTCCTGAGTGGTAGCAGGGGTGGCTCCTCCGGGCGGTTGCCTGTATGGCTCTGTCAGCTGCAGAAGGCAATGGTGCTTCACCGGTGTGCATTTTGCCTGGGGAAGACTGTTGTCTGAATTGCCACGGTCGCAATGCTCTCCCTAAAACTTTGTGGTTTATTTAAAACAAAAAACCCGCTGGGGCTGCTGCCCAAGAGAGTAGTTGGTGCCTTGATGAGGTCTGACCTGAATGTGGGTAAAGCAGGATCTCTTGCTATAAAAGCCTCTGCCACAAAGGTGTATTACATATATCCTACTGATCCATGTATCAGTTGGAGTCTTTTATATGGTGTAGTACTGAACTACACACCAGCTGCTTTCCACCGGACGAAGTAAGGCAGACTGGGGTCAGTAAGCTACTTTGAGTAAGCTGGTAGGGCTGCTCAGCTCAGCCCAGCTCAGCATCTGCACTGTTGGACTGATTTCATAAAGCGTTTTCCTGCTGAGCGTGCTCGGGACGGTAGGAAGCGTTCACTTGTGGTGGCAGTGGTGTTGGAGGCACACAAGGTGCTGGGAGTGTAACCCCTGACTGTGCAGTCAAGCTCTCTGCTCTGCCAGGTGAGCTGGTTCAGGCACCAACCTTGATCTGTCTGTGCTCTCATTTAAGTGTTTCGAGGCTGCTGCAGTACACTTGTACAATTAGCAATGACTTCTGAGTTTCTCTGTATATAGAGAAAAAGGCAAGTTATCTTTGCTGGAGCAGAAGATAATTGGGTGAGGGGCTGAACCTGAACCACATTCTGAAGTCCTGTGTCTACTTTCAATATATGTAAATTAAAAACAAAACAAAACAAACCCCCAAACCCTATTCTTGGGGACTGATAAACGGAACTGTTCAGCCAGAAAACAGCACAACTCTCAGTTCGATCAGGATTTTAATTCCAACTGCAGGAGCGTTAACACAGATGTCAGTATTTGTCCTGAAGTTTGTTCTTTGTGTTGAGCCTATTAAAAGGCAAACACCTTTATTGCAACTGCAGGGTCTTGAACAACTTCTAATGGAGAGTAAAATACTGTGGTCTTTTGAAAAGCTTTAGTGACAATGCTGACACTTTCTAGAGGCTTATTTTGCTGTTGAACTCATTTTTGTATAAGTACTGCTTTGTATGGAGAGGGTACTGCACCTCAGGTTGTATATCAGAATAATGTGTTATGTGACTGTTAATGGAGCAAACATGGTGCAACACCTTCTTCCTCTGCCTTCTTTTTGGAGGTGATTATGCTTTTTTCTCTTTTGGGTGAGGTGAGGACATGCAGGTACAGTGGGAAAATCTAGAACAGCCAACACATTTGTGCCTGTTCAATTAATGGCTTCTAATACCCTGCTAGTTAGCCTTCAAAGGCCCATTTCCCTGGCAAACTGGAGTGCTTGCATTGGAAATTGTGCTTGATGATAAGGTATTACTCACCAAGGCCACGTACTAGGCTAAAATCCAGGCTGCCAAGTCCTGTGTCTCAGGCTTAAACATCCTGGATTGCCTCTTCTAACCAGAAATTAATTTGTTTAAAAGTGTGAGTCAGAGGTTGCACTTTTCATCGTTCTGATGACAGCTTTCTCAGCTAGTGAAAGTTAGGAGGCGGGAAGAAAATCTAGATTATAGTTAAGACTGCAGCCAAACTAGGCAAGGCTAATACTCCAGGTGTATAACGCGATTAAGTCTTCCCTCTCTCTTGAGCCGTCAGGTATGGCAGCAGTCCTTAAACAGTGGTTACTAGCCTACCATCAGCAGCATCAGAACCATTGAGCAATTGTTCACTTGAAGTGTCTTTGTTTTCAGCTAAAGGATGTTTGGCCTGGCTGTATGCCTCTACGTGGTGCTCAATGCACTCCAATTGCTCTGGAAAGCTTGGGCTGCAAGTGTTTGGGGTCTCTTGCTCTGTAATTACAAGCACCAAAGCAGTAGTATCGGCTCAAGCCAAATAGATATAATATTCTCCTGAGATGAGGAGTCCCTTGTTCTATTGCTTTGCGTTAAGTTGCCATGAACAAAAATCTGGTCTTTCACTGTGTGGACTCAGTTGCTGAATGGACTAATAACTGCAGTTATGTTTTCACAAAGATTCTGGCTCCCCCTCCCCCCCCAAAAAAAAAAAAAAAAAAATCATGTACCTGGTTTTGCTTGCAAAAAGAGTCTCTCTGTGGCTTGCCACTGTTACTGCTGGTATGGTTCACCACTGGAAAAATAAGGATGAAGCCGCCCCAACAGTGGAAGCAATGTGCTGATGTGCTCTGAATGAGGAGTCCATGCCACTGAGCAGTCTCGTGAAGACATGCAGCACGGCACAAACAGTTATCTAGTAATACTGCATCTCCAATGTTGTGTTTAGGGGGTTCCTGTTATGCTTCAGCAGCTCTTCACTTATGTAACTGCTGTCTTTCAAAATCTTCTGGCTTTGTGGGACTTAGGAGTCCCAAAACACTACACATGATTTCTTGAGAGAGTATGTAAGCCTTTCTTTTCCTAGAGCCTTGACTTGCATTTCTGGGACTGACAAAATGGACTTTAATGTTCCTTTTGTGCAGAAAGAACTTGTCGCTGGCAGGAGGACAAGATTTCCCCCATTGTCCTAATGGATGAAGCTGCACCATTTTGTACTGCTTTATTCGTTTTCTTTATCACTAGGTACTTGCAGTACTGTAGGTGAGAATTTTTTTTCCTTAATGTGCAATTGTGAAATCAAACACTTGTAAGTAAATAAGAGTGGACAGCTGTTGTCAGAACTGCAAAGGAAGAATGATTTCACTGAACTGAGTGTCTGTAGCAGTAACTTGAAGAGGAAAGAGGGAAAAAAAATAGCAGAACAGTTACATCAGTAGGTCCCTTGAAGAGCAGCAAGTCTTCCTCTCTCTTGCATGAAAAACTCTGGGTGAGTGGGGGGGAATCTCATTGTTCTGACTCAGGCTGAGGGTCCTGCTTGACAGCGTGGTGTTATGCGAGTTATTTAAAGGCATTGCTATCCTCCCATCTCAGCTGGTGTATGAATGAGGTACTGAAATGCAGGGGATCGGTGCACTGTGTTGGAGGGACGCTGGAGCAGCTGATGCACGAGCAGCTGCCCATGCATCGGCACAGGGTGGGCAGCCAGAGGCTGGAGCACTGTCAGCTGTTCCTGCCCTCTCCAATGTTTGGGCATTGAAGGGTAACTTGAACTCTTCATTCATGCTTGCACCCGCTTCAGGAGGAGGTGGAGGAGGGAGCCTGGCTGGTGCTTCAACAGTGGAAAGAGTCTGTTGCTTGTGATATGCATGGATCTTCTGTCCCTGTTCCCTATAACCAGTGCTGTCACACGCAGTCAAGACAATCCTTCACCCAGCCAGAGTAAAGCTTGCTCTCGGATCTTTTGGGGTAGGGAGAGCTTAGCTAGGGATCTGCTTCCTTTGAGCCTCCAATAAGGCCAAGTTATAACTGCTCGGGGCTTTTAAAATCCCAATGACATGAAATTGATGCAAGTCCTGTTTCTTCCAGTTTCCTCTACTTTGAAGCCCTGTGAAACAGTCCACGGGTTCCCCTTTCTCCCACTGCAAATGCCCATCTAAGCAACGGGAGACCTCGGAGGCTCGGTCTGACCTTGCTGGCTCAAAATTAAGCACTGTGTCTTGGCTGCAGTTTAAGAACTGTGCTGGTGCAGGCTGGGCAAGTGCCTTGCTCTGCTTGATCTGGGTGCTTTGTGGGTAAAGTGGGAACAGCTGATTTTTATGGCTGAAGTTGGCTGCCGTATGTTAACACCTCTCCTAAAGCTGGCGGGGGCACGAGTGCTATTGAGCTGCTTTCAGCTGTGCCTGGAGACTTCTGAGCATGGCCCCTTCCATCTGCAGGGGCTGGCAGTAACCACATACTGCACTAGTCTGCCTTGGGAATTTTATTTGTGTTCATTTTCTTGCTCCTGTCAGTCTTGTACGTGCATTTTTTTTTTTCTCCTTGTCTTCTACAGCTGCTAAATACAGTAGCCTTTGACTATCAGCCTCTGCTTCATGAGCCAGATCTCAGCATAGTCCCAGGAGGAGACAGGTGGCGAGGGAAAACGGGTGTTGAGGCTTCTGATGCTTTCTGCCATGCACTGATCCTGCTGGGTGAGGGCACCCTGAAAGCTGCTTTGGCTGCCCTGAGTGTTGTAAAGGATGGGATGCTGGGTAGGCTTTGTCCTCTTCCTTCACGACCATTTGCTCCTTTAACAGGAAGGGGTCCAGACAATATTCATGGGGAGGGAGCCCCTCAGCCAGTACAGAGAAGTCTTGTGTGAAGTCAAGGGACTAGATTTGCCACGTAAAAATCAGTGAGTTGTTTGTGGATTGCTGATTCCTGAGGGTACTGGACATTACTGCAGGTAAGGGAGGATATCAGCTGTATCTCTTCAAGAAGTGATGTTTCCATGGCAGCAGATACAGTGCAGGGAGTCTTCTTGAAAGCCAATGTTTTCTTGACCAGCTTTCAAAAGAAAAAAAACCAAACAACTCCGTTCTTAGTTCAATAGGGAAGAACAACAGTGTCGGTTGCTAAATCCTGTGCAGCAGACATCTGATGGGTGTGGTGTTTTTCATGTTTTTGAGAAGCTCACCTCCAGGTACGATGATGATGACCCCACTGTTGCTTCTACTGGAGTCTTTGTAATATGGGCACTTCTGATTTGAGATTTGCTATATGGAGGAAAGGAGGTGTTTACACTTGTCCTTTTAATATCCTGCAGTGAGTAAGCAGAAAAATGTCAAACAAAGGGTGACTGAAAGGGAAAGCAAGCATTAAGTGAGATTAAGCACTAAATTGAAATGCTGCTGTTCAGCCAAAACCGTCACTCTGTGTCAGCTTCAATTTAAGACTCCAGAGGGACAGTTTTCTCTCCTGTTAAAGGTAGAGAGCATCTTCAAAGTCCCTCATATTTGGGTGTGTATTAGCCAGAGAGATTGGGAGCCTTCACTCAAAAACCTTGTATTGGAGGGTAGGCTTTCAACCACAAGCCTTCTCTTTTGAAAAGGGCTGCAGTAACAGACCATCTACCCATAACTTTCTGATCTGGATCTCTCCCAAAGGTTCAGTGTCACTGCTGCCATTTCCTCTTGCTCCTCTTCCTCCTTCTCTGCCCCTGGTTAAGGGAGCTGAAAGAACATGCAGCTGTATGTTGGCTTTGGCAGTCTGGCAGAGTGATACCATGAACTAGGGTAACTGATGTTGAATATGGTTGCCCTGCTATGAAAACACTTACCTCTGGCAGAGGTGTAGACAGCTGTATGGATTTTTCTGCTATTGCAGCTACAAGTGGTGGCAATAGTCTGCATGAGTCTGCATCCAGTTGCCCCTGGGGGACGACGACAGTGCAGCAGAAAGTACACTGGCTGCCAGCAAATGCTGGTGTGCAGAAAAATGCGCATTGTGCTATTACTTGCTCATGAACAGAAAAGGGTGGATTGATGCTATGTAGCAAGAAACCAGCGCTACTATTGTGGTGTGAATGCTGTCACTGAAAGAGGCAGCTTTCCTGTTTCACAAGCTGACTTCTCTATTGCGGAGTGTGAGAGCAGAGCAGTAAATGTCCTTGGATGCTCACTGACAGTGGAGTGCTCCAGCAAATGTATACACTGCCTTGGCCGAGACTGGGATGCTCCATTAATTTCTGCAGAACTGAGGTCTGTAGGAACATGCTGTGCCACATGGTTTGGAGTGACAGGCTTCGGAACTGCCCCTCTCCTGCTTGTACCCTACCGGCAGCACAACAAATGTGTGCTATGCTTAAAAACTTCATAGGCAAAGAGGAAGCACGCTTTGTGTGTGTGTGCGTATATATGTATTAAAAAAAAGCCAATAATTTGTTAGTGTAATTCAAACTTTAACGATCTAATTCAAGAATGATTATTAGTTTAGATCTTATTACAGAAAAACACGATTTATGCAGATGAGGTCTTAGTAATAATAAAATGTTGTATGCACTTAGTTTCTACACCTGTTCCTGGTGTTATTCTCATCCTTCCCCTGGCTTCTGAGGTTGGTAGTGTCATTTTGGTGGTGGCAGGGGTATTATAGCAAGTTGTCAGTATTGTGACTCCTTTGCTGGGAGGAATAGGATGTTGATGGCTGCTTCTTTCTCACTGTAGGATCCACTGGGGTCCTTCTGTTATGTTTGCTTTTTACACATTTGCTCTTTCTTTCACTGCTCTGCAAGCTCCATGTTACATCCAAATCTATTATATAAAGTGCCTTTTATGTACATTAGATGTTATTTCTTTGCTCTCTTTGTTTCCTCTAAAATAGTTTTGTCTGGCTGCAGACCTGCATTGGCGATTGATGACTTTCTTACAGCTGTGGGGTCTCCAGTGTCAACCCTGTGTCCTATTACTTATCATACCATGCCTGTACTGTCACATCCCGTGTCTCTACTCTCTGATATACACCAAGTAAAACAAAGCTGCAGGCAAATCAAGAAGAGTTCAGACAGAGCAAGCCTGACAAGCCTTTAGTCCTGAGGCTTTGCAAACTTGGTTCAAAGCTTATGGCCTGTTACTAGCAATGGCAATACGGTATTGTGGGGTAACAAAGAGGCTGGTGAGCAGCTGCAGCTTGTTGGGGGTAGTGGGAGAAGCTAGCAGAGGCAGAACAGCAGTTTTTTTCCTGTTTTGCTTTCCCTTCTCTAGCAGCTAGAGGGGAGTGGAGTTTCATCAGAGCCCCCTAAGCCTGGGATATAGATGAAAAGATGTGCCGAGGGAGGCAACCTGGGCTGGAGTTGGTGTTTTCAGTCAGGTGCTTCCCCTGTGCTTTGCTAGGATCAGAGCCCATGCTTGGCAGTGATCTTGGTTCATGAGGAAAAATCCCCAAAACATTGAAAAAGAAGCTTTATAAGTAATGCTTCTTAGCTGCTCTTTAGCATGGCAAAACTGCATGTTTCAGCTGTGAGCATTGGGGTTGTTGCTCATGTCTGTTTCGCTTTGTTTACTTTTTTCTAAAGTCCTTTAATTAAACTACTAGCAGGAGTCCTAAGATGAGCAAAAAGCAATCCTACTCATCCTTCTCTCTTCGACTGTTCTCTGCCTAAACATGTGTCACATCATGGCATTAGAAAGTCTTGATTAACTTGATCAGGATAGCAGAATTGAAAAAAAACTCCCTGATGCTTTCACGTGAGTCATCGCTGTCTGACATTCATTGCAGTGCTCTACAGCAGTCCGGTCCCTGGGAATACTCGTGGACATCTGCAGCCACTGGCAGGAAGGGCTGCCTTTGAAGAAGGCCATTTCTCTAAACTTGCATCTTCTGGTCCCCTGTAGTCTCTGCGGAGTAGTCTAGGGTCCTGATATGTCCCCTGCTTTTCCTCACACAGGCTCCCGGGAGTGGAGCTGTACAAGGACTTTGCCTATAAGCATCTTTAAAGAAGCTGTCCTGTAAGTAGGAACCAGTACTTCCAACCCAAAAGAAGGGTCGGGAGTATGAAATGGGCACAGCTCACACTGGCTGAAGTGCGTCTTGCTCTCTAGTCGCTGTATTGCTCTGTAGAAGACAAATCCCTTCAGCGCAGCTCAAGTGTTCTGCCTACATCTGAGGAGTCTCGAGAAGCAGGCTGAAGGCAGAACAGAAGCCCCCAAATCAATCGCTGTTTTTAACTAACCTGCTGACTCTTCTGTGCGCTTTGATTACTGTTTGCAAAGCTTAGTTTTATGCCTGAATATAGACAGGCTTCAGTCCACATGAGTGGATCACATGCTGCTGCATGCTGTTTCCATAGTACCACTCAAATCTGTGCTAGGCAGTCCCTGAAGAGGCTTGCTGAGCAGCTGATGTGTTGAGAGATGAGGAGCATCAGGAGTAGTACCAGGCTAGTGCACAGGGTGGGGAAGGAGCCTTATTTAAATATTGACTTTCCTGTTGCCAGATGTCACTGTCTTGGCAGAAGGAAAACAGGCCGTTTTACTGCAACATGCTTTGCTTGGAGCCATGAGCTCTTAAAAGCACCATTCACACTGTGTGTTTCATCTCCTCGACAAGCCGCTTGCAGCGTTGTGCTCCAAAACTTTTTTTTTTAGAGGGGATTTGATGTTGAGTAAAAGGATAGACCTGCAGTGAGTTCTTGTCTTTCTCTTCTCCTGGGACCTCTCTGGTGCCTGCCTGGCAGGTATATGTTTTACCTTCTTGTCCTCTGGGTTGTGACAGCCCTTTGTGTCCATTGCCTAGGCAGACTCTTCAGGTGCTGTACAGCTATAGTGTCCCGAGTAGGTAGCATACGGGCCCTCAAGCAAGGGATGCATCCTGGATGTGTCCACCCATTGTATCCAGAGCATTGCCATGTGGTCCGTCACCACCTCCAGAATCACTTAAAGGAGCAGGGAGCCAAAGTTACTGCAGAGGATCCCAAAGAGATAACTGTCTGGACATCTGAAGAAGGCCAGGTGATGTGTCTGAAATGGCAAGCTGGGGTTGTGCTGCTGCCTGCCAAGCAGTTGCTTATCCCTCATCTTCTTACTGAGAAAGACTGATCACAGCATGAGTCCAGCTCCCTGCTTCTCCCAGGTCTCAGGCCATGTTTGGACCCCTGCACACTATCTTCCCCATCAGCTCCTGCTCCAGGGTGTATGGGGACCTCAGCCCCAAGCTTGGGCTCTTAAAGATACTTAGAGTATTTGGGGCATCCTGCTTTCATACCTTTCTGTGTGGATTGCAGATGAACATGAGTGCTATGGTTGACAAGAGCAGTGGTGATAGGGAGAATTAGTTTCTGCATATTTCTGAACAGTAGCAAGTGAAAACTGTGGGAATTAATGCTCTGAAGCTGAATGGTTTCGGTTGGCTTACATGCCTGTCACTGAGCAGGTTTTTTGGTGTGAAAGATTTTTTGGAGATTGTATAAGAAGGAAAGCAACTAGAGTGTCAGTGGAATCTGCAGAGCAACCTATGGAGTGCTTCCTGCAGTGGTGAGGGAGTGTTTTTGGAGTAAATGGCAAAAGGGAGAGCTTTACTGGAATAAATTTACAGTGATCTTTAATTCTGTTCTGGCACACTGGTACGTGAAGTCTTTAATATGCTTCTGTTTCTTATTCACAATTCAAGAGCAAAATTCACCTTGGTGAATCACAGAAACATATTTCCCTCCCGTCCCCAATGAAAAGTACTTTCCTATTCAAGAAGCATCTTTTGAGAAAGTGAAAAAATGGAATGGGAAGAGGGATACAGAAGTCAAAGGAAGACCTCTGTGTGTTATCAAGAGGAGCTGAGAAGACTTTTTAAGCTCTCTGGGAGGGAGAACTAAATCAAGGACAAAGCGAGCATCAAGTAAAATAACTAAACTTCTGTAGTCTGTCTGTTCCAAGGCAATGGAACGAGAGGTCTTGTTTCCCCTTCATGCAAGGTGGTAGCAGTAGCGTTTCTGAGGGGTGTGATGGCTCCTTAATAATAATGCCATATCACAGCTCCCTAGCTAAAGTGCACACTTGGGGATTGACAGCTGGGAACAAGCAGTATGCAAGTCAGTGCTTGGACTTTCCCCTTTTCAATATCCTGATCCAGTTTTTATCTGACAATGCAGAACAAAAAATTGTGAATTGCATTATTAATAGCTATTTAAGGTCTGAATTACTCTGAGCACTTTCTGTGCTGATGGCCAAGCTATGGTGTGTCAAACCTGATGTAACAGTAACCTGCTGGGTATCAGCTAGACCAATTCTTAAGCATAACGTCTGAAAAGTTTACCAGGCTAATCCATTAAACAGAACGGATCCATTAAACTTGGACTGGAGCATGACCAGTACTTAGAGTGGCTACGAATATATGTATTTTTTTGTTTGACGTTTACAGTTGTGAAATGGGGTATGTGATGGGTTAGCTTGTGCAATAGGGAATGATGCTAAACTTAGACTTCACTTAGCAGTGCAAAGCTTTATTAGGGTTTGCAGTGATGTTCAGTTCCAGGTCAAATACCGTGAAGAGGCAACTTGTAGAAACAGTGCAGTGCAGTTCTGGACCAGCAGCTCACTAAAAGCAGTAGAGGTGTGCTTTCTTTGCAACACCCCCCCAAAACAAACAAAACAACCAAACCCACATAAAATCGAACAAAAAAACCCCGACAAAACCCCCTTCCCTTCTTTCATCCCCCCCCCCCTTTTAGGGCTGAAGCTCAATTTCCTTCAAGATACACCCTTCAAACTTTGATCCTTCAAACCCACTGCACTTCTTCCCTCCCCCTGTTGTTTCCATCATGTCAGTTGTACCAAAATCAGGAAAATTGTGTGCCCAACTTTGTGTTCATGTAGATATGTCTTTCCAGTTTTGTCCACTCATATACTTCAGTAAAATAAATGGTTTAACTTGCTCAACTTACTTCGCTATGGAATATAAGTGAGGAGCCTGGAGATCAGCTTATCCAAGCATGCTGATGTCTAGGAAAACTTACCTTTGTGTGGAACGGATGGGGACACAAATGGATCATACATAAATATATGAATACTGCTTGGAAATCTTGAGAGATTAGTACTTTTCTGATCTGAACTTGTGTAGGTTGTAAAAAAGCAAACGTAGATTGCCTATAATGTCACCCAGATGTGAAAAGCCATGTCTCGTGTCCAAAGTCTGATCGGATGGAAGGGGGTATGCTCAAGTTCTTCTAGGACCTGGAAATCCTTGAAAGCTTTATCTCTTTGTGGGGAATCGTCTCTGGACAAACTTTCTTGACCTTTTTCTTTGCCTTCCTCCGCTTTTGGAGTGATTAGTGTTTTATGACTGTCTGTTGATTTGTGTGACAGCAGTATCTCTGTAGGGTAACAGTTTCATTTAATTTACTGTCCTAGTCTGACTTGGAGTAGGAGCAAATGTCTCTTAACAGGATTTACTCAGCTCAAGCAGCATTAAAAGTCATTCAAGGACATATCAATCTGATAAAATCTCAGAGTACTTATTAATATAATGGGAACTTCAGTGATCATAATACTTTAAAGGTAGATGCATTATCTGCATTATGTTAGAAAAAAATAAGCCAGTCAGTGCGGTTGGTTTGTTAGTGAATTGCTCCTGGTTCATTGCATGCACGGTTGCAGGATTCTCCCTTTTATCTCTTAAATGAGATTAAGAGCAGTGCAGAAATATTCAAGCCCCACGTCTTGAGTTTGACCAGTGTGCAGCCCTGGCAGAATGCGGTTCAAGGTCCCTTTGCTAGTGACAGCCGTTGCTCCAAATCAGTTTGGAAGCGCTGCAGGAATTGGTGCTGCCCAGCTGGGTATGCTGTGTAGCAGTACGGGCAAGTAGCAGCCAGACTCCATCTGGAATACGACACTTAAAGTACTACGCAGTTGGATGGGTGACTGGTAAAATGCTGGACTGTAAAGGAATAGGTAATGTATCTTGTTTGATGCTGCAGAGAAAACAACGCAACTTATTCTGTGTTTTCAAATGAGAGATACCTGGTAATAGTGAACTGCTGCATCAGTGTGCAAGAGTACTTTATACCAGCAATCTGTTGGTGTGCCATTAGCACTCCTATGTTAGGTCTTATTTTCTTAAGTTTAGGTGGGCTTACCAAAATTCTGCAGTGGCTGAGAAACGTAGATGAATAATATGGGCTTGTCTTTGTTATGGGCTCATCTGCTTGGATAAGCTACGTAACTGTCTCGGTGTCTATTGTTGGCTTTTAAGTACCTCATGGGTTCTCTGAAGGGTTTGTGGCAACAAGCACTACTAGTCTAAAGGTGTGATTTGACTGGTTGGGGAAGGGGGATCAGGGGCGTGTTCTCATGACCTGAGAGATTTCTGGGGCATATATGATTGCATATTTATTGTAGCAGTGCACTTCTGCTGGCTAGGCAGGGTTTTACAGTTTCATGGACATTTCACACAATGTTCTCAGATAAGCCAAGAGCAAAAATGTTAATAGGATTTCTACACAGCTTGCTACTTGTAGTTGCTTGTGTTGGAGAAATCATACTTTAAGTGTTACGCAATTACACTTGTTTGACAGCACCAGTCTAAATCTTCAACTTGGTTAGTCAAGGCCTGAGCAGGGAAGAGAGTATCAACCTGGTGGTTGCCGTGATCATGTTGAATTCTTAAGCAAAAAGCTTATCTTTCTCATGGATAACTGAGGAAGGAGCCAGACTACAGCAGGAGTGCAGCTTAACCATGCAACCAGTAACTTGTGTGTGGAAGTTCTGGCCAAAAATGTACATTTTTACAGCTTTGCTGTTTCCAAGAGCATGATGTGACTGCAAGGAGCTGTGAGACCTGAGAAATTAGAAAGGTTTGTGCTTCTCAGGGGGACCACTTAAAAGTAACTGGTGTCCCAGGAACTTGTGTGTAGCCACTTCTGTTTGGTAAGAGTGTGTACAATAAGGGCTAAATTCAGCTGTAAGTTTTCAAATTAACTTCCACATTTTAATATGCATTTATTGGAGGGGCGTAATTCTCTCCCAAGTTGCAATAAGCTTAAAGTTGGATTTGAGGATGAAAAGGGTAAGTTAGAAGCCTGGGCTTTTGTTCACTTTTGTAGCTTACTGAAATGGCTCCAGGCTAGTATCAAGTACCTTCAATTGAGTTCTGATACATCGTTTGGATGTTTTAAGCCAGCTGATGCTGTGAGCCTAGAGGAGGGCAAGGTAGCCCAATGGAGGGGATTAAGCAGGGGGGGGGGGGAAGTAAGG
>NW_008794544.1:1291936-1319550 GCF_000699145.1 Aptenodytes forsteri
GGGTGGGGAGAGGGGGGGGGGGGGGGGAAGTAAGGTATCCAAACAACTTGGCAAAAGGTGGTCTGCCGGGCTTCTATATGAAGGCTGCCACCGAGCAGTGCATGTACGTGTAACGAGAAGTCTAAATGATGCTTCCATTAAGTCCCATCAAACCTTCACCGTGGCAACCTCACTGCAGACATCTGAACACTACCTGCATTTAGAAAAATGGGTGGGATCTCAGGAGTGCGCAGCCAGCTAGCTGTTTCCTTTGTTAGTGTTAGGGATGTCTGGAGTGGAATTATGTCAAGAGGAGAAGGCTGTTTTGACAAGATGGAGCTTTCCATACTTTGTTGTATTCTGATGGTAAACTTAGCAGTGCTTCTAACAGATTTCACTCCAGTTGGTGTTATGTATGCATCCTTTGTGGGACCCCCCCTGCAGATTACTGTGCTCTGACTATTTCTGGGTGACTTGTACGACAATGCTAAAAATTACGATGTCCCGAGCACAGAAGTGACTCTTCCAGTGCCTTTGAAGGGCAAGCTAACATCTCTAGCTGAACCGACACGTGTTTGGAAGCTTTTGTGCCAGCTTTTGTCCGGACTGAGGAGCTTTGCTAGGAGAACCTGAGAGCAAGCATTAGGGAAAGTTGCTGGAGGAATAAAGGAAGCTGCACTGGAGTGGGTGAAGAATAAATTGAGGAGTCGGAGAAGCGAATTCAAAGACTTAACTTCAGCCGAGTTTCCCTCGGCTCTGTTTAATCGATAGATTAAAGGGTAAGAGGAGGAGAGGCTCCTGCTATAAGGTAGCTTTAGCATAGTGACACTGATAGCTAAGTTGTCTACTTCAAGCTTTTCTTTGTATACAAGAGTGAACTCTTCCTGCTGCAGAGGCATACATTCACTTCCCTCCTCGGGGAAGGGGGGTCAGGGAGAAGTGGATGGCTTTCTAAAACATATTTGCCAAGAGCTTCTTCTGTGTTAAAGGTCTGGGATCACGTGTCAGGCCCAAGAACTTGCTTACTTGTTCATCTTGTGAGCAAAATGTAGGTCAGTCCCTTGTATGCAAATACAGGACTTTTTTTCCCAGAATCTGGCCCAACTGGACTGGTCAGCTACCTTTCTCCTGCAGACTCCTAAGTGAAATCAAAATAGTCTCTACTACTGTAAATGCTCTTACCTTGCTTGTCAGCTGTCATAATACTCCTGTACACTGGGGAGATGTGTGGAAGTGCCAAGTCCCCTATGAAGTCTCTGTCCATACCTCAGTTTAGAAAGTATGGGAGAAAATTGAACTTTATTGTGTCATCAGGTATGTATTTGCAAATCTAATTCACAAGATGAAGGCCTGGCCACAAACCTCACCTGGGGCAGGGCACCAGGACTCCTCGTGTTCCCAGTCTCTTCAGGGTTGCAGACCTTGGTGGATCTGGGTGATCAGCCTGTGAGTTTCTACAGCTGTTGTTTTAATCACAGAATGGCTGAGGTGGGAAGGGACCTCTGTAGGTCATTTGGTCCAACCCTGCTGCTCAAGGAGGGCCACCTAGAGCTGGTTGCCCAGGACCATGTCCAGACGGCTTCTGAATATCTCCAAGGATGGATTTTGTGAAGTACTTATCCTAAGCCCCATTGCTTGCATCACATTGCTTGCTGCTTGGTTGCTTATGTACTTCTGTACTCTGTACTTCTGTCCTTGATAGTAAATGGTGCAAATTCTGTGCTACACCAAATCCAGGCATGAACTTGGTAATTACATGATAGGAACTAGTATGTACCTCAAGCATTGAAGAGTGTTTGCTGGTATTGTTAAGACTACAGATGGTGGTTTTTCTGGTGATTATCCTTTCAGATATCACAGTACATGATTCAGCCTAACGTAATCAGATCTGCTTTGTTCTTAAAACTTCAGCATCGTTTTCATGGTGGGACCTGATATTGTGGAGTGGAAATGGTGGGCTTTTCTGCAACTGCTTTTCAGAAATGGAAGCTCTGGGGTGCAGTGTTGAAAGAGGGAGATTTGCTTTAAGAGTGCAAAAGAGCAGACTTGTCTTCTGAGGGAGGCTGGGAGTCGCTCCAATCAAACTCCCTCAAGTAAAGCTTTTAATTAGATTGCAAGGTTACATACTAAAACTTTGTTTAAAACAATCCTGTTATGCACTACAGCCTTTTCTTCCTAATCTTTTCCAACTGTCACCTGGCTGCAGCTCAGCACTATTTCTCCAGTGTTTTTGACAGGTTCAATCTCTTACCAGGGATTGGAGTCTCTAGAGAATGGCAGCATAACTGGGATGAGCGGCTGAAGTCAAATAACTAAATACATTCCTCTAAAATCTACCTGACAGTGTTTTGACTCTGTTAATCTTGCTTGGAAATGTTCCTCTATATTTGCAGAGCTTGGCCTGACTTCTCCAAAGTCGATGCAATGCCTTACCTGATCACTGGTTCTGGGGTGCTGGCTGCTGCGTCCTTTGGCCTGGACTCTTCCCATAGGTTGGGAACGCTTTTCACCTGTTACTGCTGGAGCTGACAAACATGACTGCTTTGACCACTGTTTGAGACACAAAACTTTGCTATAAGTCAGGGATTTCTGCCTAACGAAAATCTTAAGTGATGGAGCAGATGTCTTCAAAAGGTAGCGGAGACCCTGTGCAAATAGAGAGACTTCTGTCTGATATGAATGGGTTAAGAGTCTTACTGTGGTATCAGCTTGTCTAGCAGCAAAATACGCCGGAGCGTGGATCTACTCCCTCACAAGATCTCAGGAAATTAGTCTGAGTTTATAATTGGATTGGGAGGAGGAAAGAACAGAACTACTGCCTTTGCTAAGGCATGCATCAGCTGTCTGAAATGCTGTGGGCCGAGACTTTGGTTTAAGAAAAGAGCAATACTAGCAACCCCGTAATCCTTAATTGTAACACTCAGAAGTGTTTGTGTTGCAGGGTGATAAATCTTGGGAGAATACTAATCATTCTAAGAGGGTTTTGTTTGTTGGTGTTTTTTGGTTTTTTTTTGTTTGGGTTTTCTTGATATGAGTAAGTGAAGGCGTCATTTAGTCTTAAGAAAATGCTGGAGAAGATATTTCTATACAGAGAACCATACTGGACAATGCTGTTGCATCAGGGAGAGTAGTCCAGAGAAAGCATGTGGGAGGAGGCTGAAGTAATGAGATTAATATGGTGGTGTTGAGTTGGACTCTGCTAGAAGACAGCAAATGCCTAAACCCTTAAGCCACAGTCTGCTGACCATTACTAACAGGGCTGCAGAAGCCTGTACGCATACTGTTCAGCAACTGCTATAGCTGTGCAGCTCCATTCATGTCATGCACAAATCTCGGGGGCTGAAAGAGGTTATCTGCTCTTAAAGGGAGGGGAGAGACCACACGTGGAAATAGGAGCACGAATGTATTAATTTAAGGCTTGCTTGTGTTTGGGCTTCTGTCCTATTGCTTCATGGCATCTTTTTCTCTTAATGCAGTTTTAAGGCCTTGGATCAGGTGCTGAAAGGCTTTACTTGTCTGTAAACTGGTAAGACTTTGAAGATCAAATTGATGCTACAGAACCTAGATTGGCTTAAGATGCTTAAGTAGCTTTATAGCTCTTAAAATGGCTTATGCCCTATAAAACTCAGTTGAAATGGGGAGAGGAGCCTGACTGTTGCTGCCTGATTGGGATCTACGTGGGAAGGATGGGGGTGGGGGAAGACCTGGCTGGAAGTCTTTACCCCAGCCACAGTTAGTGGAAGGTCTCCAGTCAGTCTTGCCTGTTAGCAGACTGCAGAAGATGCAAATTCAAACCAGGTATAGGCTGATCAGGCAGTTGAATCTTATCAATCTTGAAATAAGAGATTGGATCTTTTTGCTGTGCCCCCAAAACAGCAAGTGCCTCTTTCCCCTCTTTGACAACAAACTCTTCCCCTCATCTTCCCCTATCCTCTTTTGCTTGCTGAATTAAGTGCTGGAATCATGGTAGGCTTGCCAAAAGTATGGGCTGTGGTGCATAAATTTGGCATCTCTGTGCTTAAACAGGACACAAACGCAGGACATCCAAGATGGTGAAGGTGCCTATGTAGCAGCAGAACTCTAATTTGATTAGGCACAGATCCTGTGGATTGGTTATTTAGGTAGCTTTATCCAAAGTATTGTTTGGATCTTGTCCTAGGGTAGTCTCTGCATTCCTCCAATCCCGAGGCATTAGTTGGTAGCTTTTCCATTTTGAATTTAACTCTGTATGAAACACTACTGAATACATAGCTTAGTTTCTTCAAAGCCCAGAGATATGGTATTCAGTCGTACTTGAGCTGGGTTTGGTTTCTTTAGGGAAAGAGGGCTATAACTTTTGCATGTATAAACAAACTATTGTTCTGCTAGACCTGAATGTGGGAAAAGCAGCTTCTCTGCAAGACTACCATAACACCTTATCCTTGCTTAGCTACCGACAAGGTAGAAGTGCTTTAATACTATATTGCCTTACTTAAATTGCTGCTTGAGCCTTGGGCTAAGGTGGAAGCTGCACGCCTGGGTAGCAGGTGGTATCTGAAGAAAGAATGATGTCTGAGACTAGGCAGGCAAATCTCTGGTTAACAGTGTTTGCTCAAACTTAACAGCTTTTCTAGCTGTGCAGGAAGTTCCCTCCCTTATGATTCATGACGTGCACAATCTGTGCTGACTGTTAATGCTAAGTAGTTACCTGGGAAAGCTTTAAGCACACTCTAACCTTAACAGAGGAGATTACAACATGATTAATGGTAGGAGTTGTGATGGTAATGCTTTGCTGAGGCTTGCCGAGTCTTCCTGAGCCACGTTGACAAGTTCAACTGAATGTCACAGTAATTGGTTCAAGCATCCTTGACAGAAGTTGTCTACCTTCATGCTAGTCTCTCAAACACTGGCTTCTAAAATGGCATAGATGACTTAAGTACCAACCTCTTAGTTATCCTGAGTTGTTAAGGGCAAATGAGTACTCATTCTGGAACAGCAAAATCTTCAGTTTTAATCTCTTGCGTAGTGAGCAAAACCCCACTGCTACTTGTCTCTGGAGCAGGTGCGTCATGTCCTTAGGCTTCAAGATCTCTTCAGGTACTGGCTTGCAGCTGATACCTGCAGTTACAACCAAGGTACACCTGTAACAATTGAATTTGCTATGCAGGGCAAAGAACAAAGATACTCGAGCATGCACAATAACTAGTCTAAGCCACATAACAGAAGTCTAAACTTAAGCTCAGCTCTAAAATGTATGTCTTGCACTGGGAAGGCAGGGTACATCTAGCAGGGTGTGGCTCTAGAGCCTCAGTTCCACCTCGAGCCAGCTGCATGTGCTCTGAATTACCGTGAGGAAGAGGAAGGCCATGCAGGGGGATATTTTGGTCATGAGAGGGCCCTTTAGAAAGGCCTTATAATGAGCCTGTTTTCATAGTGTAGAGAAATCTTGATTCCTGCTAAACTCGTCAAAAAGCTTCACACTGCAGAGCAAAACCTTTTTTTTTTTTTTTTTTTTTTTTCCGTGTGGCTGCTGTCTGTCATCCCCATCCTGCTTTGTTTTCTTGGGGCCATCACTTTAATTTGGAAAGTCCCTTGGAGAGAAATTCATTCCTCCTCCAAGTGCACCACACCAACAGCTAGCAAGGCCTATCTTCTTCAGACTGCCTTTAGGCAGTATAGTGGGAGTGCTGCCTTGCTCGCCCTGAATCTCTGGGTGTGCTAAGGAGCTACTGGGGAAGAAGCGGATAAATGGATTGTTGTGGCTGGCAGGGGAGTACTTGTCTTCCCTGAAGCGGATGAGTTAGGGATGACAGGTAGCCCAGAAGTTGTCTTACAGCAGGTTTGGAAGGATGGACTGCTGTCCTTTCTCCTTACAGCCGGATTGGCTTGTACTTCAGGGTGAGGACCATCAAACTTCCCTAGGTGATGAGGAAGAAGCTTGTTCAGTGACACAGCTTCCTTCATCGCCAGGTAGGATTTGTAGCTGAGAATGAGTGAGGAGTGACGCTCCCATAAACTCCTGCAGGTAAGAGAGCAGGAGGCCAATGTGTTTAGGCGGCTTGTTTGGGAGCTGCTATAGCAACCCAGCTGTATGGCTGCTATAAGCTAGATTAATCTGACCAAAGAGGGTGGTTTGAAGTAAGGAGTGCTTGCATGGTCCCTCTCTTGGCAATGATCTTAGGACTGTAATATTTCTAAAAACTAAAGAATTGTCTCGGTTGACTTCTGGACTCATGCTCAGGCTATGCATAAGCCAGGGCAAAAGCAGAATTCAGCCTCTCATGTGGAGGGTCAGATTTGTAATTCAGCAAATCTTCCCTGTAAGCCAAAGGTATGCTCTAGCGGTGGGCAATGTCCTGTACTTGTCTCTCTGACTACATTGAAGATGTGTTGGAGAGTTTGGCCCATACACACTTCTGTCTGTAGCGGTGACAGGCCAGGTCAGCGGTCTTAGACTGGCAATCCAGATGTCTCTAGGGACATGAAACCAACTTTTGCACAATAAAGATGCAGGAAGAGTACGAGATTTGAGTGGATGGTATGGAGTAAAACTGAACGCAGGGAGTTTCCTGTATATGAGGAGAATGTAAGTGTTGACTCCAGTAAATGCCCTTGGCCAGGAAATGGGATTCCTGATTGTTAGCAGGGATGAACAGATCTTCATAAGGGGTTCTTTTTCCTGTAATAGCTACTTTCAGTTGTCGTAGTTTGCTAGCATTGACTGGTGTTACATTGAATGATTCTCCAGGGCTGGGAAAAAGCCCTGGGGGGTAGCCTCACCTTCACCCTCTCTTTCTGTGTCGGGAGAGCGATGGTAGAAAACACCCAGCTCTTCCAGTGTACTACATCTGGTAACTTGTCATTTTGCCTAATCCAGTTAGTACAACTACTGCCTGAGCCTTTTGTACAGAAGGCAGTCCCTGTCTGCTGAGCTCATTACACGAGGGAAGGCTGCAAAGCAGAATCGGTAGCTATTCATATTAGCGTGCTTGGTTAATAGAGAGTATATTACTACTGCAGCTGTGTTACAGTTCTCTGCTGCCTCTGGATGGTTTAACTAGAATCTGTGACCAAAGCTTTGACCTTTGTCAGGTGAACTTTGCAGTATTTCTGGCAGATGCCACAGCCAGATGTCAGAAATGCAGAGGGGCATTATATTTTCTTCTTTTCAGTGGGTTCGGAAAATAGCAGAGACCTGTGTTTCAGGCTCCAGCACTCTCATTGTTATGAACCTGCAGGTAGTCTGCACCAGAAGCCAATGTGGGTCTGCAGCCTAAAGGAACTGCTCTTTACTTAGCTGGAGGGTCTGTTCCTGTGCCTGCTGACTGCAGTGGAAATGGGAAGTTAAAACTTCAGAAGTGGTACGCTTCCTTCTCGTATCCCCAGGGAATACATTGCCCAGGCTTGACTTGGGTATGCTGCAAGGCTCCTTCACTTCTATGGCTTTGAGCAGAGGGTGGTGTAATATCTCTGATCAGCTCTGTCTTAAAACATCACTCTTACGGTGGAGGAAAAGATTAACTTACATTTGATTATGCTCCTCTGTGTGCAGGCTGCAGTGAAGAGCCCAGGTGAAGGTGTGGGGTTGGGAGGAAATTGTTGCTCAGCTGTGAAGGTGATCTACACTGCTAGTCAGCTTGTTTTTTCAGTGAAAGAAGCTGACCTTGGAAGGAAGAAAAAAAAAAATGTAGTGAAGCACTGCAAAACTGGGCTGAGTGCCTCTTTTAGGTAAGAAGCACTTCTGCTTCTCTGGGCTAAACCTTATACCCCCAGCATGAAGTCAGATGGCTTATGTAAGTTGATCTTTCTTTATGGTATACGTGTCAAAACATAAGTACATTTCATCAGGACAATGCATTCCAGTGTTACCAGTTCCTGGTATAACTGGCTCTCTAAATGACACTGGCTGAAGCACGAAGGACATAGGGCAGTGCACTTCAATAATCGTTTTTAAAAAACAAAACAAACCCCAAAACGCCTCATACCCAGATATGTTTAGCCTCATGGGCAAAAATCATAATGCACAATAGCACATTCATTAAAAAAACCTAGGTGGTGGTTATAGCATAGCCTTCAGAGATGAGTGCTGCTTTCTCCTATACTGAGCTCACACTACAGTGTGATACCTGGGCAGCAGGGACTGTGTTCTGGCTGCTGGTTATTACAGTGGTGGAAGCAGCTGGAGAAATAGTTATGCACGTAGAATTTTCCATTAATCAGAGGAAAAAGTCCTACACAGATGGTATATAGGATAGATTACGGCTAGTAATCCTTTTGTGTCCTAGAAGATTAAGGATATCCTGGTGTAGCTGCAGTCAGCTGACCTTTTTTTATTTAAATGATTGAAAATTCTTGATGCAATTCTGCAGAGGACCAAGGCTCTTCCAGAAGCCATGAATGGTGCGCTGTGAATGTTTGTTAAAGGAACGGTCTGTTAAGTCCAGCCCTGGTTATAAATTTACAGGAACTTAACTTCGTGCCATGTAAACAGCAGCAGCTACGAGATGGCTAAGAAATCACTTGCTAGATGGCTCTATCAAATCTAACTGAGGTGTAAGAGCGCTGAATTTTATGAGGAGGTACAGTGAGTGTCATGTGAAGAAACAGAGGGTTTCTGAATCCTGCTGTCCGGGTTGCCCCAGAAAGTGAAGATGAATGCTTTGGTGGAAGAAGAGGACGGCTGCACACTCTGAATTTTCTGGCATGGATCTGTATGATGATTACAAATCACCCTTCGATTTCAATGCTGGAGTGAACAGAAACTATCTTTACCTGTCGCCTAGCATAAACCTTTCTCCACCTGGATCACCTACACTGGCAAAGTCTGGTAACTTCCTTCTCTTTCAAAACCTCTGCATGGAAAGCTTAGTGATTAATATCTGTAAAAAGGAACTTATCAAATTAAGAATCAATAAAATTTGGCTGAAATGCAGGTATAAATGAAGGTAAAAGTTGACCTGCTGTTAACTGTGGTAGTTTATTAGCTTTGGTGTGTCATTTAGGTAATATCTCACGTACTATGCATTTACCAGCTTTACCTTATTTGTTATTTCTTAATTCAGTAGAAAGGCAGTTTGAGGGAAAACAAAGTGAGCAAAAAACCTAGGAACAAAAGGGTAGCTTCTGCAAGATTGGAGTAATTGGCCTAGTTTGATTATTAGCTTTTTTTTTTGGGGGAGGTAGGAATTGCATACTCAGTATGACTTCAGAGCTCTGGATAGTCCATCATCTCTTACCTTAGTACAGAAGGCTCTTGCCTTAGTACTGAAAATACCACCAATTAATGAAAATGCCCCCTAAAACCTTTACTTTGTTCCACCTAGCATTTAAAATGCTGTAAATCTTACACCTGCAGATACTAACTGTACTTGTGCTCCCCTGAGGAAGTGGCTGTTGCGTGCTGTGCTGCAGTGGCATCCGTCTAGTGCTTAACCCTACTACTTTCTAGCTGGTGAACTGTTGTACAGAACACCTGCAGCCGTGCCTCCCAACACATCCTAGTCTGGTTTTATCACCTTTCCTTTCCATTCTGTGCTGCCGGACGTGATCTTCCAGAGTAATTAAAAATATAGAAATCTTAGCCCTCCTTCAGGTGTGACAAAGCAAAGTTACAAAGGTGCTCACTTTTTTTTGATGGGCTCATTCTTTAAAATCTTAAAGAAATGTGCATCCCTTGAGGCACCTCTGTGTGAACTAAAACCCCTCTGTGAACTTGATGAGCTAGAGGCCTCTGGGGAACAGTGGTCAGCTTTCACTTCTGCAATTACTACATGTCCCACCTCTTCTAAAGGGGGGGGAGCAGTCCTTTGTATTTGGTGGTGATGCATCACCATAAGCACCAACCTTTGCTGGGCTTTTTTTCCTTTTTCATTCACTTTGAATGAATATATGATTAGTGTTTGGGAGAAGCCCAAGAACTTTCTCTGCCAAGTTGAAGAAATATGTCTTGCTTCGGCTTTTTCACTGAGATAAATGGGAAGCACTTAAATTTTATTTTTCTTATATATTGCAAAATAAATATCCTCTGTAGCACTGTACATTACTCAAATGTTGGAGTGATCTTATAATCTTGTAACAGCTTGTTCTCCTGAATTCTAACAAGTGCCTTTTTTCTTCAGCTTTGCCAACTGTATAGTGATAGCCAAAATGCTCATTCTGAGTGTCTGACACAGAATATGTTTGTCTAAAGATAAAGCTTTGTGAAGGCTAACCTTCCCTCCCTCCCCCAAAGGCTGCTCATCTGAAATGACCAGTACTTCCTTAAACTGCTAATGTTTGCTGCTAATCTCTGAATTCAGGCCAGAAAGAGGTAGAAACTTCTGGTCAAAATAGAACACAAACTTGGATTGAAACCAACCAAAGCAAACCCCAAACCAGAAAACCTGAGTGTAAATTGAATGACTCTAATGCTTTGCCTACCCCGGCAGAGTAATAGGGACTTAAATGCTGTTTCCCTGAACGTGATCTGTGGAGTCCTAATCAACTAACTTGTTCATGTCTTTATTTGGTTCATTAAGTAGATCTAATAAACTGCTGGGATAAGAAGTTAATCTTAGAAATACAGATACCTAAAAACTGATGTTAAAACTAGGTAAGTTTTCCCAATACTAGATAAGTCTTCCCAATTTTTTTCCCCAATAGAATTTTTACTCTGTTTAAGAGTTTGAGATGTGAAATGCTCAGCTAAGCTCAGTTATAGCAATCGGAGTACTAAACAGCTGAATTTTAAGTCCTTTGCAACTCTAAAGATGCAAGAGAACTAACAAAAGGTAACAAGTTGGAACCCAATAACAACAGTTCTGCTGGTGAACAGAGAAGACCACAAGTGAGAAATGCTCTCTTAATAACAGATTGAGCTGAAGTATTTCCATCTGTTGGCTGACTGCTATTTCCCTGGTTTCTTGCCTCGCACTCCACAAAAATATCTAAGGTGGGCTGTGCACCTGTTGTTGCAAAGCTTGCTCAAAGCCAGGATCTTACTGTCTGTCAACCCTAGTTTATGGGGTATATTTGGGTTGTAGCCACACTATTGTGGAGGTCTGTGGGTTATCATCTGTGTAGACAACTGCCTCTTGGACAGGCTGCCCAGCACGGCCTTCCCATAGTACAGATGAACCCTCTGTCCTGCAAGTATTGAAGTGAACTGAGGAATGGGAGCAAAGCGAGCAGAGTGGTGAACAGTAACAGGGGATGAGAGGGGAGGTGCCAGAAGAAGGACTGATGGGAAGGTGTTTGCATACTTTAAATGGAGCTAACGAAAAAGTAACAAATGGGAGGGGGGCAGAAGGCAAGGAGAGGAAAGGAAGGCATGGTTAGATGTACAGGGTGAGGTATAGACTACTGAGTAGCAGTGACTTCCTGTCTTCCTAAAAGATCTAGAAATGGGAAGGGAGGAGAGATCATTCCCTTGCTTCTTAGCATTGTGTCTTAAGTTCAATGTAGGCAACAAGCAGCACAAACTCCCTTAAAACACTGGTTTTCCAAAGAGAAGGTACATTTCCAAAACAGAAGCTATTGCTGCGGGAGACAATCCAGCACGTTTTCCTACTGCTGGATTCACTTGATCTATTTTTGGTGAGATAATCCAGATGACTCTTCATAACTAGATTGAAGAGACTTTTGGCTGGATGTGCTAATGCTCTTGGAGTCAGCGTGGTCTTTGGTACTTGCAAACTTTCTGAAATGGCTTTTGCAACAGCAAGCTCTGTAGTCCCTGAAGGGCCTGCAGACGGAGAACAAGGTCAGGAGTCGGAGGCCAATGTACTAGGGGTCATAGAGTGTCAGGGGAAAATGCAGTTTAAATTTAGTTTTCCTTCGGTATTGGCATATGTAATTAATAGGATAAATAGCAATTTGATAAAAAGGTATGGTGTTCTTAACCATTTGATGTTAAGAAAAGGAAATACGTTGATGTATAAAACAAAAATTATCTGATTGTAAGACATGAGCCGTAATCTTTTTTTTTTTTTGGTGCTGTAGTGCTGTGCTTTGGTTTGGGCATTAGACTCGAACTTTTTTCCTGCCCCAGATTTCTGCCAGAAAATAGTGTATAGGGAAACCTGTAGGATCTCCATTATGTTTGTGTAGAAGACAGATGCAAATCTCTGGGGAAAACATGGTATAGATTTCATAAATAAATGCAGAATGGGATTTCAGTTGCTTTCTGTATGCTTCCTTCTCAGTGTACTCTGTGGTAACTTACCATTTACAAATGTTCTGCCCATGTAGCAGGGTGCTTCTAGAGGACAAGTGTTCTGGACACAAATACAGGCAGAAAACATACTGTTTTGGAAAGAATTTGTGGAATTGAGCTTTACCTGAGTTCAGTAACTTGATTAAGAACAAGGCCTCTTCTTAGGCTTGACAGCTGCTAGGAGCATGTTTCATAGAATACCTACAACTAGTTACAGACTTGCAGAATCTTTTTTTCCCCTGACTTTTCAGTTAATTGTGATGTAGCTATTCGACATCAAGCCTCACCACAAAATCATAGTGGTGGTCTCATTGCACATTAATGAGTTTTTGGATTCCCAGACCAAATGGTAGTATGGAGTGCCATCAGAAGCTGCTGAAATGAGGATGGAGTTTTATCTAGTTAATTACTATAGTGACTAGTAAGGGAACATTACTTAATGTCCTCAACTTGACTGAATTATATATATATGTGTATATATATACACATACACACACACACACTCTTACCCTCTCTCCTTAACAAACAAACAATCCTGTTTTTTTTTCTTCTATTTTAGATTTTTATTTCATTTCTTTTTTACTATCTATAAAGCTATTTTACCTCTTGGATAGAGAATGAGTTCTGGGAATCTACAACCATTCCAGCATGCAGTCTCTCTGCAAACTGGTCTCTTTGCAAATTAGGACAGGATTCCTTAATTCTGGCAAACGGTATGTTTGAATGTCAGCTACAAAGATGCAAAATGGGAAATCTTTTGCTGGAAAATCTGTTTGTTGCATTAAAAGGTGTTTGAAGTGATCTTACTGCAAGCACTAAGGACTAAGAATAAATGAATCTTTAAAGTGAGTGCATCGTAGCAATACAAATAATATCGTTCTCCTGCCTTTCCCTGAAGCTGTGAAGGCAAAAGTTATAGAATAGAATCATAGAATCATTAAGGTTGGAAAAGACCTCTAAGATCGAGTCCAACCATCTACCCAACACCACCATGCCCACTAAACCATGTCCCTAAGCACCTCATCTACACATCTTTTAAATACCTCCAGGGATGGGGACTCAACCACTTCCCTGGGCAGCCTCTTCCAATGTTTAACCACTCTTTCAGTAAAGACATTTTTCCTCCCGTCCAATCTAAACCTCCCCTGGCACAACTTGAGGGCATTTCCTCTCATCCTATTGCTAGTTACTTGGGAGAAGAGACCAACACCCACCTCGCTACAACCTCCTCTCAGGTAGTTGCAGAGAGCGATGAGGTCTCCCCTCAGCCTCCTTTTCTCCAGGCTAAACAGTCCCAGTTCCCTCAGCCGCTCCTCATAAGACTTGTTCTCCAGACCCTTCACCAGCTTCGTTGCCCTTCTCTGGACACGCTCCAGCACCTCAACGTCCTTCTTGTAGTGAGGGGCCCAAAACTGAACACAGTATTCGTGGTGCGGCCTCACCAGGGCCGAGTACAGGGGCACGATCACTTCCCTACTCCTGCTGGCCACACTAGTTCTGATACAGGCCAGGATGCCATTGGCCTTCTTGGCCGCCTGGGCACACTGCTGGCTCATGTTCAGCCGGCTGTCAACCAGCACTCCCAGGTCCTTTTCCGCCAGGCAGCTTTCCAGCCACTCTTCCCCAAGCCTGTAGCGCTGCATGGGGTTGTTGTGGCCGAAGTGCAGGACCCGGCACTTGGCCTTGTTGAACCTCATACAGTTGGCCTGGGCCCATCGATCCAGCCTGTCCAGGTCCCTCTGCAGAGCCTTCCTACCCTCGAGTTGAGGAAGACTGTAGGGATGTTTGGGATTCATACAGAGGAATTTGGCAGAGTTTTGGTTTCTGGATTGGAAGGGGAAGAGGCAGCAGTGTGAGTGGATGCACATCCTCATCAGTCCCTTCTAAGCACTCCACTACTTTGTTTGGAGTGATGGCTTTTTGTTCCTAAGCTCCTTCTCCGGGCTTCTCATCTGTCTTAATGTCCAGGCGCAAAACAGCAGCTTACTTCTAGTTCCACAATATCTGTGACTTTCTAGCCACAGTGGTTCCAGTTCTAGGGACAGAGAGGTTGAGCAGGGTATGGGGGAAGAGTTCGTACTTCCAGTGTAACCCTTTTCTCTGCTGTTGCTGAGCTTGCTTGTTGCTGTGACCACTCCTAGTGTGCTGAGAATAGGCATTTTTTTAATCTGATCCAGAGAGCAGGGAGGGAGGGAGGCTCTGCATTGGTCTTGAGCTCCTCCAGCGCTTCTAGAGTTTCTGTGCCTCTTGAGTGAGAGCAGAGAGCGCATGGACTCCTGGGCAGAGGTTGTATAGGAACCACTGGTTGGGATGTAGCATTCTGCGCCTTGGTTTCTATCATAGTAGTGGGATGCGTTGTTCTCAACATGTTTCCAGTCTCCTATTATAGCAGCAGTTGCAATTACTGAGCTTTAATACAACTTGATAGAACGAAACAGCCAGTAAAATGCCTCTGGTTTCCTGTATGCCACAGGACTCGGGGAGTGTGACTTTGGTGTTCTCTCATCAGTTTTCTTTGTGCACTGGCACAAAAGGGCTGTATATTAACGTTAGCTGCTATCTGGCAGACATGTGATGATCTGACTTTTAATGGTTTATTCACCTCAAGGGCTGCTGAGAAGTGACTCTATACCTGAGGTTGGAGAGGATGCTGCTGCTACAGTTGGTATGGCAGAAACACTCTCAGAAGAAGAACAGGATGAGCTAAGAAAAGAGCTTGTTAAGGTAAATCTCTTGCAAATAGCTCTTAAACTGGTTTTGAGAATGAAAATCTGGGATAATGCTGTCTTTGAACATACAGTTCATGCTTTGCATATTTATTCTGTGAGTGTCTAAAGCCGGGTACGGCACTCCTGTGTATTGCGGGGAGGGAAAGGAAAGGTGTCAAGGAGAAAAGAACAGCCAGTTCTAGCTATTGGGAATTAAGCTAGAAGTGCTGAGTGTACAGATCTTAAACCAAGATGCATAAATGCCTAACCCTTTTTTTCCTCAAGCGAGAAGGGGGTAAATAAGCTGTCAAAGAGAACATGGTTGGAAGCCAAAACCAAGTATTGTCTCAACTGGTGTGGAGTAACTAAAGCTGTTGTTTTCATGAAGGATGCTTCATAGTAATATCCATGTAGACACTGTTTTGCTAATGTCTAACCATGTAACTATTCTTGTCCATAGTTCATGTAGCAGAAATTTTTTTAAGACTGAGTTAAAGTAGCACTCTTCGAAGGACAGTCAAATATTCAAGCCTGATACATGCATTTCAAAAGTCGTCAAAGTCAAGCTTTATTGAGTTGCTGGTCTTTTTTCTTTTGTAGCTCTATGTGACTTTAGGACCCTAATAAAAGACACTAACTTAAGTGTAAGGTTGGCAAATGAAGGTTAGCTGTGAAATAAGCACATTTAATGCAGTCTTGGTTTTTGTTAGTCCTGAGTATTATTTCATGCCAAACCAATCAGCTGAAGATGGTGAGGGATATCTGGTCCTGCTAGGGTACATCACGCTGGACTTCAGACAGGTATCCAAAACAAAGGTGCATTGAAGATCTTGGCATTTCCTCAAAGGAGCTTAAATGAATGGGCAGCCTTGATACTCTAAAGTAGGGTGGTCCAGTCTGGATGAGGAGGTAGGGTTGGATATATACCTTTGCCTTTGTACATATGGCCTTAGTGCCTCTGTCACATCTGTATTAGCCCACAGAATGGCATCGTAAAACTGTTTGACATCTCTGATTGTGATCTGGTAATGCTTCTGTGGGAGGCTTAAGTGACCATTTGTGTAAAGAAGGAAGTATACAAACAATACAGTTTCCTAGTTGCTGAACAGGTGCTGTGTTTTTGTTGTGGTTTTTTGGTTTGATTTTTTTTTTAAACTGCTCAGTCTGCCACCATTTCCACTCCCTCTCTGGGGAAGGCACTCCTGTGGCTGGATCCAGCCTGCAGTTGCTGGCTTAAGCCACAAAAGAACCTTTCTGTTCAAGCAAGGAGACAAAACTTGTGTATGGATCAGACATGCTCTGAACTTCGTGATACTGGTCATACATTGGTATCTCTTCTGACATGGAAGGAGAATTCAGGCTTGGCGATTGTCCCAGGTTTGACTAATCTTCAAGCTTCACATAGGCTAATGTTGTCTAAAGGTAATGATTCCTAACTATACAGTCTTCTAGTTACCAACTTCCTTGTGCATATTCCAGTAACAGAGCTAGCTGCAGGTAGATTACTTTCTCACTAGCTCTTGTTGTAGACTATGCTGGATTTCCCTTTTAGTGTTTAGAAACAACTATGAGGCAATGTTAAAAACCTGTTAGCCCTCCCGTTACTGATGCCTAGTAGATGTTTTAATAAATACATAGTTAATGGCTGGGTATATCACTTGTTAACTTACCTCTCATCAACTCTGCTGCCACAGGTGGAAGAGGAAATTCAGACGCTCTCACAAGTGCTAGCTGCCAAAGAGAAGCATCTAGCAGAAATCAAGAGAAAGCTGGGAATTAACTCATTACAGGAACTAAGGCAGAACATTACCAAAAGCTGGCAAGATGTTACATCAACCACAGCGTATGTACCAGTTCACGATGATTGTCTCAGCTGTTGAGGTGAAAACTGTGTAGTTCTTGTGTCATGTCTAAACCCTCTGTTCTTGTGAAATGAGATGAGTGTAGATAACGCAAAGTTAAGTTGCACTAAAACTTACCTGGATAAATCGTCATAGATTTCTTTAAAGAATGCCACTATTAGCCATATCATCTCATGCAAAATAAGAATGATTGACCATAATATGGGTGATTCTAATACACTTTTTGTCTGACAGATCTGAGATACCATTACTGAGATACCAAGGTGTCCTAAGTCCAACAGAATACCCTTCTTTTCCAGCCTGAAAAATTGTTGTAAACTGAGCTCATGCAGGAAGAGTGCGAAGTCATAGTTAACATTCTTGCCAAACACAGCTGTTAGCTTAAGGTCTAGAGTGAACTGCCTTCTGCAATTAATGACTACACAGAATGTAAGAGGATGTACCTCAAACTTTTTATGGTGAAGTTTACTGACAAAACCATTCAGTACAAGATTTGAGATGCTTGGCACAAAAAATAGACCTCTGTTCTTTTTCAGTGTGTGTGCATGGTGGTGTTTCCTTGGGGTTTTTTGGTTTTGTTTGGTTGGGGTTTTTTAAAAATTTTTTTTAAAGTCCTACAATAGCAGATAGCATCTGTTCTGCAGGTGGGGTAGTAGGTGCATGTTGGTGAACCTGATGGGAAGTCTGAGGTGGCAGAGATGCTGTAGCCAGAAGGGACTGCAGTGGGTCAAAATAATCTCTTTAGGTAGCTTGTTCATTTGACCCCAAAGTTGAAGTATATCTCTGGGTTTGATACAAATTTACATACACGAAAAGGTTCCTTATGTGTTCTATTAAAATAACTACAGACTTAATTTTGTTTGAACACAGATACAAGAAAACATCAGAAACCCTGTCTCAGGCTGGACAGAAGGCTTCTGCTGCTTTTTCATCTGTTGGTTCAGTCATAACCAAGAAGTTTGAAGATGTCAGGTAGGTTTCTTTAGCTTTTCCCAAGTAGTTGCATTTTTGATTTAAGCAGGTAATCACTGAAAGAAATTTATGCTGTTAACGTACCTAGCACTTCTAAAAGTTAATGTGTCAAGAACCCTCAGCATCTGTTTTAGGAGAGCTGAGCGACTTGCTGCAAAATCTGCTTGTATGTCCTCACTAATGCAGAAGAGTTCTGTGGTGTGTGTTTTATATATGCAAGAGAAGTAATGTATGCTATTACCTCCACTGCTGCTCTTATTTTTCTGGTAGGATTGCAGGTGGCAGTGTCTCTGCCTGCCTCTGTGTGATGCACATAGCATCGTCATTTCTGTTCTCTGACTTTCTCAGCTTGTGGAATACTACATTTAAACAACTAATGTCTTTAACTGTTTGTGGTTTGGTTTGGTAGTTGGGTTTTTTTCGTTTTTTTTTTTTTGTCTTGTGTGTGTGACAGAACTTGTGTGTGGACTCCTTTCAGGTGTGTTTTATTTCTTTGTAAGCTGTTCTACCTCATAGCAGTGGCTTGATTTTATTACCTTTTTAATAGCCTATTGGCACTTTTTAATTCTTAAATATTGGCATACAACATACTTTGACTTTGTGTCAAATGACACAGACCTTCATGCAAATTAGGTAAGTTTGGTGGTCATTTTTAGCGCTATTGTGAGCTGTATGCAAAACTCTTCCTGGATGCAATCCAGTCATATGCTTAGCTTACAATTCTTTGATTATATAATTTTTACTAGTGGAATATGTTCAACTATTCATCTCTGCTTGTAATCTGTTGTGAATAATGGATCAAACTTATTTTTCAATTATTGGACAAACAAAAATTCATACATTCTAACAGAATATTGCTGCCTTGGAAAGCAGTATAATAAAATCAGCCCTCTGTTTTAAAGTGCTGCCATTAACCTCTTTCTTGCTTTTTGAAGTCTAGTGAGAAAACACTTTGAGGTGCAGCAGTTACATATTTTTCTTCAGATTTATCAGAACTTCCTTTCTCTCTTTAATGCTTACTCTGGCATTGTGCAGACTACAGGCATTTTCACATTCCTTTAGGTAAGGTGGGCACAAGAATTGTTTCTGAAACTAAGCATGTAGTCAGACTGTCTCCATTAAAATCTTTAAATAAGTTTTGTCTGTAGAAGGTATTTTTTTTTTTCTCCAGTGTTAGTTAATGTAAAACTGAAGCTCTTTTAATGTCAGGGAAGATGTTTCTTCATGTTCACCTGGTAACTATCCCAGAACATTAACTCTTCAGAATACATAATAATCAATTAATCTCTCTTCCTTGTAAGAAAGGAATCTGTTAAAATGATTCTGCAAGTTTTTTTGTAAAGAGACAGAATATGGTTTTGAGGTCAATGGCATGCAGAATTTCTCCTTCTCTTTGTCTGTACAGTGTTTGTGCCTTGACAGAGTAGAAATTTCCCCTTTTTTGTGTCTATTACAATGGCTGTTTAGCATTGTGACTCTAATCAAATCACTAGAGTCTAAATGTAAAATAGTTTATGCATTCTCTGTTCATCGTTTGTCCGGTGAAACAGTCCTTGTCTTTGAGTTGATTACTTTAGCAGCTCCAGACACTGAGTATTGCAGTTATCGTGTCTGCATTGCTTTTTATCTGCCTAGTCTAAGCAAATACTCAATGTTAAGTTTTCAGTTGTTAAAATTCCTGTGTAGCAACTTCTGTCTGTTGCCTCTCATCCCATCTATGCACACCTCTGAGTCTGGCTTCATCTTTTCTGTACTCTCCCAATTAAGTAGCTAAAGACAGCAGTAGGATCTCTATAAAGTTGTAGGGATCTGGCTCCTAGAATACTAACTAGGAGCTATAGCCTCAGGGGCAGTGCCTGGGAGGAGATGGGCAGCGGCACAGCATGCTATCAGAACTCAGATTCTGAAGTGAGCTCAGTTTGCTCAAGTATAAGAATAGCAAGCCTGTCTGAAATACCTCCCCTTTAGCCTCAGTGAGACAAAGGAAGCCTGGAAGATGTCTCTATACCTTTTGGATGCAGAGCTCTGCTACTCACTTAACAGGGTTCACCTTTCTTCCTTAAGGCTATGGTGTTCCCTTACTAGTATTAGACTATTGCATTTGACAAAGACAAGCACAGACTCATAGCTCTCTTCTGGCTTCAGGAATTTAGTACCTTAGAAGAAGAGTGTGCTAATTACTCAAGTTAGTGGCTACGTGGGTCTTGAGTACTCTCTATCAGGAACTGGGCCACTGGGAGGGAATGTAACAGGGCCAGAGGAGTCCACACTGTTGGTGTGCTTCTCAGGGAGAATCATGGCAATGGAAATTCAAGGTATAGTTACAAATTCAGGAGCAGCTGGGTTTAAAAAAAAAAAAAGTGGGAAGAATTAGTGCTGTTCAATATCTTAGTTGCACTTAAACAGAAGATTAAAAACCTTTTGAGTTTTTTGCTTTCATGAGGACTAAGTTCATCAGGGATTCAACCAGTGAATTCAGGTCCCAGGGTTATGTGACTACTCAAGTGGTGTCTACTTTTAAGACTGCACAAGTCTGAACTTTAGAAAGTTTTAGATGCCCAAGTTCTTTCCTGGAAATGAGAATTGATGGGCCTGATACTTACTTGAACAAATAATGAATATGCATTGCTTTGCTTTTCTTGTACTGTTTTTGCTTAGGGACTTCTCAGCTGTAATGGCATGATTTCTTCTGTGTTGGACTATTTCCACATGTTCCATGCAGCAAACATCACATGCAGGTCTTCATTCTTGCACAGCAAAGTGATTTTGGAGGGAGTTATGAATGGGAATAAGGCAGCTGGTGGAGCTGTAAACTTGGAAAGTACTGAAATAGAAAGGAAGAGAGAGGACTGGTAGTGCGAAGTCAGTGCATCATTGCTTCCTTTTCGTGTTTGTTTCTTCTGCTTTTTGTTATTCTGAAAATGAACTCTGTTCCTTCTTAGGTTTCTCTTAATACCTTTATTCTCCTTTATAAGAACGTCTTGAACTTTTGATGAGCTAGCCATCCTTGTGTAGGCAACATCAGTATTATGTGCAAAACAGCAGTAGTACCAGGATGTAGCTCTGGGCAAACTTCCTGAGCAATCATGATTTTGCACTTAGCTCCTCTTCCACTGCATCCATATTATGGAGCAGAAGTCCTCATCTTTGCCCTGTTCTGAGATTGCGGAATAACTTTCTTTGCTTGCTTTGGAAATCTGATATGATCATGGACTCATGGATCATCATATATCAGCTGGAAACCTAACTATTAACAAAAGCAAATAACTAGTGCTTATGCACTCTTAAGCCCAAGTTTTCCAGGCAGGGACTCTGGCATACCTCCTTGTGCATTTTTGAAATGTGAGGCAATGTAGTAGCTATAAAAATAATCGTGTAAAGGATAAGAAAGCTTTTAATGCAGTACAAAATACATGGAAAGCTGGAGGGCAACTTATTGTGCCTTTTTTGGTTTTATTTTTTTTTTAAAGGTAGGGTTTGCTTGTGAGCATTGTAAAAAGGGCTTCTCTTCTTCAAACTTGATGGTCTAGTTGAGTGAGTGCTTTGATGTGGCATTCTGTCATTTGTGAAAAGAAATACAAGTTCTCTTCTTTGTAAAGCTTTTCAAGGCTTAATCGTGCTTCTTTGCAGTACTTGAAGAACAGGTGATTTGATGTTAAAAAAAATTAACTGCGCTTATCTAATCCAGTTCTCTTGCAAACCAGATCATTCTGTGATAAAACTATATACCATCTTATGGTGACGTTTTACAAAATGGATACTGAGTATATGTAAGTGTATTGTACGACAGCAAGTAAATCCTTCAGGAATATACGAATAGTTTCTTCCATTAAATGACCTCTATGAGATTAAACTAAACTTCCCTAGACACTTGTTAAAAGATCTGCAATGCACCGTAGGTTGTTGCTTTTCAGTGTGAGCAGGTCTACAGATTGTAAATATATATGGGGAAAAGAAGGTAACTTTCACCCTCTTTAGCCTTAAACTTCTTGCAGAGAGGTACTTCTTGCAGCGTGAGGGTAAGTGGCTGAGCACGACTGGACAAAGAGAACTAGTTAGTATCAGCCTAGTTCTGTACTAAAACTTGGCAGATAGCAAGATCAGAACTTGTAGTAATCCACATCACAGAGCGAGGAATATAAATTACATTCCAGAAGACAATCAGCTTCTGTGTGCTCTGGAAAAGCTTGTGGAAGCCAAACCATCCGTGAAGATGAAACACAGCAGAAATGGGGTTGGGGAAAGGGATGAAACATGGCCACACATTATTGATGTGTGTCAGGACAGCATCATTTGGGAGCTTCTTAACCTATATCCAGTCACCTTCTAGGAGTAGGTGTGTGTTGTCACTAAACAGTAACTGTATAGCAACACTGGCAGGTTACAGAAATCCTCCATGAATTTTGGAACAGGGTTTAGTCTAGGACTTTCTCCCTGCCCCCAGCATAAACCTGACCTTGAATATAGATTGATGTGACTGCTCTCGCTAGATAACCTATATTGACGAGTGGATAATTTGTATTGATGAGTATGGAAATCTTACACTGAATTGAAATGGAAGCCTTCTGAATGTAGGAATAATTTTTTCAGTAGGAAGATTAATTGATTGATAAGACTTTAGTGTTCGCTTTCTACTTGATATCGTCAAAACTGTAAATGCAGCATGTCTCTCATTGCTTGAGAAACTTAACGAGTAGACAGCCTGTTGCAGCTAAGCAGAATATGTATGAACAAGCATGGCACTTGAATCTTTCTAAAAGGAAAAAAGTTGTTGCAGCTTTTGCTCTGTGTTGTGTGTATGTGCATGGCTAAGCAATTTAAAAAAGCAAAACCAAGCAGTTACTATATAAGACTGTTTGGCTATTTACCAAAGATCGTATCCAGAAGTCAGCTCTCCAAACCCATTTCTTCTCAGTCTATCATTTAAACTAACTTCTTGCTTTCTTTTTTCTTAATGCTGGCATTTAGTATACGCTCCATACAACATTCAATTAGCATGCCTATTATGAGGTAATGTATGCATAATCCAGCTGTTGGGTTTATTTATTTTCATGTGTGGAATCAAGTCAAATTGAACTTAAGTCAACTAACATAGATTGAAAACAAAACTAAAAACCCCACCCAATTTTGTAATGGATTTCCTGTACTAAAATATAGGATAAACTTTGTTTTATTCTGCTTAATGGTGGTGGTTATTTCACATCTAGAATGTGACCAAGTGCACTTTCCTGCTGTTTGGACAACCATAACAACTTTTCCCTGCCTGTTAGAAATGTAATGCTACTAAATGATTCCAAGTTTAAAAGGCAATAGCTTGGCATCTGTTTTAGAACAATGAAAGTGTGTAAAAAATACTGTGGTTTCACAAAAAGTCTCTTGCTGACTTGGAGTGCTTGCCTTTTTCTCCCCTTGCTCCATCTCCTGAGCAAGGAGATGTGTCCCTCCATCTCCTGAGAGAGTCTGGTTTGGTATATATATGTCACTGTGTGCTTTCCCAAATGAAAGAGTGCTGCTAAGTGTGGGTGACCTACACAATTACCAAGCAAAGGGGGAAGGGAAGTTTAACACCTCTTTTGGAAAAAAAACCTCCTGTCTTTCATCTTTATATAGTAATTTTTTTTGAGTCTGCTACGAATCCTTAGTCCTGGTCCACTGAAGGCAAGCTTTTTCCATCCTGCATAAAGGCAGAAAAGGTGTACAAGCTATTGCACAAATTTGCAAATGGCACTGACAACTAGTCGGAGCATTAAAGCCACTCTTCTGACCCTAATAAATAATATACTGGCCCTCAGCATTGAAAATCCCAAGCTCTCCTGCTCTTCATATGCAGAACTTATCATTTGTAATCACAGCTGTCTCCAGCACTTAAAAGGCAAGGGGGAGTCTCCTTTGAATTTAACATGTAAGCAGAAAATGCCACTGCGAACCATGTTTTGTTAATTGAACACGTAGCCTATTAAATTAAACCAGTTTTCCTATAGCAAGTGAAAAAACTCTGATGACAAGCTTTCTTCAGCAATAATGTACTAGGCTAACCAGAAATGATGACTAAGCTTTTCTGAACAAATCCTTTAAGCCAGAAACCTGTTTGAAATCACTGGGAATAATAACCTAAACCTAAAATACTTGCTAGTTCTCCCTTCCATGTTGTGATGAAAGATCTTATCGCTGAGCCTGGCAATGCTTAGTTGCCAAAGATACAAATGAACTGCAACTTGAGTGTGTTTGAATTTTAGTTTTGTAGTACTGGGGGAGATCCAGATCTAAACTATTTTCAGGCTACCCTTAAAACAAGGAAAGAGCCCCAAACAAAACTCATGTTGACATTGGAAAAAGCAACTGTCTGCTTGTTTTCTGATATTTATAGACTAACCAGATAGGTTTTTAATTCTGTGGTTCCTTGTTTTATTTTCCTAGAAATTCTCCTACTTTCAAATCCTTTGAGGAAAAAGTTGAAAACTTAAAGGTAAGCATTACTAAAACGCCTTGGTGATTGTGGAGCTGTGGATCAAAACTCATGTTGACGTTGGAAAAAGCAACTGTCTGCTTGTTTTCTGATATTTATAGACTAACCAGATAGGTTTTTAATTCTGTGGTTCCTTGTTTTATTTTCCTAGAAATTCTCCTACTTTCAAATCCTTTGAGGAAAAAGTTGAAAACTTAAAGGTAAGCATTACTAAAACGCCTTGGTGATTGTGGAGCTGTGGATGCAGAGAAAAGACTAAGTGGACTCTGGGTAGCCTGTTTTTTAGTTTTCGATAAACTGTTGAAGGTGCTTAGATGACATCTTTTTAAGTACTGTGGAAATGGTTTCTTTGCCTAATGGTTTGAGAATAAAAAATGGGCTTCCTGCACCTCTTACAGGAGGATGCCTTTAACTAGAAGGACTAACAGCTAGCTAACCTGCACAAACAGCTAGTATAACATACCTGGTATTAGGTATCCAAAATGCTCTAGGCTTTTATTTCCATGCCTTCCTAAGGACTAGTTTCTTACACAGGAGCATAGCTTGGGATGTTTCTCTTATTTCTGGCATAAAATATGCAAGGTCTTTGTCCCTTAATTTAAATTTACTCACAAAAGCCTCAAGTGCTAGAAACAACCATTAATAGCTTCTCCAGGTAAAAAATCACTTTAAAAATAACGAATACATGTAACTGGAACCAGATTTGACTGTTCTCGTGGGCACACTGGGTTGGATGAGAAGCATGCAAAAGTGATAGCATGGGGAACTAGGCATTCCCTTGCAAACTAACTGGCGTTAACACTCCTGCCCTCCCACAGGGTATGTACTGTAGAGGGAAATGAAAAGGCAAACACATTACCTGGAGAAAGTAAGATAGTTGCTGTGCTCCACTGAAGATCTCCAGAACTGCTGCTGAGACTGAAAACTGTTCAAGGTTCTTTCTTGAGCAATACAGAAGCGAGTTTTAACTCTGAATCTGTCAAAGCTTAAGTGGCTTGAAAGGCTGCAGACCTGTATCCATTTTTACCTGAGGGTGTGTCAACCTTCAGACTCCCTGGAATCGGGGCTGCTGCATGCTTTGTGTATCTCAAAGTCAAAGGGAGACTGCTATGTTAATCTGCTGCTGGTGATTGTTTTCTGCATGACACTTAACGACTTGTCTTTGGAGTATTGTAGAGGTAGCTCAGTCCTGGAAAAGCTGCTCTGCTGAAAAGAGATATTAACCTTTTTCATGCAGAGGTACTGCGTTTTATCCAGTTAACCATGTTTGGCATGCAAAATAACTGCAATTTTATGTTGAGGTTCTGTCTGTGTTCTAGTCTAAAGTTGGAGGAAGCAAACCTGCCGGGGGAGACTTCGGAGAAGTTCTCAACTCTGCTGCCAATGCCAGTGCCACAGAAACTATTGCAGAACAGACACAGGAGGAGACCCACTGAGATTCCTGCCTCTGTCCTGCTACCCACTGCCAGATGCTGCAAGCAAAAACTAAGCACACTTGTAACATTCTTTGCGCTCTTTCCACCAGATGTGCTTTTATTTAGCACGTAGTTGTTTTACCAGATTAACTGATACCAAGCTTGTTTGTGGGTTCAAAATATTTTTGAAACTAAAATACATTGATTGGGGTTTTGTGTGGGTAGGGGAATTTTTATGCCTTTCAAGCATTTAAAGGACTTATCTGTAATTTGAAGGCAACCTTTAAAATATAGCAATGAAAAAAAACCCTCTTTTGAGAAATTAATTATACTGTACATATACTGTGGATACATAATTTCTTTTGAATCTGTAACTACCGCTTAACTTAATCATTATGAATCCACTGCTGCTGCCAAACTGAAGCTTGTTACTTCACTCCCTTGTGATTATTTCGGTTAAGTGTTGCCTGCACGGGACAGACTAGGAGGATCACTCCCAGCTAAAGAAAGGACTTCTGCTTCAACAGGCTTTAAACAAGTTATTCATAGCAGGATTACACATGGGTAGGAACGTACTGTCTTACGAGTGTGTTCCTCATACAACAGAGGCGGATAGGGTAATACATAACATTGAAAACTTACTGATTTTTGTGGATTATCCACCTAGGAAACTTCTGACCATCGCAAATGGAAGCAAAATGCTTAGTAGTGCTGGTTTGGTTCAGTTACAGTGACATTTTCAGTCTTGTTTTTTGTACATTATGTTAATGTGGTAAGATACACCCTTCTGAACTTTTGATCAGTCGTGAATAGATTAATCTTAATTCACACATGGTGGTGTCACATTTACACTAACAAAGCATGGACTGTAAGAATAAGCCTGAGCACAAAAGTGGTTCTTTTTTGGGCATCAAGAGAATTGCTGTCAAATGCTAACGTTGTTTCCCTTGTAGGCTGACCATCAAAGACGTCTGCTACACTGTCTTATTTTTCTTATGTGTTAAAGGCTTGTACCACTCGCAGCCCTATTCCTGTTTAAGATCCCAGAAGTCTATTTCGAGAGGTGCACAGTGTCATACTGCAGCACAGCTCTTACAAGATGTTCTCCTATGCGTTGCTTTATCTGATGTACTCTTCAAATTTCTCATATTTTGTATGTTTCTGGCACATGGTGTCATACGGTTAGAACTTTTGGCAAGTATTTTATCACTGTGCTTAGAACTGGAAACAAGTTTTGAAACATTTGTGTGAAATCCATGAAACTTCAACCACTACAGGTGTTTGGAGGAAAAAAAAAGTTGGCTCCTGACAACCTTGTTAGCATGTCCAATGTAGTATATATGCTTAATTACATGTGAGAAGCTTAATAAAAATCTGTATGTGAGGAATGTATTGTCCCGGGAATATGGAGGATTGTATAAATAAGTAAGAAATTTTTATTTCTAATTGAAACACTTCTTTAAATTCGGTTTCAAAGTCGTGCCGATACCTTCTACTGTACTAGGAGGAATCTGCACCGATGAGCTTGAGAAGGCTAGGCCCAGGCTGACTTCTAGTGGCTTACATAAAATTACTGTCCCGATTACATTGGGAAGTTTAGAAAATGGGTTGAGAGATACTCTCAGCCTCTGACAGCTACACCTTAACAAAGGAATGGGGATTGGAATGACACGGCGAGGGTGGCACTCTTCCTCTATAGGGTCAATACTATGTAGGGCAGGTCCTTCTGGAACATAATCCTTCTTGTATGGGTTCTTTTTTTATTTATCTAACTGATGAACAGAAGGGTTATCTCGCCCAGACTTGGGCTTTCTGGGTTACGAAGGAAGAGAATTTTTTTCCTAAGGCCACGCGGCTGCATTGCTGGGTCTGCACGCGTTACACTCGGCTTTGCAGCTGCAGCCTCGCATAAGCTTCCGCTGCACCTTCCTCTGCCTGCACCCTCCCCTCGAGTGCACGTAGCCTGAGGGCGGCTGTCGCAATTTAAGTTTTACTTCCAGCGGCGCGCGTCCGTGTGGCAGCCGGCACCCGTCTCCCGTC
>NW_008794544.1:1320290-1328522 GCF_000699145.1 Aptenodytes forsteri
GGGGGCGATTCTGGCCTGTCTGCCCCGGCAGGGCCGCCCCTGCAGTGCCTCCTCGCGGGCCTGCTGCCGCCTTCCTTGGCCGGTGTAGGCGGCGTGCTTCCCCACCGGCTTCGCTTTACCTTCTTGAACGCCGGCTCCGTGCACAGCCCTTCTGCCTGCCTACCTGGCTGCTTTCGCGTGTTTATCTCTCTTCTCACCCCTTCAACCTGTGTACTAAATATCCTGCAGGACGGTTCTTATGCTTTTCTTTTAACGTACTCCTGCAAAAATCTAATATAGAAAGTGTACAAATAGTTTTGGGTGTGTAGAATGCAAGGTACAGCTCTGTGGGTAAAACTGTATGCTGGCTTTTGCAGGCAGGGAGGATGTGGAAAATCTTTAATTAAAACAATTTTAGCAGGTCAGACCAAAGACCTGTTGGGCTAGTACTCTAGAGATTTATAGTGGTAATATGAAGGCTGGTATGAATGAAACACGTGTGGAAATGCATGTGTGTGAGGCAGTCAAAAGAAACAGCAGGGCAGGGTTGAAAGAATAGTGTATGTTAACGTGGAAAACCAGAGAACAAGAAGTCTTATGAGGAGCGGCTGAGGGGACTGGGGTTGTTTAGCCTGGAGAAGAGGAGGCTGAGGGGAGACCTCATCACTCTTTACAACTACCTGAAAGGAGGTTGTAGCGAGGTGGGTGTCGGTCTCTCCTCCCAAGTAACAAGCGATAGGACAAGAGGAAATGGCCTCAAGTTGCGCCAGGGGAGGTTTAGATTGGGTATTAGGAAGAATTTCTTCACCGAAAGGGTTGTCAAGCATTGGAAGAGGCTGCCCAGGGAAGTGGTTGAGTCCCCATCCCTGGAGGTATTTAAAAGGTTTGTAGACGTGGTGCTTAAGGACATGGTTTAGTGGTGGACTTGGATGATTCTATGATTTTATGATGCTGTTCTCGGGAGTAAAATTGAGGATCATGATGTTCTTGTGAAGGCCTGCACTCTGATAAGCCTGGAGTACAGGTGATTTGTCAAGAGCAGGCCCTACTTCCAAACAACAGGAGGAGGGCAACAGGCTTGTATCATATCTTATATGCCATTTGTTTTCCTGTTACTCCACCATGAAAACAAATGTGAAGAGATAGATAGTGAGCAGTAATCTGCTATTTGTTGAGGCTGTGGTAGGTGAGATTCTGGAGCACAGGACCACGCTGTAAACAACTGTTGACTCCTGAAGGGTGTAAAAGATTTGTCCAAAACCTAGTTCATCACTGCCAAACAGGAAGAATCTCAAAGATGTGGTGAGGCCTTGATAGCGGGCATCCTTCGTCCTTGGTGTTGCACCCAAATGGTCCTGCCCAGCCCACTTTGTTGTTGTGAGTCTGTGGGTATGAGAATGTGAGTGAATGAAACTTGTGAAAGAATGAGTGTGAGTGGGTAAAATGCATGTAGAACTTTTGTAAAAAAAGTCACCTTCTGTGGCTGTTGCATTGATTTTTGTCATGCTGATTTTCCACATTATCTGTTGTGACAGTGGCCGTTAACAGGCATCTCGGGAATCACAGAAAAAAGCAGTGCATGTGTACTAATGTATCCTGGAATATTTCTTCCAGGCTGAAAAACCCTGACCTCTGTTTTTTACTAAGGTGGAAGTGATTCCGTGCTGCTCTTCATCCTTGTCACTCTTCTTTTTCTAACTCTTCCAGTTCTGTTTGACCACATCAGGGGCTGGGATTACTTGGAGTGTGCCCGGTAGGATATGGAGATTAATGCTGTGAATTAATATTGCAGGACTGGTTTAGTACTGGGAGTGTAGAACTAGAAATGTCTCAGTCACTGAATCCCGTACCTGACATGCCAAATTACTATGTAATCTGTAACACTGTTTTCCGTTGAATATCCACACTGACGGGGCTGGCTGTGCTAGGATCGAAGGTCTGTCTAACCCAGGGTGCTGGCTCAGGTGGTGTCCAAGGGGGTGTCCACAGAAGGGTTTGGGAAGAGATCCAGTTGATCTAGCTGTAGAAGATACTGAATGCTACTTTGGGGATTTTGGGGGTTGATTTTTTTTTTCTCCTTTCTGTTGAAGTGAGAAGCTAGGAACATGTCCTTTTCTGTTTCTGTCTATAAATAAATTGTCATCGAGCCTTTAAAGGTTCTGAACTAACTCTAATGTTATATAGTATTCACAACATCCTGTCCAAATGGAATTACATTTACAAATATAAATAATACAATACAGAAATCAAACTGGGAACGTAAAATGAAGAGCTGGACTACAACTCTGGATTTCTCTATGCTCTGCTGAACTACTTTCTCACTTGAACAAGAGGAAAACCAGTAGCTTGCTTTGCAGTGACACAGTGGTGTTAAAAGCATAACAATGAGATGAAGTAAGATTTGCATGAGTCTACTTTCATGCTGTTCTTAGCCCAGTTAGCAAAGCGCTCGGTGAGCCCAAGCGTGGTTGATGATTATTCACTGTTTGCTCTTTTAAGAGTGTGCAGAAGAGGGAGTGGGTTTTGCTGAGAATGAGTTAGCAGTGGAAGGTGGCATACTGAAACCAGAGGAAAATTAAAGGGGTCTGACTTGCAGTGTAATCTGTTGGTTCTGTGTAGTTTTCCTGAAATCACTTTTTCACCAACTTGAACTGATTTTTGATTGCTAGGAAGTGTGTTATTTGGTAAATAAACTTTCCACAGCTGGGAGCAACCCTAATGCTAATGTGGCATAAAGCTGGGTAATACTTGTGGGAGGATGTACTGGATGCTGCTGGAAAAACTCAAAGCATTAGAAGACCTCTTGAGAAAATCCTTCTAAGGGGAGCAACACGCCCTCCTCAGGAGAGGGTGCGGTGGCTCTAGCTGCAGTCCCTTTCTGGGGTGCCATGCATCTGCAGGATCTGCTCTTTTAAGCAGGAGGAATGTGCTCTTGCTCATCCCTTACCTGAGCTGCAGCCAGAGGAAAGCTTGTCTTCCTTATCTCTGCTGGCAAGGAGACAGATGGGAAGCGCTGCCTGGCTTTTGGTGTACTTACACCCTGTAAGAGCACAGAGATGTTATATGGCTCCTTAGTGTTTCTGTTTCTTTGCGCGGGAGGGGGAGAGAGGTTTGATGATGTTTCTGTACTGGTTTCCTATGTCAGCTGTTTTTCCCTCATTTTTGGAACCGGATGAATGCTATGATGTTTGGTAGGCAGTGGCTTATTTTAGGTAAATGTTAGGAAACTTGATAAATGGGCGTGTTGACATGCGTTTGTCCAAGATGATTCAAAAAGCATGATGATATTTTTCCTGGGTAGCTTTTTAAGTTTTTTGGGCACAGCAGCAAATGTGTACTGCTGACCTTGCTTCATAGTTGTCTGATGGTGATCTCTGCTGTGTTGGTAATTTTTTAGGGTTTTGTGTTTTATTTTTCACCTTTAGTTTACAGTTCTGTTGTTACTGCTTTGCAAATAGTGAAACTTACAGAGCAGGCACTTAAATGTTGATTAAAATTGTTAGAAAGTTAGCAACTTGGTAAGCAAAATATTCTGATAAACCCACATGATATTTAACTTTGTCTACAGCAGGCAGCTTGCTTACTGCTTTTTCCTTCTGCATTTTTATAATGTCTAAGTTTTTTGCTTTCTAAACTGAACAGAAAAAAGACAAGTTTAAAGTTCTTTTTTTCACTGTGGAATTGCTTAAAGAAAACATTTAGAAGGACAGGAAATGCTTTAGGTGTTACCTTTATTTGCTGATAGAAGCTGCCTGCTTAGCAAAATAGGAAACCTTGCCCTTTAGGAAGGACATGATGATTTTTGTTGATATGGGTAGAGAGGTGGTTTTTGGGCTACGTTCTTAGCTGAAGAAAATGTAAGAATGAAGTAACTAATAGAGAATAAATTGTATATTTTCCTGCACTGTGAACTATAAATAGCCTAAAAATGTTTTAAAAAAAAGTCATGCAGTTTGTCAAATATATTTTTAGGTAGAAATGGGTTATCACTATGATAGCTTTGCCACTGGTCTGCAATATGTGTCACAGTGTGATAAAACTTCTCTGTTGGTACCTTTTCACTTTATAGTAACAGGGTACAAACCATCAGGTGCGTGTCAGAGATCAGTGACATGAGCAGAAACATAGTCTTTGTTCAGAAGCAGAGATTTCCAGCTGTGGGTCCCGCCGAGGCATCTGGGCAGGGATGCTGTGCTCGGATTTAGGTGAACCTCCGTGCCCGGCACAGCAGAGGGCATTGCTTGTTTCTAGATGTCGCAGGAAAAGTAGCATGCTTGAGGAGTTTCCTATATAGTTCCTTAAATAACATATGTGTTTTAAGGGAAAGCATTTATTAAGAAGAAACGTAACTGCCATTCTCTAAAGTTCAGATGGAAGGGACTGGGTTGGTATCAGTACATCATAATAACTAATTTCTGAAATATAGAGATTGGAAATTATTCTTCCAGAAACGTATATATTTTAAAATTTACTTAGTCAGCCACAGGTTCTTTCCTGAAAGGATTCAGAAATTTGAGGCGGGGGTCCGTGTATTTAAGGTTTTTGTTGCTATTTTAAAAAATACTCAATATTCATAAAGCGAAGAAAATAAAAAACATTTTAATAGGTGATATAAAGAGTTGCCTTATCTATTTATGTTTTAGGGGAGAGATTAAAAACTAAAACGCAAAAGTGAGAATTTTAAGGGAATGTATTACACTTCTGTTCTGAAAGCTACGTGGATATCCTGTATAAAGGATGTGTGTATCTCTTGCTTATGCAGTATCTTCGCAACCTCAGTTTAAAATAATGTGTAACAATGGATGTTTTGAAATCAAGCATTTAAAAAAAAATCAGAATTATTTTTAATGTAATTATTGATAGGAAATATTTCTCTCAATCTATCTTCCCACCTAAGTTAACATTTAGAAGATGATTTTACTGAAGTTGCAGTTATTTGAGAACAAAAATACTTATCTGTATTTAGTGCAATTTTCACTTGTAATTTTAATAGTGTAATATTTCTTAGGACACCTATAATCTTTATGTGGATGGAGTGCTTTTCCAGTGTTAATAAATACCTTAAAAACATTTTTAGTTTGATTACAAATGTAACAGCATTTTATGAAACCTATATGCCAAGCACAGAGGTTACTTTTTTAGGTAGATTACCTTCTGGCCAGCATTCAAGTACTGGAAACTGCTGACTAACTGAGAGTGGGACTTGCCAGTTGTGGGATTTATGGGAGCTGGAATGAGTTTTCTTTACCTGGAAGTTTCTCTTGGCTTACTTTGCCAGCTTGTACTGTGTTTGAGAAACTTGGGTTATGTCTGCTCCTGCTATGCTGTGAGCACATCCTGCTGCTTTCAGGTTCGTGCTAAGTAAGGACTGTATCGCAGGCTTCTCAGCATCCTCTCAGCTGGATCTGCTCGAAGTGCTGGTTTGCATTATAGTGGAAATGAGTCTGTTTGTCCTTCTTTTGACCTCTGTGAAGGAGCAGTTCTAGCCTGTGAATGCTCTGGATGAGGCACCAAAACTTGGCTCTTCTGACTTGGGTTTGTCCCAGCTGTGGGCACAGCTGGGTCTGTCGGATGACCTGCTTTGCATGTGACAGAAGTGCTTCCATGATAGGATTTTGTAAAACTCACACAGTGTTGGAGCAACACTCTCTGAAATGAAGTAGACAGGACTTCTAATGTTGTTGTTGGACAGCAGAGGAACGATGCATGCTGCCCCTTTGGAGGACGTAATTACAGTACGGTAAAATTGTACACAGGTGTGATAGGCAGCGGTGACTCTGGAACACAAATTCATGTGGGAAGGCCCTGAGCACCTTGCACAGCTCTGTCCTTGGTTGGCATGAGGAAGACCACAGCGCTGGAGGAGCAGTGGGTTGCAGTTGTCTTCTGGAACTCGCTCCTTCAGATAGCTCTGGGTTGGCGAGTGATTGGTTTGGCATTGCTGGAGGTCTGTGAGTGGTAGGCATATGTGATATGCCTTTGGCTGTCAGAGTGGAATCCCAAAATTCAAACTGTCTTGGGACTACCAGGATCATGGAGAAAAGCAAGTGAATGCCAGGTGACTACTCTTGGCTACATGTGAGATACCTGGAAGAAGGTGCATGGAACCATAATGTAGAGGTTAAATAGGAATTGAAATCCTTCCTAGTGGTTATTGTTATCAGTAGGATATTTACATCCACTGTTGCTGTGGGAGATCCCAGTTACTCTCCTACTATGACTATTGAAACAGCATCCTGTCCTCCAGGAGCCTGGAAAAAAGAGCCTGGAAGGGCAGCGCGGTGATAAATGGAGAAACTGTCAGGCTGAAGGTAAGACAGTGCTGTTGTATGGGATTGCCAGCGTCCCATTTCAGCATGGCAACCCCATACAGCTGTGAGGGCACAGACATGTAGTTGCTCAGAGAAACGATGCAGAGTTCTGTCTAAGCAGTCTAGCTGCACAGGCAGATGCTGGGCTTAAAACACCATGGGCTGTTCTTAGGACTGCGTGTGCTCATCTGGTACGATTTTCTTTTTGACGTAATCCATGCAGTAGGTTCACCCACTTGCCCCGATTGCTGTTCAGAATTGCACTGGAGAGTTAGACGCTTTGGGTGTTCTGCAAGCTGTGAGTTGTGGTGTGGTCACACCAGCAGGTGATCTGGTGGTTGTGTGCTCCTCGGGGTGGCTGGCAGCATGCTAGGTGGATGGGAATCTTACTGTTGAGATAGCTGATCCCAGCTGACTTAGGAACTGGTGCAGGCACGGGGGAGGACTATGTATGAATTGGAGGTAGCTGGGGGGAACGTGAAAAGCCATGGACATACAGGTTCAGGGCATTTTAGGAATTGCCTCTTGGTTCCTGATTTTTTTCATCTCTTTCCATATATTACATAAAATAGTAGAAATATTTAGATAACTATAAATGATCTGAATTTGTTTCCTTTCCTGTTACTGATGAAGAAATTACAGTAAGACTTGGCTCTCCTTTTTTTTCCTTAAAGCAAAACATCAATGAACTTTTGTCTGTACTGTTGTCTTCACCTCTTTGTTTTCATCCGGTCTTTCTTTCCACTTCTCTGAAAGCTTCATTTTCTTAATCTTATATTGATACCATTGCAATGTTCTAATTTTTTGCTATAAAATAATCCTTGAAAGAAAGATATAGATAAATACTTCATGTTTTAAATAATATATAGAAGTTATTTAAATTCAAGAAAAATAAGCAGCTTTATTGTGACCAAATTATGTACTATTTTATGTTATGAAATAAATTCTTAGCTCAGCGTTGTTTAGTAAATGATCCTTCTGGCTAGTCAACAGCATATTTTCAAAGCTGCATTTGAAATTCCTTATGGAAGTCTTGTTTTGCAGTTTCTGCACTGTGTATCCAATCAAAATGTGAAGATAACTGGAAAACCTTCCTTTTACTACAGACACAAAGAAGTTGGTATTGAGTCAACCAGGGCAGCAGCTTGTACACTTATAAGATTTGTTGGGTAAGCCTTGGTGGTTTGGATAGCATTATAGTGTGTTAGCAATATGACTTTGCTGCTTTCTGATATTTTAAATGGGCAATTGATTGATGAAGAAGTTTCAAAAAAGGGTCTAGAAGCAGCTGTAGATGCTTAATTTTCTTGATACAGCTGTGGTGTCCTTCCCCTCCCCAGATGTACTCTGTTGTTTTATGCTATTCCTCCTAAGCACAGTTGTGTAAAGTTGCACGAAAAAAGTATAGTTTTAAATTTTAGTCATGTGTGTCACTGTATATAATACCAAAAAATTCAGACTCAAACAAAACAGAGTATACCTTTGACTTTTCTGATAAGGGGCAGGTATAGCTATAATTGACTGAAAAAATTACCTGTCTTTGGATTTACTATGATAGTGCCGTATTTGTTGTAGGACATACAAGGTTAGTCTGTTAATTGAAAAAATTTACACTTGTTTTATGAACAGTATTGCTACATTTGATTTAGCAGCATCTAGTAAGACATTGGTAACTTACATCATTTTACGAAGTATTCTGAATAGTTATGCTCTTTCATGAGTTTGAAGAACAGTTCATGTACTGCATCTCGATGATAAGTCTAAGAAATATCCATCTTCAGATATAAAAAAGCTGCAGAAAACCTTAAGAAAATAAACAGATTTCTAGACAACAAAGAAGTTTTGATATTAAAAGTGCAATTCAGGAAAACCTGTTGAATATTATGCACAGCGTACAAATCCTGTTCCTGTGATCTTTTTTCTTTTTTTTTTTTTTTTGAGA
>NW_008794544.1:1328613-1341081 GCF_000699145.1 Aptenodytes forsteri
TGCATGATCCTACTTGAAAAATGTAATTATGAGACAAAGATTGTTTTCACCATGGTATTTTACTGGTTAAGTGCTACATGTATTTGGTTGTTATTTGCATCCCTTTTAAAAATGTGCTTAGTTCACAATATTACATTGTTCATTATTATGAGGACAATATATATACAAATATATACATACAAGTATATTGCATGTTCTCTGCACAGCTGAGATACTTTTAATTAGAAGTTATTCTGTATGCAAAAATAAAATTAGGTTTGGAATATATTATATTCATCAGTCAGCGTTGCAATGAGTACCAAAATATGGAGCTTGATGGAAGGATGTTGATGAACATAAACTGATATCAAATAGTGTATGATGAATCTGTCATTGTTTTTAAAGTACAAGTGTAATCCTTTCCTAATGTCCAATCAAAATATAATTTAAAACACTTTTTTAAAAACTGTAATTTCAATATGTGAAGTTGGCTTAAAAAATGTGTCTGTAGCCAAGGAAAATCTTCCAATGCTCTTTGCCAAGAATGACAACTATTACCCTTATAACTTCCTATAACCCTGTTTGTTTCCCTTTGGATAATGCTATGAGATGTGAATAGTCCTATTCTTAATCAAACTGAAGTTTAGTCCTTTTCATATTTTTTCTTTTTAGGATGAGAAAGGTTGGTAAATAGGAACTGTAACTTGGACAAAGTGAAGATATTCTTCAGCAAAATCAGTTATTTCTGCATTACATGCATTTCAAAATAGCTTTGTAGATATTTTTGTGTATTAGCCTCTTAATTAGTCACGGTTCTTCCTAGGTGGAAGTCAATGAAGCAGTACAGCTCTTACAGATCTTCTTTAGGAGTTATGTGCCAGAAGATTTTATTGCTTGCATAGGATGTTGGAAAAATGGTACCTGTATTGTTGAAAGTATAACATGTACTTATGTAAATGATGATTAAACAATTGATTTTTAGGCTGGAAAGGATCGCTGTGGCCATCTAGACTGACTTTGACTAACATAAGGCACTGAATTTCAGTCAGACTCTTGCACTTACCCCAGCAAGCTTGTCTTTCAGATAAATTTGTGGACTTAAAAATAAATAAATACCTTCTACTCTGCTCTCGTGAGACCCCACCTGGAGTACTCTGTCCAGTTCTGGGGACCCCCATACAAGAAAGACAGAGCGGGTCTAGAGGAGGGCCACGAAAATGATCAGAGGGCTGGAACACCTCTCCTGTGAAGACAGGCTGAGAGAGTTGGGGTTGTTCAGCCTGGAGAAGAGAAGGTTCTGGGGAGACCTTATTGTGGCCTTTCGATACTTAGAGGGCTTGTAAAAAGTCTGTCTCCATCCTTCTTACCAGGGCCTGTAGTGATGGGACAAGGGGCAATGGTTTTAAACTGAAAGAGGGTAGATGTAGGTTGGACAAAAGGAAGAATGGTGTGGGTGGTGGGGCACTGGAACAGATTGCCCAGAGAAGTTGTGGATGCCCCATCATTGGAAGTGTTCAAGGTCAGGTTGGACGGGGCTTTCAGCAACCTCACCTAGTGAAAGATGTCCCTGCTCATGGCAGGGGGGTTGGACTAGATGATCTTTAAAGGTCCCTTCCAACCCAAACCATTCTATGAAAAAAGTGTCAATCATACATGCATGTAAGAAAGCAACATCAGTTTCTATTCCAGTATTACTTTTGGTGTTTTCTGCCTTATGAGGGCAGCTTGGATATCCACTTAATGTAACTATCTAACTGGGATTTCCTAGAGGCTTTTTTTCAGTATTACTGTAGTTTACTTAGGTTAAATTGAAAAATAAAGTAAGATATTCTTCATTTTCCAGGGCTTATAGCTCAGCTGGTTTCAAATGGATTGGCAAGAGCAGCTTTAAGTTCTCTGGTTTACAACTGAGGTTTAAAATATTATCAGATTGTTTTGTCCAAGCTGCATAGAAGGCTTACGGAGCAGATTGTGCTCTCAGATGTTCCACTGGGGAGAGGGTGCTCTTCTCCAGAGACTTCAGTTCAGGTGTGCTCCCAAGTCGTGCTGGGACACTGAGACTTCTAGCACATTGTATGCAGGAAAGTCACTGCCAGATTTTACCTTCAAGTTAGCGGTGAGTATGGAGATACCTTAGCTTCTGTACCTATGCTCCTTAAAGCCTAATCCTGCAGTGTTTAAAAAAAAAAAAAAAAGAGTCAGGATTTTAATGAATACGTCTTTACAAAATACTATTAGACTTGCACAGTAATTTAGTCGCCAAAAATGCTAATATCTACAGTGAAATTTAAATGATGCTTTGCCAAAATACTTAGTCGTCACTTCTCACCAAGGGATGCCTAAGTGCCTAATTTCAGTTTTTTACTTCCAGCCTTTTTGGCTGAAGAGTTTTGTTTGTTTTGCTTTCTAAAATAAAACCACATTTCTTCACTGTGCTGAGGAGAACGTATGGATGTTCCTCTTTTGGTTGAAACAGCAGAAGTTTGCTTTGCTTTCTGGTGGTTCTTTGGGGGTGCTTGTAGTTTTAAGGTTGTGATGGGAAATAACTGGACGATTAAAACCCTAAGTATGCAAGGTTTTTGAAAGTTAATAAAGATTTAATAAAGGTAAGAATGAAAATATAGCAGTCAACTTCTCTCATCCTCTTTTAACCAAAAAGAGCTGTTTTCCTTTGCTTTTTCTGATCATAAAAATCTGAGGTTTTTCCCTCCAAATTATAAAGTTTTGGAGGAAAAACTTTTAGTGCTCACCATGCTCTTCTTGAATACTGGTTTTGTAGTACCATATTGTATTAAAAAGTGGTTCTGTTTTCTACTCCCCTCTCCTGCTTTCTTCAAAACTTACCTTTAAAAAGATGGGTACAGACACTATTTATGTTTATTCCAAAACTATGTAATTTGGGGTTTGCTGCCACTGAGGGTGCAATTCAAATCATTACTTGGTTATGGGCAGAAATTAACGAAGATGGTATCTGCTAGAATTTTTAGTTATACTGATATTTCTTCTATGGGACTGTAGATATTAAATAATTAATATTAGAATATATTAGAATCCTTATAACTAAAACAATTATCTTAAAGAATTCAGGTCATCATAGTGTAAGCTGGTGTGAAGTGCTGTCTTTGCAGAAATTGGGCCTTGTAACAATCTTCTCATAGGAAGTGATTCATATGAAGTTTTTCTATCAATATCTTCTTGCTTACTAGCAGGGAAGCTTCCAGTTTTCCCCTGACTGCTTTCAGAGCTCTCCTTTGTGACTTTGCAGTCATGAATCTTAAATTTTTTTCCTAAATCAGTGCTTTTATTTCTGCTTTGCATCACCGATCCTCCTTTTATGCTTTCTCTTTGCACTATTTTCCTTTGGTAGTTTTATTAAATAACACAAATCTTGCTTTTGTTTCAGCTTTATACAGTAGTTAATCTTCAAAACCCTTTGTTAGCAAGAATTTTATATTAGTTCTTCACTTTTATCTGTATGGAATAAAATGGAAAAGTCTTTTGTTTAAAGGAAACAGAAGAGATCTTCCTTGTCTTTGTGGTTGCCTAATTTGGGTTGTAAGTTGAATCTGTTGGGAAACAGTATGAACTTCAGTTGTCTGATATTTTTTTAATAGGACAAAACCTCAGGCTGCTAATCGGGGAGGAAAAAGAGCTATGTTATGGTGGGGAAAAAATGCAAAACAGACAGTGGACTTTAAAAGAACAAACTCTTGAGTTCATGCTGTCTTTGATTATAACTGTGTGCTGTAAGTGGGGTGATGTGCTGTTACTTACGAGCCTTAGTAGGTGAATTTTGTGGCAGTTGTATTTAATTACTTGTGTACTAGCTAAAACTTGTGTCCTAGTTTGCATTATGCAGAGCTTTATAAGAATAACCTCCCTGTTTTTTACTGTGTGCATAGTTTCACGTCTGCTTTATCCATAAACATTTGGGTTTTTTTAAATAACAGCATTTTAATATTTGCCTTGGTACTTACTGCAGAATTAAACATCAGGCTTCAAAAAAGGCTAAAATAGTCTTCTACATCTTCTAGTCACTGGAGCATCAAGCTGGTGTCTATGGTATGTATTCTTCATGTGTGAACAATGTATATTAGCTAGCAATTTGCAAATTGTCCTCTTTAATACTACTTCAGATGAATGCTGTTTGCGAACAAGAGGGTAACTAGTAATTTGATATTTTTGCAAATGTCTCTTTCAAATGGTAGAATGGAGATGAGCAGGTATGTGTCAGACTGAAGAGATGGTTCCTGTCTTTGCATTACTGTTCACGTGAAAGTCCAAGTGATGCTCTGGAGTCGTATTTCGTCTTAGACTTCTGATTTCTCCCAGTACTACGGAATATGAGCAAGTCATGTACTGTATATGACAAGTACAAGTATTTATCAGGTTTTGTTTCTATTTATTGTTTACATATCTGTTGATAATAAACAAGTAGGCGAACCCCTGGCCTGCAGAGCTGTAGCTTGTGTTGTCTGAAAAAATAACGGTAGGCACAAGCCTTCTGCAAAGGAGTAGGATGCATAATACTGTAGTTAGTGCTATATATTGAGGCAATTACCGATAATGTTTTCTGCATCTCGGGATGTATGTAAACTGTGGGACAGTATTTAAAAAATTTGAAGGAAGAAAAAGAACAATTCTGTGTCAGCCTGTCCTTTGGGTAGAGATGTGAGTGGTAGAGACCTGAGGTGGGCAGTGCAGGGCGTTTTGCCCAGTGCAGGGCTACTTTAGAAAAGGAGACAAAAAATCTGTGACTGCAGGAGGTTTGGAGGGCTCTGCAGGTTTAGTGGGAATGCTGTCTTGGTAGACAATAGCTGTACAGTGGAATGACCCTGAAGATGCAAGAGTGGGTTGGTTTGTAAGAAATCTAGATTAGGCACTAGAGGTTGACAGTCTTGTAAAGTAAATAAGTAATAAACGTTAGTGTCAGCTCTTAACTCTTAAAATATTTTTTTGTAAACTTTTCTTTCCTACTGATACAGGAAGCAGAGTTTCTGCTTTGAGAAAGCTCTAAAATCACTAATTACTGCTAGGCACAAAGTTGTGAACATGTTCAAAGTTGGAGGTATAGAAAGTACTTGAACTTATTTGCTTGAGGGGAGACTGAGAGCTGTACATCTCTGTTTGAGATGAGTTAAAGGCATGAGGCCTAAAATTTGAGTGATTATATTCTGAGACTAGAATAAGATATATTCAACCTCTCAATAAAGAGTCTTCAGCATTAGACCAAATAGTTTAATGGATAAAAAGAAGGTGGCACCCAGAGAAATTACTTTGAGCTGTAATAGCTTGTATGTTGAAATTTCAGTCACTGTAGTCATATATCAGTCCTCTCAGTGCTCTTCGTGAGTCTTCACCCTCATTTCTTGGAAGAATTTCAGCATGCAGGGAAACCATGGTGGTGGAAACAAAGCTCGATGCTTGTTCTTTGATAAATTTAGGAGAACTCGCGAGTTGGCAATGCATGTTGCGCTGCTTCTGGATGGAAGGCCATTAACTGTTGGATGTCAGGTTTTGCGGTATATTGCCTGAGTTGGTCCTGTTGCCTTTAAGGTGATATTCTTCTGCACAATGGAGTTTTGACTTAAATAGAGCTTGTTGCATTCATTTGTGTAAAAAATAGTAAAAGTACTTTAGAGAGGAATTTGGTAAAGGAACTGTGTGAATCACTATGAACTGTTACCCTAGTAATGCCTACAACAACTTCTAAAAAATTCCTGGGATTTAGGTTTGTATCTAAGCAACAGTGCACACTTTTAGTAGTTGCAAGGTATGGAAAATTAAGGTCTGGTGGGCTAGTAGATAGCAAAGTTTTTTTAAGTTGCTGGTTGAAATAAGTGCCTTATCAATATATATTTGGTCAGAGAGCAGCTTAATGTATTTGGTTTTGTTTTAATATTCTTTATAGCAGGCTCCCAGTCTTTTCTCTTTCCTAAATAAAATAATGCATGTTTGAAAGTGATCTCAGGAGGTCATCTGTTCAGACCCCTTGCTCCAAGCAGGACAAACTTGGTTCAGGTTGCTCAGGGCCTTTTCCAGTCAAGTTTTGAGTATCTCCAAGCCGTTGGGCCTTTAGCTATTGTGGCATTGTACTAACTTGTTACTGCAAATCAGTTTTCCCATTTTGTTGTTTTGTGTAACTAACTTTGGACAGAAAAATCTTTCTAGCTATGGATGACAGTGCTGAGGAAAACAAATCTGATAGTTATGGAGGGTTGTGTTCTTTGCATGCTGCTCGATGTTAATATGTCATTCACCCCTTAATTGTAGCAGTCAAATTATCAATCTCCCATCTCACTTCTCCATGTTCCATCCATATCTCTCACATTCCAACACACATGCAAGTTACTTGCCTTTGCAAGTAAACATAAAACACGTAGCTAGGGTTTTAAAGACATATTGCTCAATGGGTGGGATAGGACCACCCTGCTTGTACAGTCATAGGCTTTGCTCCAGAAATAGTATGTTAAATTCCTCCATTGGAGTTACTTCTTTCGTTTGGATCTTACTGGGGTTTAAATCTATGACTTTTTCCACTCCCTGGTTAATATATATCATCTTGCAGAGAAGTCTGTTATTGAAAGAGCTACTGTTTTATATTGAACTATGTGCACAGAAAGTGAAAGGCATCCAAATATTTGTGAAAAACTTTAAAACCTAGAAATTAGAAGGAAAATCAAACAGGTTAGGCATTTAAGAAGGAGGAGGAAAAAAACCACCTTTATACTTCAGGTACTTGAAAAGAATGTGCCTTTTGTGCTTCTGAATTTTGTAATATTCTCAAATTTTTGCAACTTGATGTGTTATTGATGCTCTATTACAGCTGCATGGCCAACACTCCTTGAGAATCAGAAAAGTAGAATGCTTAATCAAGTACATTGCCCTGTTATCTTACTGTCTTACTGTTTTTCTGTAGTGCTACCGTGGGGAATCCAGTTAAAGAGGTTTAGAAATTGTGGAGAAAGTACTCAAAATGTCATTAAATCTTTTTAAACGCTTGAGATAAATTACTGTTTAATGAGATCTCCTTTAGGTTATGCAGAAAACTGGAGAAAATACTGTATTTTAGCTCACACTGTTTCTAGACTGTCCACGAAAGAATCCTTGATGGCAGTAACCAGCGGAGTCTCTTGAGGATTCTCATATATGTAAATTAGATATCTGTGCTCTTGAAGTTCCTCTCCAGGAAGCAGAATGGAGAACACTGCAGACTTGTAGACCTGTGATAGAATTCAAACAGATTCCCAGTGGCTTCTTGGAAAACTGTCCACAATGAAGAATGGGCAAGGATTTCTTTGTACCTTAGCATCTGTATCTTAGGGAGTTAAATCTCTGTTCTAGTAAGGAATGAGCACATCTGTCAGTGTGTAAAGATAGCACTTGTGTGTTGTGTACAGAGACTATTTCACAGGCAAGTTTGCACATGGGAGAATTTTGTATCTGTATTTTTTCCTGCCAGGGAGATAAAGGAGAGGGATGTTATTAACTAGAATGAACCATTTTTAGGTGATAAAACCAGGAAATCCATAGAATGTTAGTGTACCCATCTTCACGATGTGGCGATAAAAATTTCACAAGCAACAAGTTTTTTTAGGGTAGAGAGCTTACTGTGTGCGCCATCGTATGAAGGCAACAAGAATGAGGTGAGTGTAATTGCCAAGAGATGAAGGAATTTACTGTGAATTGTATTATTGCTTAAAAAAAGCTCAGTGTTGCTCAGTGTGTTCAATGGCCATTACTAATGCCATCTTTCTAGATAACTTAGGAAAATCTCCTTCAAATCAAAGTCGGAAGTTCTCTTGATCCTCTCTACTAGCTCAGGCTTTTTCCAGATGATCTACATGTAAGAAAAGGCAGTTCAGTTGTTGGAAACGGATCATCTAGTGTAGTGTCTGATTCCACTAGCATTCATTAAATTAATCCAAACCATAGGTGGACCTCCTTACATCCTGTTGAAATATGAAAACAAAGCTGCTCTTTACCTGAGACCTGAACTTAGCTGTGGAGTATATATGTGTTAGCCTACAAATGATAACATCTGCCTTTCTTTGTGGTGTTTGTTTTTGTTGGGTTTTTTTGGTTTTTTTTCCTAGACCAATTTTCTTATTAGTTTGCCTTGCTGTGAAGGATAACTGAAAATATGTTGGGATGAAGTGATAGTAGTCCTTATCATCCTGAGTTTGTATGTTGCTGCCATGCTCTTATCTTTGCCCTTGTCTGTGGGCACACTCACACTCTCATTTGTTCATCCTGATACTCACTTGGACCTTTGGTGATCTAGTTTGGAAACTAGACCAACAGAAAACTGTCCTTACAGGAAAGTAAATAGCTTTTGTTTGTTACATTCCTGAAACAGGCTTACTCCAGGTTAGGACAAGTTTCAGTGGTGGGATAAGGGGACAGAAGTTCTGTCTGGGAGGGAGTGGAGAGGGCAGAATGAGGCATGGCAGTACTAGCTTGGTTAGTTTAAACACTTACAGACCTGTGTCCTAAATTAAGAAGACTTAACAGAGTTTTTGGAGGACCCCAGAAAGATCTTTGTCAGATGTTCGGTCTCATAGATGGAGCAGGTAAAGTATTTGGAAGCATGATCTATTCCAAAACATCACTTTCTGTAAAAGCCAGCATCTCTGCCAGCTGATGATACTGTTCTTGTGTCTGTCTCTTCAGTATCATGTATGCTTGCCCTTCTGTATTTACATTATGTGTATTTCTTAAGTCCTTGCAGGCATCTCCCCTTGATAATGTTAACTCTTACTTGGGAAAGTTGTTTTCGTATGTAGCACTCAGCTGCTCCATCTGAGAGACTGAATGTCCACTCAAAATCCTCCACTGTAAGCATTACAGCTATCACTTTCTGGATGATTGTTTTCGTTGGCATCATCTTCCTCAGACAAATCAAGTTAGGTCAGGAGTGAAGGATGGAGAAATGGGATAATGCTGGTTAGGGAAGTAGGGAATTGAACAATCAACTCAATGGATAGAGTAGTTGACAGTGGAGTTTTGTTGCATTTGGCTGCTGTAACTTGGTATTGAATGACAAGGTATAAATAGGATGAGATGTATCATCTTTGAAAACAATGTTTATGAGTATTCAGGATGATGGAAAAGTGTTTGTCACTTTACAGGGGCAAGCAGTTGAATTCCAAGGCAGTTGGGTGATTCTGCAAACTCTAGTGGGTTCATAGTGAGGAAGTCAGTGGAACACCCCTGAATTTTGCACCTTGTTGTACCTCAGTTTTCCTTAAAACAGATTTTGGCATTTCAATATGAGGATTGATTTATAATCTCCTGCCCGGATGGAATAATTCTGAGGGAATGTTAATTTTGAAATGTTTACTTTTAGTTTATGGCTTGTAAATCAGTTTAAAGTTGCATCTAGATTGCTGCTGCCCCTTCAACTCATATGATAAATCTCATTTAAATACTTCCTCTTATTGCTTCCACTATTTTGCATTTATTCTTGGAGCACTTATAAATGCATCCTGTACAATTAATTTTCATGTATTTGAATTTAGACTGCATTGTGGAATTCAAACAATCCTATGTTTGGAACCTTATCTGATATTAGCTTTCCTGTATAAAATCCTACTGCTCTGTTTGTGGTTTACCATCACCAGCCGCTTTCTTTTTGTGGTGTGTGTGCGTGTTGCACTTTGTGCAGCCCTTTATCCTTGGGATGGTACATTTAACAGTTCCTGTTTCTGAAGCAGCAAATTTACCAGGTGTCAGATCTCTAGCTTATCATTCCTGAGGCTATGTCACGTCAGAAAAACCTACGCTGTTTGTGCCTTCCAGCAGAGCTGGAATTCAAAACTGTCTCTTGTTTTGTCTTCCCCAAGAATAAAAGTTTCCAAATATACAAGTGGAAAATGATGGCATTATTCTCTGTCCATATAAAATATAGATGGATTTTCAGCATCCACTTGAAGTAGTCAGTGGGAACGTGTGTTGTTGAAGCCAACAGATCTCTAAACCTTTAATTGCATGATTATTTTGTTCTGTTTAGTTCTTCTGCTGGCTTGAAAATAGTCTGAAATCTTGCATGAAGTAATTATTATATCAGTTAATTACTGCTAAATGCAAGGGGAAAATTAATAGGCTTTTTTTTTGTGAATCTATTTATCCATCTATAAAATGATTTAATTAGATTCACTTTCAGATTTCAGGTACATATTGCTTCCAAAATGCATCTCCCCTTTCATTGGTTACTGGCAAGAAGGCTTTCTTACTAATTGTATTTCAAAGGCAGTAATCTTTAGAAAGTGGTCAAATTTAGTATATCAGAGAAAGCATATGTGAGAATGAGTCTCACTTTGATATGCTAGGTGAAAATACCCAGCTATATGATGGGAAGCCTGTGAGTGTCAGCTTTCTCAGATCACAGAACAGAGATGTCTCCATGAAGAAGAGCAGGAGGATTTATGTTTTCCCATTTTCCCAAAGCTCTATGAGAAGAAACTGGCATTTTATTTATTTAGTTACTGAATTAAAATATTTCCTTTGATATTGTAGAGTGAAAAATGAGAGAAGTGATGGTTCAAACTTTTTTTTCATGTGTTAGATCAGTCCTGTGCATGCTTTCTACTTTTGCTGCTTTGGCAAAATGGTTTAGTTCTTTAATTAATAATACTTAAATCTTTATTTTATTTAATAGTTGCATGAATATGTGCAAGGTACTAATTCTGTTTTGGTTTTCACAGAGGAGATAACAAAGAGATAAGAGATGTTCTTTGCAGGAGTATCCCCTAATATTGGGAATGCATTTTTAAATCAGCTTACCTAACCAATAGTAGAACTAGCAGATGTTTTCAGGAGATGCAAAGTGGTATGTTTTTGTGTGACTGAATTAATGAAAGCTTTATCTTTAATGTGCAAAATGTTTGGGGTTAGAGAAACATACTGGATGCCCTCTTAGAAGTCTAACTAAAAATGCACTGGACACATGAAATCTTTACCTGTAACTTAGTGGATAAAGCCTTTTTGTATGTTACAAGTTTTATTTAATTCTTTCTTCAGATAGTATGTTTTGTGAAATGTTTTGTTTATTTATTTATCTGTAGGTTCCTTCAGAGAAATCAGAATCCTTTGCATCCATGTTGAGACGCTCTCCTTTAATTCAGATGGGACCTGCCAAAGATAAAATTGCCGTTGGTCGAATATTCCATGTTGTAGAAGATGATCTTTATATAGATTTTGGTGGCAAGTTTCACTGTGTGTGCAAAAGACCAGAAGTAGATGGAAAGTAAGTAATAAACCTACGGTAAGCGATTAACGTATGTGAACGACATACTGAAATGCTTAGCTACTGGGACTTGACCATCTTCTGGACTGAGCTTGGATAGTTTGTATGAATTTTGTGGTTTAAACTGTAGAAGTTAACATATTGTGCAGAACCAAAGTATGATCACACACAGATCTGCGTAGCTCAGACATCATTGTCTTGAATGCACATTCCTTTGCAAGTTTGCATTATTCCTGTCTACATTATTCCAGCTTACAATGACCAAAGTTACTGGGTGTTTTGTCACTGAGGAAAGGGGAAATCGTTATCATCTGCGTTATTAAAACAAGCACTATTTATTGACATACTTGGGAGTTTTGTGAATGTGGAACTTTAATCCCATGTAAATTGTAAGCCTCCTTAGGCAGGAACTATTTATGCTAAATGTATATACATGAGGTGATGTACTGAGGAGTTTACACGTTATTTGTGACAATACAGTTCATAATAGATGATCAGTGCTAATGTGGTCGAATATTCCATATTGTAGAAGATTTTATGTAGATTCTGGTGGCAAGTTTCACTGTGTGTCCTGAACTAGAACAACTGTGGTGGAACTAGAACAGTTGTGCTGGGGAATGCAGTAGTTAAAGAGCTAAAAGTAAGCAAGAAACAAATTCTAGTGGAAATAGCATTTATAAGCTTTCTAAACTGTCTTTAGCACCTTATGATTATGTATTATTCAAAAATATCTTGTCTATTTAATTTGTCTCCCAGTTGCTTTAACACTTAGTTTTTAATATGTAGGTAAAATACCATGTTTTTGAATTCATAACATCAGAATATTTTTGTCCATTTCTTTTCCCTCCTTTTTCCTTGAGAAAGGAAAAGCATCTTTGTTAATCTGCAAGATCACTGTGTCTAAACCATTAAACATGATTCCTGTGATAAACAGTTCTGAAATAGTTGATTTTTTTTAAAAAAGATTTAACAGAAATAATAATTTAACAGAAATAATCACATGCTTGTGCGCAAGTTTGTGATATTATTTTATGAGAGCATTTGTATACTCAACTAGGAGTACCTCAGTCTAGGAGGTTCCTGGAGTGTGTGGAAGACAACTTCCTGACACAGCTGGTAAGTGAGCCTACCAGGGGAGGTGCCTCGCTCGACCTGCTGTTTACAAACAGAGAAGGACTGGTGGGAGATGTGGTGGTCGGAGGCCGTCTTGGGCTTAGCGACCATGAAATGATAGAATTCTC
>NW_008794544.1:1343042-1355348 GCF_000699145.1 Aptenodytes forsteri
AGGCTGCCCAGGGAAGTGGTTGAGTCCCCATCCCTGGAAGTATTTAAAAGACGTGTAGATGCGGCACTTAGGGACATGGTTTAGTGGGCATGGTGGTGTTGGGTCGACGGTTGGACTCGATGAACTTGGAGGTCTTTTCCAACCTCAGTGATTCTATGCTTCTATGATTCTGTGTTGCAGTGGTACAGTGGGAAACGAGGCTGAAGGAAACTATTGTTGGAGCAGATGCTTCGGAGTGAGTCAGTTGTCTGTTGAATGCTGGGAGCGTACGCCTGGGGCTGAGAGGGTCTAGACCAGTTATATTTTTGGCTGCCTGTTATAATGATATAAACTATGATTCTGTGTTGCAGTGGTACAGTGGGAAACGAGGCTGAAGGAAACTATTGTTGGAGCAGATGCTTCGGAGTGAGTCAGTTGTCTGTTGAATGCTGGGAGCGTACGCCTGGGGCTGAGAGGGTCTAGACCAGTTATATTTTTGGCTGCCTGTTATAATGATATAAACAAGCAGATCCACATAAGGCTTGTTTATACTTCCCTCTCACTGCTTTTGGGTGGGAGTGGAAAGAGGGAAATTAACAGCCTGGGCATTTTTAATGAAATAAAATTTGGACCTAAAGGTAGTAGTTCACAAAATGATACAGGCAGGATTTACAACATTGAGAGTGTAGTGGCAGTGGAAGTAGTAGTGTTGATACTCTATATCTAATGGACTTAGAGCATTTATTTGAGGTGTAGGTGACTGATTCAAATCCGCTTTCTCCTCAGTTCTGTCCAGGAATCTGAATTTGTCTCTGACTTCTTAAGCGTTTAAATGCTACATGGTCCTAATCCTCTAAATAAAAATATTTGTATAAGAAAATAAATAATTTAAATAAATCTTGCCACCTTTTCAATTCATTGTGTTTCTGGATTTGGAATTTCTAAAACTTACCTGGATTTACAAAAAATTGCAGTCACAGGCAATCTTTTGTTCTGTTGTTTAGCTTGTAGCTTGTCATAAGGTGCTGTGTCATGTAACATAGTTGTACCAGTTCATTTCTAACTGGGATTTGTAACAGGAAATTTGCAAAGTACTCATGGAATCAAAAATAAACATGGAAAACTGTTATCTTAGCTAGCTGTGTATGTCATCAATAGCATTCAGGTGCTGCTGAGTTTGGATCTCCCTGCTTATTAAAAAGTAGTGGGAAGACTTACGTCTTTGCTTGTATAATTGCTTTGGTCTGCTTGCATAGTAAAGACAGCAGCTTATTGATTTACAGAGTAAAGTTTGCCGTATCAAAACAAATAATCTTTTCATACTCTGGCCTCTTAGGAAGTGTGAAGACTTAGAGTCTTTCGATGGACGCTGACTTCTCTTTGGAAGGCAGTAACTGCTTTTGATCACCAGAATAAAGGTCAAACTAGTGCTAGAGTATCTTCTACCAAAGCTTGAAAGTAACTGGGTAGAATTTGCAGTGTGTATTTAGATCTGTACCAGCTTACGCTGGTGACTGCAGTAAGACTTTGTTACTGTTATTTCTGTTAATTCACTTGCTGACAAAAGTGACTTTATCACCATATTGTATGTGCCATGTAATCAGTAGAACTGTTTACTGTTTTGTTTGCAAAATGTTTATTGTTTGTGCCAAGGAGAAGAATGGGCATTTTAATTTACAGATAGCAGATGATTTCTTGAAGGCCTCAGTTCAGGACACAAGAACCAGATTCAATCTTCAGACACAGAAATTCATGTGACACCATTTTTATGAAGTCAGTCTTGAGAGTATGGCTCTTTAAGTACCTGTGTTCTGATGCTGATCTTTGGTTTTTCTGCATTGTCTTTTCAGGTATTTGGCAACTCCTCCAAAATATTAGTTTAGCATCTTTAAAGGAGAAAACCCTCTCTCTTGCCATTTATGTAAGGAAGTATCTCCAGGAGGACATGTGCTTTCGGTATTTCCTTGGTCAGAAATTTTTCTCACCAGAACTTAATTATTTTCATGATAGTATAATGCAATTTTATTTTCTTATATAATGTACTTTGCTCTTTGAAAGTGCTGGAAGTTACTTGGAAAGAAAAAAATCCTACAAGAGGTTCTTGTCTGTAAAGCTTGTTCTCGGAAATTGCTCAGTCCTGATCCTAACAGTTCTGATTTCTTGGGATGTCCAAGTGAAAGACCCTGTAGTGCTACCACCATGTGGCCATAAGAAAGGATTCCACCCTCAAGATTGTCTTGAGTAAAAAAGCAACTACAAAAAAGGTGTCCCTCACTTGGAAAATTTGAAGTAGCTACATAAATACATTTTTTCCATCAGTTCTTCTAAAGTAAACTTCAACCTTTAAAAAACAAACAAACCACCACAAACTATTAAGTAAAAGAAACCTTAGAACAGTAATGATACAAAATTTAAATTGAATAAACATTTGAAGAACCTGCTAGCTATTTTCTTCTGGTTTTCGCTGATTGTTTTCCTTCTTCCTATCCTTTTTGGGAAAGCTGTTTCATAGGATTGCAAAAAATATATTTCATTATCAGCGTTGATGGTATTGAGATTGGAAGGATGCATCAGCTTAGTTAAGAGACCAAAGGTATTGTTGGTAAAATCTCACTGGGACCAGGCAAGGATGTATTTGGTTATAAATATCAACAGCATTTTGTTATTTGGGTTTTATTTAATGCAACAGGAGTATTTATTACCCTTATGATTTCAAGGTCTTATTCAATATGTGCTGTACTTATTAAATGTGTACTGTAATTAGTAAAAACATGTTTCTTGATACGCTTTGACTTAAATGCTGTATTAAATTTGTGTTTTATGCCAGCAACATGTAGCAATTCTGTAAAGCATCCAGAGTTTATACAAATGAGAGAGGGTCTGTAGGGAAGTAAGGGTAAAGTAACTTTTCAGCTATAGGAAGAAAGTGGTGTATTTTTTTTTCTTTCTTTTAACACACAGAGGAAGTGAAGTCCTAAAGAGGAAAGCGTCTGTCTTAGATCTCCAAATGAGCAACAACTTAATCCATGGCAAAAAGGTGCTGTTACAACCTGCTTCTGCCATTATCAGATGGAATTCCTAAGAAGCAGAAAATGTGGGAAGGGGTTGTGCTGACACTGCCTGTTGCATGGTTTGCACCTGTACTGTTAATGACCAATTCCCATCAAAAGCACAATGGCTTTCAGCAATTTTCTAAAATGTAGGATTGCAGGACCAGCTTCCAAAGAGGATTAAACTGCACCTCTCCATGCCAGTGTAATGAAGCTTCATTTTCAAAGACTGCTGTAACCCTCCAGCAACTCCAGTATTATCAGGCTGTAGGATCAGACAGACACTTCCTTTATGTTTGAGTATGCAGCTGGTGCAGGGATTTCCAGTATATCCTGTGGCAATTTTACTTGACACCTTTTATACAGTGCATATTTGCCAAACTTAAATAGTAGAGAAGGGAAGAAATCATTTGATGCTGGTTGTGATTTAGAACGTGACAGCTTAATGAGCATCATAAAACATTACCTAATGCTATTTCTGTAAATTGTATCAAAATATTTATGCTGTTTGAATGGTTGCCAGGGTGGATTTTATCTGGGAAACATTTTAAATTCTTCTCTTTTTGTATTATTTTTAAAATACTCTATAGATAAGGGCAGGATGGAATCCAGTTAAAAATAGTGTATCTTTTTAGACTATGTAATGTGACTAAAGCTGGCTGTTTTCTAGCACATCCATTTTCTTAAGACAGTCTTAAATTTAAGTTAATAGTGATAGGTGAAACTATTTAAAAGATCTTGTAAGATTAAGAAAAACAATTTCTGAAAAAAACAGAGGTGCATGGAGAGAGATGCTCTGCAGGGCGGGGGATTTCAATAAGACACCGTTTGGTTTAGTTCCAGTTTGTGTATTAAACAAAGTCACTGCGCGTTAAGCTGGAGGGTGAGTTTGGAGTTAACTACTCCATTTTGATGCTATGTGGATATGCTTCTTGAACAATTAGTGCATCTTTCAACCAGAATGCAAAAACAAACTCACACAAAGCACTGAGTAAGCTGCCTTGATCTCAGTGTGCGGCGAAGATACTTGCACGAGGGAATATGTCAGTGTGTGGTAAATTCACCCTTTGCTTGCTGAACCCTAGTTTCCCTGACTGTTGTGTATATAATGGTGCAAGATTGCTATGGAAAGGTTTAGAGAGATGATGTTAAAGACATAACCTTTCTAACCCTTTCCTTTAAAACTAAATAAAGACCAGACAACAGGCAGGAGTCTGGCCCGATGGAGAGACCCAGCAGCCAGCTTCCTTCCCCGGGGCCTTTGCTCTTTCATTGCCAGAGGAATCACAAGCATCGAATTAATGCTTAACCTGGTGTCTGTGACTAACTAGGAGCAAAGTCTCTGAGTAGCAGTATGGGCCACCCGTAGGATACAGATCTGGTGGCAGTGGAGAGACTTAACGATGTTTTCCTTAGAGTGTGTATTTCTTCCATATCCTGTACTGCCACTGACTGGAGCGGTGCTGTTCTGGCAGCCTGGCGCATCTTACAGCTTTCATGTCAAACTTTGAATGTTCATGGAACTATTACTGCGGAAAAAAAAAGGTAATTAGTGTGATATAGAAAGGAAACATTTCTTGCTGCAGTAATGCTGATTTTAGTTTTACATGTTTGTTTTTACAGTGGTCTACTTCCTTTTTACTGTCCGTTGCTAGCAAAATAGCATCTATCCGTAATGTGTAATACTCGAGGGAAAGAAGGAAATTGCTAACCAGCAGTACAAGTGATACGAATGATGCTTTTGCAAGTACAATTTTCAAACTTGTGCAGATGCAGAAAAAACAGGTCATATGAAAGTGACTGAAAACCTATAGAAACTTAGTAACTTTTTTTTTAATTATTAATGCATGTTGAAGGTACTGATAAAATGCACACTATGCTGGGTCGGCGTGCAAAATTGCTTTTGATTTCCGTGGTGTAGTCTTGCCTAGAAAAGGCTCAAGGTCTGCTGAGGAATTCAGGAGTTCAGGAATTCTCCTCACTTTTGGTAAGTGAGGAGAATGAACACAGTAACTATATTAGCAGCATTTTCTCATTCTATTTATGTGTTCAAATTGTTGCTGTTAGCTCATCGGCATTAAATTGGTGGTTTCCTCCTTTGCTGCTTCCCTTCTTCTGCTGTAGTTTTCATTCCCAACAGATCAGTCTTTTTGTCACAAGTCTTTCTAGTAGTAACCACACTGTAGAAAAACTCTTACAAAGATGAAGAAAATGTGTAACCGGTCTCTTACAGGGAATACATTATCTTCCTTCCTTCCATCATCTTTTGCTGTCATTGCCTTGTTCATGTGCTCTGTTGTTAACTATTTGTACCCCTTCCAGGCTTGTTCTCTGTATTCTTTTTTCCAATACTGATTGCTAATATGTATTTCAAATTTAAATATAATGTAGTTACATTTATAATTAATTATAGTTTTATCTTATTAAATCTATTCAGTATTATATAAGTTAGGAAGCCTTTTTAGCTTACATATTGTTGCTCACCTTTTTACCAATATTTTCCCACTGAACCGTTAGACTTTGCAGTTTTGTTGTGTGTTTTTAAGCAGTCACCATGTTTTAGAGGTGGCCGTATTGCAGCAGTATGCGATACGTTCCTCCTAATAATGCTTTTGCAAAGTTTTATATATATAATTTTTGCTCGTTTATATATAATTAAAGCAGGAATTATGTAACTTACTAAAATACCTATTAACATAATCTTGTTTAGTCAACATGAACACTTACCTGGCCTTTCACACAAAATTTGCTCTATTCTTTTGTCATCAGCTCTGATTTTTATTCTGTTTGGAAAGTATTTCTTGCCTATCAAAAAAAAAATAGTGGTATAAGTAAGCAACCTGGGAGAATTTGGTAAGTTTATATGACAATGATTTCCTTTGCCTATAACTTCAAATGGTTTACGTCCATCAGTGCCACGCTGCTGACTATTATGTTTGTAATACTAAAAAGCCATCTGAAATCAAAGCAATCTTCATACTTCCCTGCTCCTTCCTCACCCTCCCTAGCTTCCAAGTTGTCCTACCCATCAGGTAAGCACCTACTTATTGGAGGGCAAAATTCCTCTGTGTTTTGAAAGATGAACTTAGACCATACTATTTTTGAATTGTTGAATAATTATGACCTGGTCAAATTTGCTGAAGTATAAAACAAAGCGTGCACACACACTTTCTTGAATCTCTTCCAGTTTGTATCTTTTATGGAAAACATAACCAGACAGCCAGTCTCCACATTGTGAAAACCAGTCTCTTTCTGTGATTAAAATTACCAGAATGTCATGTTGAAATTCTCTGAGGACCAAGGTGGTTTGCACTAGTCATCAGCGAACTTGGGTTTTGGCACTCTGGTCATCCTTTGGTCTCAAACTTTGCCCAAATTCCAGGGAGAAATGGTAAGCAGGACTGATCTTGTTGTCCTGTTCCCACATACCAACATTGCAACTTAAAAAGGAAGCTTTATTGTTTGTATTGAAGAGGGCTAAATTCAAGGAGGTGGCATGAACTCCCTTTTCTACAAAGCTTCGTATAGCGCAATTCGCCATTGCTCCAAGCCCAAACAATGCACGCGGTGCCACTCTGTCTGCTCTCGAACAATTTCAGTTCTCTTTTTTTTTAAAACAGGCACGCGGAATAGCTGTGTGATTGCAAACTTAATCTGTGTACTTCAGCAAATAACCTCTAACTTCCTTATAGCACCGTACATTTTGGAAATTATAGCATTTTTATCCCCTATGGACTTAGCTTATTATTTGCTTGGTTACTTTACAATTGTGACTTTTTGCCACCCACTGTATATCTGTTCTTCAGTGGTTATTTTCAACCACAGATCAAGGCGTTGGCTTTGTGTGGTTCTGTAATGCACAAGACTCTGCTTCCAGAGTTTTGGAGCCCAAAGTCTGTAAAGATTTTTTTGGACTATACTGTAAATTTTTCGTCACAGATACTTTAGAGTTTAGTGAATGTAATAATACCATGGGACAGGTGTTGGTTATCAAAAGTACAATTAATCCATATTAATGAGGCACCCTATGCAGCATTCGGTACGGAGTATACAGCATAGACCTAGGATTATGGCCACAGCAATGCATGCGAGCCTGCAAAACACTTTTTCATCTTTGTTTTCATTTCTGTCATTAGTTTAAAGTAGCAGAGAGTTATGAAAGTTGATGGCCCTTGGAGGAGAAAAACCCCACAAAACTAGTAGCATTTACTGGTGGAAAATTTTGTGCCAGCTCTGTCTTCCCAGGGCATCATGATAAATGGGAGATGGAATATGCTGTATAAAACATCTTGGGAGAACAAAGCAGTCCATACGTGGCCTGGAGCTTTTTTGGCAGTGTCAAAGTCTGTAAATACTCATTAAGCCACACTTTTACTCATATGTGGACGTGCACACATACACGACAGAAAAAAAGGCTTGGGAGACTTATTACTGCATTGGAAGGCTTGAGTGTTGTCTGTAGAAGATGAGGTAGGTTAACTCTCTTTTCCCCTAATTCACGTGTTGGATGTCAAGAACTGTAGAAACTAGAATTATAAACTCCTGACTTGGCAGAAGAATTAAAATTGTTTCTAGTATTTTGTTTTGAAATTGATGAGAATAAATTACTTGAATCTCTGTATGCAGCACATTTGGAAATTCATTTTTTTTCCCCAAGTTTTGGAGAAAGCCTCGTGGTTTGCATGTGAGGAGGACCTCTCTGACTTAAATATTTCTGCTAAAGTATAATTAATACCTCAATAGCTAGAAAAGGCTCTAGGAATCTCAGCTATTCCAGATGCAGAAGATTATGATTTTTAGTGAAAACCCTAATGCTCCCCAACATGTTTCACTGCCTCTGGCTGACAGCGAATGAGGTACGGACATGCCAGTTATACAGGTGTCTGGTACTTCTCAGGGATACAGGGAACTGTACTTTACTAAACTGCACAGCAGAGCAAGGTGCAGATGTTTCTGGTTTAAAGTCTTGTCAGTTTGACCTGTTCCTGTAACAATGTTAAGGGCTAGGTGAAAAAACAGTCCAGGTTACTGAAGCAGTATAACTGCTTTACTAGGTTGGGTGTAACTGTGCGCTAAACTCTCTTGGCGTAATGAGTTGAGCTGCAGTGCTGCGCTGATGTGGCCTTTGATTTCAGTTTGGGAGCCAGCTTGGTCTAAACTAGCTCATGGGCTCTGCATGGCAATCCACTGAGAGGTGTAGACTTGCCCAAAGATAGAAGCTATTTAGTTTCTAGGTTGAGAAACTGAATTAATGATGGTTTGGACCAAATGTGAATTAGAAGTCTTCATATAACATAGATCTTACTCGGGAAAATTAATGCTATCATATAACCATGGAGTGGTAATTATTCATTCCTCTGGAATAGTTTCAGTAAGCGAGTCTGAGAAGGGAATTAACACAGCTAGAGAAACACTCTGCAGGTAATATATCAACCTCGAGCTTTTCAGAAGGCATGAGTCAAGCCTCCCACAAATCATGATATTAAAGTTGTTTTTATTTTTTGTTTTATTTCTTTTTGGGTTCTTTAGTCTTTGGGTTCAAATCACTTTTTTTTTTTTTAACTTGGCAGAATAGGCATTTCTAATTAAACCAACTTTTTTTAAAAGGCAATTGAGCTTCTTGTGTAACAGTATAGCTGCAAGAACCAAGACTTTAAGACACTAAATATCAGAAAGATGTGATGAAGTTGTTAATATTAGCAAAGCTAGAGATGTTGTACAGAATTATTTCACTGATAATTCTCAGTCTGCTATATAATATTAAGATTACTCAAGCTGAAGGCCAGTAACTAGCAGCGTACCACAGGGGTCAATACTGGGTCCAGTCCTGTTTAACATCTTTGTTGGTGACCTCAGTGGTGGGACAGAGTGTACCCTCAGCAAGTTTGCGTAGAGTACAAAACTCAGAGGAGTTGTTGTTACACAGGGTGGTTGTGTTACCATCCAGAGGGACTTCGACAGGCTGGAGAAATGTCTGACAGGAACCTCATGAAGCTCAAGTTTGCATAGAGTACAAAACTCAGAGGAGTTGTTACACAGGGTGGTTGTGTTACCATCCAGAGGGACTTCGACAGGCTGGAGAAATGTCTGACAGGAACCTCATGAAGCTCAACGAAGAGAAGTGCAAAGTCCTTCCCCTGGGGAGGTACAACCCCAAGCACCAGTACAGTGCTGGGGCCACCCAGCTGGAAAGCAGCTTGGCAGAAAATGCCCTGGGGGTCCTGGTGGACACCAATTTGAACATGAGCCAGCAATGTGCCCTTCTGACAAAGGCGGCAAATGGTGTCCTGGGCTGCATTAGACAAAGCATTGCCAGCAGGTGGAGGGAGGTGATCCTTCTCCTCCACTCAGCCCTGGTGAGGCCAGACCTGGAGTGCTGTGTCCAGTTTTGGGCTCTCCAGTTCAAGAGACAGTCCAGTGAAGGGCCCTGAAGATGATGAAGGGACTGGAGCATCTCTCCTGTGAGGAAAGGCTGAGAGAGCTGGGACTGTTCAGCCTGGAGAAGAGAAGGCTCAGGGTGTGGATCTCAACAATGTGTAGAAATACCTGAAGGAGGGTGCAAAGAGGACAGAGCCAGGCTCTTTTCAGTGATGCCCCGTGACAGGACCAGAGGCAATGGGCACACACTGAAACACAAGAGGATCCCTCTGAACATCCAGAACACTTTTTTACTGTGAGAGTGACAGAGCACTGGCACAGGTTGCCCAGGGAGATGTGGAGTCTCCATCCTTGGAGATACTTAAAAGCTATCTGGACATGGTCCTGGGGGGACCCTGCTTTGAGCGAGGGCGGGGAGGGGGTTGGACTGCATGGCTTCCAGAGGTGTCTTCGAACCTCTGCTGTTCTGTGATCCTAAGATAACTTGATAGAAGATCTGTCTGCCTGACTGAAGGCGGTGGCCATTGATGATTTAGTCACGCTTTTATATTTACAGTCAACTGTCTGTTCAGAGGGAGGAGTGGGTGTTGACTGCCACTTGGAATAGGCCCAAAAGACTGATAAAATTAATTCTGTTACTCCTACACACCGAACCCCTGACAGATGCTTTTCTTCCCCTGATGCATTCTGTAAGTCCTTGTCAGCCTATTTAGATGCCGTTACCCAACCAGGGCACAAAAGCAGGTAAATTCCTACAAAGCAAGGTAAGCCTTTTAAGGCCGAGCGTTTCTGAGCTGTATAGGGGATTCAGCTGCTTTGTTATTATTAGGCAGCTCAGCAAATCTGAATAAAAAGAAAAAACGGTGTTTAGAGACAAAAATAAGTAACATTTTATTGCATATCTATTATTTAAGAATAATTTCCTTTCCTTTTCTCTTCTGCTCATTAATATGCTAACAAAAACAACACAGTCCTTGCCGCCTCTGTTTTCACATGTGCTTGTGTGGAACTAGGATGGAATAGAGATTGAGTATAACTTTTGTATCAAATGTTTTGATGGAAGAAGCAGAGGCAATAGAAAAACTAAAGCAACATGTAGGTTGTATGTAATTGCCCTTACTGGGTAAGGAGCGCCTGACAACGCAGTCCCTGCTTGCCTGATTTTTTTCTTAAATTTTCAAGATTAAATTTAAAATCCTAGGCAGGTATTGCTGTTGTGATGGAAGAAATGCAATGAAGTAAGACTTGTATATTTAAAAAGAAAAAAAGTTTCAAGATTATTTAAAATCCTAGGCAGGTATTGCTGTTGTGATGGAAGAAATGCAATGAAGTAAGACTTGTATATTTAAAAAGAAAAAAAGAAAAAAGTGTTACTCTTTTAAGAGTATTCAGTAGCTGTTAAAACTTGCCTTAATAAATTTTGGAGTCTGTGTGTGGTCACTGCTGCCATGGCTCTGTCAGCGTTTTAGGCATGATAGCAGCCAAGCAGGGATTCAAATGTCTGTTGCTTTGTGAACTTGCTGAATGTAGCCATGATTTATGGACACTGAAATATGAAGTATGGTGATAGTCAATCATGGAGCATTTTTTTAAACAAAAACAAAGCTCTCTACTTTTTCCTTTTGTGATAGCTGTCAAGAGAGGCAAATTTTCTATTTTCCTGTCTTAGCGTTTTACCACAACTTATTTTTTACCTAAATAACTCAAAATCCAGCCACCCAGCCTGGGTGAGAAATAACAGCACCCCTCCAGTCCTCTAAATCCTGAAGGAATTGTTCTGAAAAATACTGAAGCTATATCTTAAATGAACTGCTTTGAGACTTGGCAGGCTCTGATCACATTGATTCTAACAATGATTTTGTTAGAAGGAGTGGAGGATTGCTTGTTTGTTTTCTGTGAAACCTCGTGTTCTTTATTTTCATAGTAGTTAGCAGGCTCTTCCAAAGGCAATGAGATCTTATGAACCAGTTTATATAGGTTTATACCACCTGTGAAAGCATGTCTTTATAGAAATGCACAGTGTGCATGTTTAACACTTCTGAAATCTGGAAGTAATGGAGTGTTAATTTTAAAAATTAAAATATTTAAACCATTATCCTCTACAACGTGAAATCCCAATCAAACTTTTTAGGTCTTTTCCATACATCGTAAGGAAATGTAAGTAGCATACAAGTTTAATTTATTTGCAATTTGTACTCATAAACTTCAAGTATTTGGGTAGAGATCTTAATCTGAGTGGTAATTATAAGTTGATTGCTAATCTGTCCTCCACTTAAGGAGTTCAGTTACTTCTTCTCCTATGACTTTATACATTTGAAGTTACTTAAAAGTGTTTTAATCTTTCAGGTCAGGTAGTGCCTGCTCCCCTTCACTCATCTTTGGGTGCCAGGTGCCAGACCAGTCTACTTACCACCTAAGTACTAGATTTTGCTCCCTCCAAAGCCTTTCAAGACTGTTTTTGGCAGCTGGCTTGACAGGGCTGCTGGAGACGAGACTGAAACGTGCTCTGCTTCCTCCAGACAGAGCTCAGTAAACAAACTGTGATCCTCTGCTTGGCAGGAGGCAGTGCTGACGCTGCTGCCAGCCTGGGGGGATGCAGAGCAGCGGTGATGCGTGGCAGCAAATACAATATCCCTTTCTGGGTCTTTTGGTGACTTGAATCACACATTGCTGTAATGTGAAGGTTTGTGAAATATTCCTCTGCTTCTGCAAGATGTATTAAGAGTGTGCCACACGTTGGCCTGGTGTACACACCAGTGGTGCATTTAGCTAAAACTAAATTATAGTAAGCCAGTGGAAAGGAATAATGTATGGCTGGAGTAGGTTAGGCTAGGTTTAACTTGCTAAGCGTGATTTAAGCTTAAAAAAAAAAAAAAAAGGGAGTTTTGCAGGGTTTTAG
>NW_008794544.1:1355509-1366561 GCF_000699145.1 Aptenodytes forsteri
TGGTATGTTTAACTTTCTAAAAGTGTTTTAAAATTAAAAAAAAAAAAAAAAGGGAGTTTTGCAGTGATTTAGAATCACTTTGTTGAAAGAATTGGTGGAGCACAGTTTATTTTTCCATTTTCTTCTTCTCTCATCATAGGGCAAACTTGGAAGGTCTTTCTCTGCTGAGAATTTCCCATTCGTTATTAAAAAAAAAATAATAATTGTGCTAGATGTTAATTCTTCCAGCTGCTTTGATCAGCCTCAATCTATGATTATTCCTTTGGCAGGGTGTGTAATAACCCTAATAGCAGTTGAAAGGTGAGGATTTTCCTCCTCTAAAGTGAACTAAAAACTCTCCGTTCAGGGTTGTGATTGATCAGATCCTTGGTAGGCTTGCAGGCATCCTTTGGCATTCGTACAAATGTTTGCCTGCTTTACATATTCGGTGCCAGTATACTCAAGTGCAGTCATACAGCTAGTGTTCTAGCAGGCCTGCTTTACTTAAATAAGGCCATATGTAAATATAAGAAGTAGAAATTCTTGTGCTGTTTTAAAATAACGTATCTGAGCATAAGGGTGATGGTCTTCACATATTTTTTCAGGTTACTTGCTCGCAGCTTGTTTGCCAAGAGTGCAAGTCATGGCTTCAGACTCCCAAAATCTTTGACTAGCTCACACATAATGAAACTTTCCATTTGTGGGATTTATTTTTTTTCTGGCATTAGACACACTGATTTTTTTAATATTTTGGGGCTTTCTTCTGTAGCTGGTGAATGTAATAACAACGTTCCAGTATCATGAGCTTAAAAAATAAAAGAGCAGTAGAAAGCATGCTAATACTGTCTTGGCTATTAGTGGTACAATGAACAATATTCCGTGTGTTGCATTCATTGAAATCCAGAGAGTTGTTTAATTTAAAATGCATTTTTTTCTTTTTCCTTTTTATAACCAATTCATAGTCTTAAAACATGTTAAACAGTTCTTTCACTCTGACTTTATCATCTATGACTTTATCCGTAGTACAGTCTGTGTGAGTTAAAGAGCAGTTGCTAACTCCCTTATATCTGAAGCTTCATGCTAATCATACCAAAGTCTAAATACCTTTTGCAAGCAAAGACTTCACTCCTTAGAATAAACTATGCATATTTTGTTTTATACTCTAGTATATGAAGCAGGTGAAGGCAGCAGTTTTGACTTTGTGCCAGAGGGCTACTTTTGTTTCTTAGAGATGTTTATAAGGATGGTATTGTAAAGAAAAGAAGTATGTTTTCTGTAACTGGAAAGCTGACAAAAATAATTATTTGAAGAATAACAGTAATCTATATGAAGTGGTTTTTTTCCTCTGCTAATAGGTAGCTAATATACAGGTGCATATGCAATATTATGTATGTGATAAATTTTCCCTGACCCTTTATTTGCGCAATATAAATGTTTTGTGTGAAATACAGATGTATAGCTATGGCTGTCTTCTGTTACTCTTCTCAGTTCCTTTAAAAGTCTTTGCAGTGGGGATTTAAAATGACGACTACGTTGTTACTGTCTTTGATGTACCTTTTGAAGGGACGTAGGGCTATTGTAATTCCATATCCCATGCTCACTTTTTCTTCTTGGTCGAAGTTGCGGCTGTGAATTGGGTCATGGTGGGAGGGAAGGGCGGGGAATGTTACTGTGTTTTTCTTTTTGAAGGAGATAAAATATGTTACTTAAAACTGCCACGCTGTCTCCGCCGTGTCTTCTGTTACTCTTCTCAGTTCCTTTAAAAGTCTTTGCAGTGGGGATTTAAAATGACGACTACGTTGTTACTGTCTTTGATGTACCTTTTGAAGGGACGTAGGGCTATTGTAATTCCATATCCCATGCTCACTTTTTCTTCTTGGTCGAAGTTGCGGCTGTGAATTGGGTCATGGTGGGAGGGAAAGGGCGGGGATGTTACTGTGTTTTTCTTTTTGAAGGAGATAAAATATGTTACTTAAAACTGCCACGCTGTCTCCGCAGTGACGGCATCATGCGCGGGCTTCGCCTGAGGTTAGAAGTGAGAAGCACCGCTGCTGTGCGGTTGGGGTGGTGGGAGCTGCGTGACCGGTGACTCCGGGCTTCCCGCTGGAGCCGTCCTGCGCAGGGGGATCCGCCGCTGGCTGCTGGGGCGAGCGCGGAGCCATTCTTCCGCCTTCACTTCCTCGGCTCTTTAGCCCCCATTGAGCAGCGAACAGTGGCGGGGGACAAAAGCTGTATACACTGTACAAACAGAGCACCAAAGCGGCAGTACACTGACTCATTCTTCGCTCTGTGTGAGAACTGAGGGGGACTCTATTCACCGCCTTTGTGCTGGTGTCTGTCAACAGCGCTGTTTGAGGCCAGCCCCATTGTGCCGGCCAATGTTTCTTATTGACCCGAGTCTGTGCCCGCAATGTTCCCAGGGTCGAAGTTGCGAGCGAGAGAATGTTTGAAAAGGGGTAATCGTGGGCTAAATGCGTTTTGCTGCATTGTCGTCTGACCTATTAAATCTAAACTGCGGTCCACGTTCATGCAAACAGGTAATTATGTAGTCACAGCTGCAGCCATTGACATCTGGTTACCGCCCCGTGGAAAAAGGGGATGGGGCGCTCGCCTCTCCCTCCAGGCTCTCAAGCGCTGAACTTTAATGATATTAACTGAAAATAGAGGGTGGATTAGCGAGACTGACAGGTCAACAAGGTGGATACTTTATCCGTGTAGGCAGAAATATGTCCGAGCACAGTTGCTTGGGTATTTTTGCTACCTTATGCATCAGATTTTTCCCATAGCTGCGGGCTTGGCTGGGCTCTAGATCCAGTTATTATTTAGCGGTTTTAGATCAGGAGAGGCTGCAAAATACTTTTGTCATCCTGTCTTGCAGAATGTCTGTGCAGAACAGCTCTGCAAACAGCTACCACATTAAGTAATTTTATTTTTTTTTCTAAACTGAGCGACGTACAATGGCTCTCATCCCTAGAGGCCGAGTTGCCAGGATTTCCAGATAACAAGCCTTCATTATCAATAGGCCAGCATTTCAAAACTTAGTGGTAGGTGTACAAGGGTAATAAAACATTGCTGGCCATAAATTATTTTAGGACAACTGCTTTTTCTTTTAATGTACTTTGGAACTGAGGCATAGTATTTGCATGTAAATTAGTCTGACACATCCTCTCTCTCATCCCCCTCTGCTCCCCCCTTCTGCTGGGGAGGGAAGAGGTCTCTACATAACATAGATAATTATTAAAACAGCGTGCTTTTCTGTCCTGTGCAACTTTCAGCGACGGGGTAGACAACAACCACTATGGAAATTAGGAGAGAGGGTTACATGGCCCTGGGTGACTTCCGTGGCACATCAAAGCTGGGAGCACACTCAGTGCTGGGCAGCCCTGGCAGCGGGGCAGGAGGGGAGTGCAGCCAGCTGATAAATCCCTGCTTTAAGGGATCTCTTGCAGGAATGAATAGTTAGCTGCTTCTCCTTGCATTTGCATCCCAGTGCTGTTCCTTAGGAGCCAATTCTTCTGAAGAACTGTTGCAATGTGGTGTGTAATGCGACAGAGAGAGTAGGTGCTACATGTTATGGCAAATATATAAATAATCCTTCATAGTTATGGGAGGACTGTAATTGCTAAAAGTGTGAAACTTTCTCCTGCAAAGGCATGTCCACTGTTTCGGAGCAGAGGGCTGGCTCTTCACTCATGGAGCAGGGAGGGAGAAAAGCGGGTCTGCTCAGACTCGTGGGAACCTGCTTATATTGTGGATCTCTAAAATTGTCTTGTACAGGCATCTGTTACGTAATTAGCTTTTTCTCTTTTACTGTGGGTTGTTTTTTACTTGATTTCTACCTTTGTCTACTCCTTACAGGCCTCTATAAAACTTACTAACTCTGTTATGGAAGAAGCAAGGGTAAAAGAGCTAAAATCAAAAATATTTCAAATGTATCCAGAAATGTGTTGGCATTAGCATCTTTTTCAGGCAGAGGACAGTAAGGAAAGACCAAGTCCATCTACCAGCAAAAGGCAGTTAAATTACATCTTCACAATTGTCTGATTCTGTGGCTCTTTGATACTTATTGCTGTAGGAAGGAATAAATTTCCTTAGGGACTTTTCTAGGATATACCAGAAAATGTGGTATTTGCTACCTGTGTGTCAAGACAATTTTTTTCAAATAGGCAGAAAATTCTTTTTGTGCATTCCCCAGTAGATTTATTAACTTCATAAAAATACTAGATAGTCTTAGGAATTTGTTGTTTCTCACCTATGTAGCTCTGTCTCCTAAACCATTTGCCCATTTCTCTGGTTAAAAAAAGAAAATATTCAGAATAGAGTATTTCTTCTTCAGCACCTGCTATTTTTTTCTACTGTAAAGGGAATACCAAAGAATAATATTTATCTAAAGGACTCAGTTGTCTAAAACAGTGTTCTCCTCAGCTGTGTTATCTGTAGAGGAGATAAATGAGACTGAAGATTTATCGTATAGAAGTCTCTAAATGCCTTACAGTCTTTAAAATACTTTAATTTTATAACTAAGAAAACCTGTTCCACTCCAAATATGAAAAGTCAGGAAGAACTTGAAATGAGAATTCCCAGCAGAGATCAAGAAGCTTCCTGGCTAAATTGCTTTTTCCCCTGACTTACCAAGTAAGTAAAACTTGAGCAAACTTTTAACTTGGATACTCAATTTTGATGCCATGTGCATCCTGTGATATCTCAGCTGTAACTGAGTGTCTCTTTAGGTAATTCAAAAGGAGTTGTAAGAATACGCTTTTCAAAGAGGCAAAGATGACTTCTTGTCTTTAGATATGTCACCCGACATATTGAAATAGGTATTAACCACTGCAGCATTCTTACACCTTTGGAAGGTGGCGCTGTATAACGAAAGGAAGGTTGAAAACTAGTTGTAGAAATAATTACGTGCTCAGTGGTTTGGAGCATTAAGGTAGTAATATCAATGTAGTCAGGGGGAAACCTTGCGTGGTATATGTAGCTTAGTTTCATGCTTCAGCAAACAAGGCATTATAGACAGACTTCTTAAAGTTCTAGACAAAATAAGAGAGCGGAGAATGTAGACTTCTTGGATATGGACTGAAAACTGATTACCTGCACGTGCAATATGGGTACTCAACATCCTGGCCCGCTCTTCGTGGAGAACAGCTTCAGTGTGGGCTCCTAGGTTTTCCCAGAATGAAAAATTCATAATGACTTAGTTCCTCTAATTAATTTTCTTGAAGTAGTAGGAGCTTGCAGAGGTAAAAACAGGCAAATAAGCATAAAGAATTTCACTTGAAATAAATAATGAGGGGTTTGGGTTTTTTTCTTGGAGGTGGTAGTACTTGCAGGGCTAACTATTAAATAGGAAACAGATCAATGCTTAGCAGCTTTTCCTTTATCTTTCACAGTAGCAGCATGTATCAAATGAAAAACTAATAGTAATTTATTATACCTTTTACAAATAATTCTACTTTTTTTTTAAAGATTTGTTTATGTAGTGGATTGAATTATGATTAAGTTTTAATGTATCTCTTTTTTCTATTTTAGTTTAATATGAGTTAGCCTGTGTGAGACTCTTCACAATGCAACAGTATTAGCTATCAATCAGTATCTCTCTTTATGCATTGGAAATGAATAATTTTCTTTCTGAAACTGGTATACTTACTGGTAAAGTCAGCCCTAACTATGATGCATATATATAGAATTTATACATGATGCATATGTAGCCATAATCTAAATGGGCATAGTTCGTGTACCTTTCTTAGAAGGAGAATGAAGTATGAGTCAAAAAAAAGAAAAAAGGTTTCTAACAGAAATTAGTTGGCTTGTGTCAACAAAGGGCCCCAGGATATCATAACCTATGTGTAAAAGCAACAGTACGCTTGGCACGCATTGCCCCTGCAAGTTCAAAAGAACTTTATGGAAACTGAAATAACCTTTCTAAAAATATATTCGAGGGCATACCCTTTGAATACTGGAAATAACGTTCCGATAGCACAGTGTGGGACAGCCCTTTTCCGATACATAGTGTCTGTGGATTACAGCTATAAAGAAAATACAGCAGTGAAGTGTAGGAATGGACAATACCTATAGATGAAAGCTAACCTGTCACTACTGCTCCTTTTAGGATTTGTCTTTGTACAGCCTGTGGGAAAGCATTTGTGGTTCTGTGAGCTCCCAATACAAACAACTGAATGTAAGCAATTTTCCTCATAAAAATTTTTTCAGGTTTAAAAAAGTGCGTTTATCTCAGCAGAAAACTGGAATAGCACAAAACATTTAAAATTATTTTTGCTAACTTTAAAAAAAATAATAATTCATTTAAAGCCCACTTTATTTATTTCGGTTTAAAAATGTACAATATTATAAATAATTCATTTAAAGCCCACTAGGTAGCTTACTTATTTCGGTTTAAAAATGTACAATATTATCTAAAACTGAGACAACATTATGAGCATGTTCATGTAACACGTAGTTTTCTGGATGTTTCGAAATGAAGAGCTCAGATGTTGTTTTACATAAACACAGCTATAGGGAGGATCAGGTATTTTAGGTGTTAACATACTGTCTAAAGCAGAGAATTTCATTTCAGAAAAAGAAAACTGCAACCAAGATCAGATCAGTAATGGCTTTGGAAGACAGCTCTGTTCTTCCTGCCATGGGGGCAAATGTACAGTAAGAGCAAAGAAGTGGGGTTGGATTACAAATTACCTCATTTAGACTGTGTAAAATCCAGATTTATTGCCCCAAAGTAATCAAAGCCTCCATTACGAATGTCTTGTTATACTCGGTAATATGAGGGCAATTGGCTAGTCAGCTAAATTTTCTGGTTTTGTAACTCTTTAAAAGTTGAAACAGTTTGCTTTTTGCTATTGGTTTTATTGCATGTGGGCATTTCTCATATTCGAGTTAAGATTTATTTTTTTTTTTTTTTCCCCCAGTTACTAGAATGAAATTAATTTAGTTCATCTCTCAGTCATGTTATGACTTATATTGCTTTTCATTAGGGAAGATTTCCATGTATAGGCAGGATGCAGTGGTTAAACAGGGTTTTGGAACAAGAAAACATAGATTACAATCAATGCAAGTCAGCCTCGACATGGGCTTCCTTTTACCTCCTCTGACTATTGTCACAGCTTCCCCTCATTCAGTTCGGTGGTGGTTGTTCTTTGTGTGAGACCGATAGATAGTATTGATAGATCAGCAAATGTTGGGTTTATATTTGATCTCTTGTAAAATAGAAAGGCAGCTCTGGCTCCTTCAGAATTCCTCATTACCCTAATGACAGAATTGCTGCTCTGCAGCCTTCAAGAATGAAATAAAAAATTATTTGGATAGTAAAGAATTTTCAACAACCTATTCTTGCTTTATTTTTTTAAAGGAATTTCTGCTCTTTGATCATTTGAGAACTGTCTGTTTTTCTTTGAAGGAAAATAGGCATGGCAGTACATGCCAAATTCATGCAGGAGGAATACTTACTCGATTTTAGAAATGCTGCTAAAGGTCATAGTGCCAACTACCTGGTTAATTCATCTTCATTTATAGAATCGGTGATGTAAAAACGTGGAGGGCTTGGAGCCCTCGCAGTACCGGCAATGTAAGAGCTGCTCAGGTATTTCTAGAAAGAAGATGTGTATGCCTTCGTTGCTTCTGGAGAAGGTAGGTGCAGCAGAGGGTTAACTCTCTGACATACTGAAGTGTCTTAATTAGAGCTTGGCAATGAGCCATGGTCAGTAGAAAATACACCATGCCTGAGACAGCAGCAATAACTAGTGGTTTGAGCCTCTGGCGAGGTCTCCTGCATTCAGCAGCACTCTCTGCTTGTGCCTACCTGTTGTGGGAAAGCAAGATGCTGCCCAGACCTGAAACAAAGCAGCCGAGCATTTTCCCATCCAGCTTCACCATTGTAGCCTTAAAAGAAAGGATGTGGGGATGCGGAGAGGGGGGAGATACCTGTCAAGAAGAGTAGTTTTTGCAGCCATTCACTGCACATAGAAGCCCGCAGTTGAACGAGGGGCTACTTAAAACTGCAGAGCAAATCTGGTTTTGCATGCTGTAGAGAATGAGTACAATATTTGCCTTAAAATGGGAAAATGGGAGAATTTGAGGCTGAGAAGATTTTAAAACATTGATGACCTGTGGTGATGCTTTTCAAATTGGGAATTACTGCATTTTTATTGAAAAATGATGATGATTTACTTGTAAGAATTATTAATAGATACTGCTTTCCCAAGGTTATGGCCTATTTACAGGCCTGGTGGGAAAAACAGTATCCGGTTGCCCGATAAATGATATATTGTCACAGGATGGAAAATACAGATTAAATGTAAAACAAAACACCAAACCTGTTATTTAAAAATGAAACAATAAAACTACTTATAATTTCAGGACTAGGTTGTTCGATCTTACAATGAGAAATACAGAGATAGACTTGTGATAAAATTGAGCTGATAACATTGTGTATGTATGTAGAGGCACATATTCAGAGAGACAGTAGGGTAGGTACTCCTCAAGCTGGTGTGTTTGTAAGGTGTGTAGAAAGGCACGTATCTTTACAATTTTTGAAAAAACAGCATTTGTAAGACTGTATCTTGGGGTCTGTGTGAATGTTGAAATGCCCCATACCTGTATTTGAAGAGAAGAAAAATGTGTTGTAAATTTGAGGGAGTTTCCAGAGGTACCAACAGTAGTTAAGCTCTTCTATCTCTCACTGAATTTCAGTGGGAATTAAACACCTAAATCCAGTCTGTGAAGGCCTGAAAGTCATCATCTCTTACGTACAACAACATTAATAACACATTGCAGTCTGACTCTACAAAACCACAGTACCAAAAATAGTCTTTACTGGTATTAATAATAAGTAACAAAATGGAATCAAAACCATACCTGTGTGTATTGTTAAATCTCCAGGTAGACCCTATTCACTTCAGTGGGACTCTGCATTACATAGTAAATCATATCAGAGGAGACTTGCAGGTCACAGCAGAGTGGAAGTCCTGCTAATTAATTAGGTACTGAATGGTCGTTTAATCCATGCCAGTTGTCTGCATAACAATAATCTGTTACTTTAACACCTCACTGGAGCATTTCTTGAGTTTCTAACTCTACCCTTGCCTATTCAGTGGCGGCAGAGTGGCAATGCTGGTGTTGGCTTTGCGTGTGCCAGGCTGGTGGGTACCATTATGGACCTATTCAGCACTGTTTGAGTAGGTTTTGATTATATGGAGAGAAATCTAAAATATCAGTGTGAATTACAATCTGCAGTTTGCTCTGATAAAAACCCACTTCGAATAAGATGGCAATGGCCCTGGAAAGACTATCTCCCATTTTATGCTTTCTACTCACAAGTTTGACTTTTTGCCTGGGATCGTGCATCACTTCAGAGGAACCCATCAGAACCTTCCAGCAGTGAAAGTCCACCCTACAAAGCAAAAAAAGGACCTGTTTCCATAGCATTCAATCATAGTGCAGGCTGCTTCAGAAGAGAAGGACCTTCTTTGTGGAGAACACCGTCTGCTTAGGTCTTATTGCATGAAGAAAGGTTACCTTCTGCTTGAAAAAGGTGATCGCTTTTAATTTATAGTAAGCACAGATAGTAAAGAATTCTGGGTCCTATGGAAGACTTCCCAGTACATGTCCCTGATTGGAATATAAAGAATTGAGCTTCTTGGATTTATCCATCTGCATTATGCCTCTGAGACAGCCAACTCTTCTTGTGTGGGCACTTAGTTGTATGCCACGGATAGTTGAAGTGACTCTTCCCTGCCTAGTGAAGACATGGGTTATTCTTTCCAAAGAAACAGCACGGGAAAATTGATGATGTCCTTGAGGATGAAAATGTTTTCTTCTGACTAAACTGGTCTTGGCTACATGCAGCTACTGCCAAGTTAATTATACCGCAGAAGTTGTGTGTTTACATTTTGTGCATATGTTTTCTAGGAGAAATATTTGGGTAGTCAATGATCTGCTCTGCTTTTCCAAATGTTTCTGCAATTATTTTAAATAGAAATAGAAGAGCAAAGTCAATACTCAGATATATTACTGTAGACAGTTTGCATGTGTATTTGTTTATTCTAAGGAATGTAATGTGTCTGTATAAATTTCTATTTAAACACTTGTAAAAATAACAGTTTGACCCAGTTATCTGAGAGCAGTTGTTTTATGGAAGGACTGCTGAGGATCAATTAAGATCTACCATGAGAAAATACGTGTTGGACTGCATAATGAATATTTACAGTGAAAATTTCCATAGCTAAATTATTTGAAAATTAGCTATATAGCACGTGTTTCACTGATACTTTCAATATTTAATGTCACTCTTTTTAATAAGAATCACAAGCAAAAGGGTTTTAAGAACCAGGAAGAAAAGATCATATTAGAGCCTTAGCTTGTAAAATAAACCAGGAAGAAGTTCATATTAGAGCCTTAGCTTGTAAAATATGTTAAGGAATGAGGTTGAATTTTAAAAAAGTCCTGAAGAGAAAAGTAAGTACTTGCAAAAATATTTACTTTTTAGATATACTTGTCAGGGAACTAGATTTGCTCATTTCATTATATTGATTGTAGCAAAATAATTTGTGTAATATTAAAATGACAGTTAAGTGGCTGAAAATTGTATGTGTGCATATATACATTTATATGTAAATGTATTCAATTCAGATATTATTTCTTGGATTATGTGTTTTATTTCAAGCTCAGTTGAACAGAGGATGGTGGCAGCCAAACTGTTGCCAGGTAAAAGAATGAGTCAGTTAAATTGTAATGGGCATCGCACATTTTCATATTTCTTGTTTTGCAGAAGTGTAGTCATATGGGTTTGTAAAACTTGTTGGTGGGTGAGAAACGCATCTTACTGCCTTCTTCACCTACTTTTGACATGGTAAAATGGGGCACAACAGGTTGCAAGAATGAATCATAGAATCATAGAATCATTAAGGTTGGAAAAGACCTCTAAGATCGAGTCCAACTGTCGACCCAACACCACCATGCCCACTAAACCATGTCCCTAAGCGCCTCATCTACTCGTCTTTTAAATACTTCCAGGGATGGGGACTCACCCACTTCCCTGGGCAGCCTCTTCCAATGTTT
>NW_008794544.1:1374326-1386312 GCF_000699145.1 Aptenodytes forsteri
CACCTCGCTACAACCTCCTTCCAGGTAGTTGTAGAGAGCGATGAGGTCTCCCCTCAGCCTGTTTAGCCTTCTCCAGGCTAAACAGTCCCACTTCCCTCAGCTGCTCCTCATAAGACTTGTTCTCCAGACCCTTCACCAGCCTCGTTGCCCTTCTAATCTATGCCGTTCATTCTAATGAAATAGTGATCAAGATCCTATGTGTAATGTGGGTGTTCAGCATCAGCAGGCATTTCTTGGGAAAGAGCCTGTGTACTTTCTGCAATGTGCTTCTGCATTTTATGGTTCCTGTGTATGTTGTGTTTATGTTATATACAGTTCAGTTGTATTATATGCAGTTCAGAGACTAATGGAATAAATATGTCTGAGCATGGGACCATTCTGGACTAAACTCGAGTACTTGAAACACTGTCTTGGTATTGTGATTTAAATGCTACTTAGCTTCAGTGAGGCTTCACAACGTATAAACTTGGGCAGATCTGGCCCTCAAATAGAGCTGTGGGCTTTGTAGTATTATTGTATTTGGGTGACTTCAGTTAATGTTAAGGGGAAGTGAATTCATAGGTAAAAAATTCAACACTTGATTTTTGGCTTTGTTGTATAATTGCACAGTATTTTATATAGTGCTTTTGCTGCAAGTTTTCTCTCCACAAAGATGAATTCTTCCCTGTCCAGAGCATTTTCTGTTTAAAATCAGATATGTGAAGCAAGGACAGCAAAATTAGAAGGGCTGGAGTTTGAAAAGATAGATAAATCTCTCTATTTAATCTAATTCACTTTTAAATCTAATAGAATCTCATTCAGCCTATCATAGGTGACTGTAAACTTTTAGAGGTATAATGTAATTTACTGTATGATAGTTGTAATTTTTTTTGGTTTAGGAAATTAAATAAATGCCTTCATTGCATCATATCTTGCAAAACCCTAGAACACAACACAAGGAGATGAGTAACAATCCCTTTGGATTTGTTAAAAATTGTGTAAAATGAATTTAGTTTTCTTTAAAAAATAATATTGGGGTCAACAGGTCTTGTGGACAGAAGGGAAACAGTACATGTCAGAAGCTTGACATCAGTAAGTGTGTTTTTATGCCATCTCAGTAACCTTCCGATAGCAAACTAGGAAGGCAGGAGCTATACAATATGTGCAAAACTCCCTTTAAAACCGTAGTGCATCATTATCAGTGAGTGGTTCGTTGTCTGAATGAAAAGATACATTGAGTTTGCTTCCATAGGACACTGCCTTGGGTTAATGGTAGCTACCAGCATTTTTGTTAATGATCAGGATGATGGAACACTCAGTGTGCTCATTAAACGCGTAGGTGATACCAAGCTGAGGGGGGCTGCTAATCCAGTTTCAGATTCCTTTAAACTGTAATATGGCCTTAGGTTTCAAAATTAAGTTGACAAGTTGGAGAAAGGGCCTGAAAAAAAAATTGGCAATCGGAAGGTACAGTTTCAAAGTGTTGGACATATGCAGAAATCAGTTATGCAAATGGGGATCAAATGGTAGGCAGTAGTTCTGCAGAGTAAAACCTTGATGTTACTGTAGATATGAAGCAAAATATGAAGCAAGAAAGTCATTCCCACCCCCCCAAAAAAAGTAATAAGGAATAACTTTTCCAGATAAATAAAAAGGGGTCTTTTTGGTTAATATTATTTTGATCCATGGTGACTCTTTTCACCCTTCCCATGTTGGCGATCCATACAGCTCCCTTCTTTCCATCCTTCGTGTCCACCTCGGTCATCCGAGAAACCAGTGAGTCTGTCCTTTTGTCGAGAGGATTTCTTAGGCCTGGTGATGGAACAAATCCTTAGGTGTCATAAAATGTGTTGGATTGGGAAGGTGGCATTGGCCTGCCTTCGTTTAGTTGGGGAGAGCCCCATAGTTGCCATCATCATGGCGTGTCTGCGATATCCTGCAGTTGGGACAGTCACTGGTCAAAAGATGCTTTTGTGGCCTTTCAGGCTGCTCTGTGAGCATGGTTCTAATTCATCGAAGCACTGATACTACGCATGACCTCCTCCTATGTCAGACTGACTCTCATGAGTCAGTCACAATGTGTTTTCAGTGGATAAAGTATGTTGTCAAGGGTTTCCCTCAATATAAAAGGATTAGCTCTGGAGAAACTCTTTTCTACAGCTATTCAGTGACAGAAAATGTGCATTTTTTTAATGTAGGATCTCTTGGTTTTGATTAAATTATGTTAAAACAAGTGCTGAGTCAGTTGCATGCATTTTAATAGGTATAAATACAGGATATGAATACAGGTATATAATACAGTTTGTTCAGCATGCAATTTTCAGTCACTTAGGTTTTTATTACTTCAAATGAAAGAGGCTGTACAAGCATAAAAAATTTAAACCATTTAAAAAAATTTAAACCAATTAAAGCAAGGTTGCATTCCTGGTGAGAAGAACGAACAACTTTTTGCTGAATTACCTTCAGTTTAGATTCAGACTTATTTTTTGCATCAGTATTTTTAAACCAATGATTTTTAAAACCTTTTCATGTTTGTTTGAACAACAGAAGGTTTCCAGGGCATCTGTGTTTTCCTTTTCAGTGACTAAGTTTTGCTTCCAGGTAAGTGATGAGATTCCTGGTCTTTGAGTATTTCAGTTTAAGGGTAGCTTTTGAAGACTTTACTCCCCTCTAATCATGACTATTTAACTCACGTCTGGGGATATTTGAAAATAATTGAGGCTTTTAAGGTGTTTTGGATGGATGCAGAACACAGAATTGAGAGGAAAGGAAGGACTTCCCAGCTGAGGACTCCAGACTCCTGTTGCATCTGCCTCCCTCCAGCCTGCCTGGGAGCTGATCTACCCCCAGAGCCTCTCGTTGTGGTTGCCTGTGGCTTCTGGTGGTAGAAACAAGAATGTAAAAACAGCTATTTTGGGTAATACAGCAGTACCTCTTGCAGTACCCGGTCTCCAGCAGTAGCCAATGCTTGGGGAAGCTTTAAGGACAGGGCAATAACAGAGCGGTGCTTTTGTTCAGCTTCCAGCCGCTTGTGGCTGGAAGGGCTTCCTGAGCAAGAGGTAGTGTCCTCGTGGTTAATAGCCCTTCACTGATCTCACCTGCCCCGCTAAAGCACTCCTTGAACTTCTGTCAACTGTTTCATCATCTGCAATAACTTATGGCAGAGTATCGCACCCTGTGTGATAAATGAAGTTATTTTTTCTTAGCTTATCATGCTGGTTTTATGTAATGTCCGCTTATTCCTGCATTAGAAGCAACAATGCACCATTTTACTCACTCAGTGCTTTCCATGACTCAAGACTCAAATGTATTCCTGTTTGTCACACAAAATTAAAGTTTACCAAGGGTCAGGAGCAGGGGGTACCGGTCACACTGTTCAGTCCTTTCTTTTTGAGGCTGAACAGTCCTAGATATTCTTTCTACTGTTCCCTGAACACTTGGAAGTTTAACTATATCCTTTTACAGGAGAGAGGATGAATAAAGGGGGCACTTCTTAAGATCATTATTTTGTACAGCAGCATAAAATATTTTTGGTTTAGTTCTCTTTTTCTTACGTAAAGCCAAATACTCAATTGCTTTTTGACTGCAGCAGAGTCTGAAGCAGATGTTTTCTTATAAATCATCTCTTGTAACCCCCCAGTCTTCTTCCTGAGCAATAGAAAATAGTTTAGCGTGCATGTAAAGTTTGGATATTTTTCCCTCAATGTGCAAGGCTTCACACTTATCTGCATTGAATTTCATTTGTCACTTTATATCCCATTCACACTTCTCCGTGAGGTGCTTATGCAGCTTGTCGCAACTAGCTTTATTTTTACTAACATAAATAGTTGTAACCTCCTTACTAATTCTGGGGGGAGACTGTATACAGATTGCAGTATTAGATTCCTGTGGGATTTGACTGATGATTTCCCTTTATTGAGAAAATTAACCACTTTATTCCTCATTTTATTTCCTGCCTTTCCCATTCATCGATGTGGTGATTATCCTTCTTATTGCATGACAACTTAATGTGATGTTCTGTGTGGGGTAGGGGTTTTTATGATCTCCTTGGAAGGGACCTTCTGAAAACCTCTGGAAATTCAAGTAAACTGTTTTGGAGTGATACAGATCTGTAGTTTGGCTCCTTTCAGCCTCGCACCAAACCATCTGATCCCAGTTACATAGTCTCTCGTAGTTTTTCCACTGGAAAGGGAGGCAGGAGGGCATCTAAGGACTGCCTCTCCTTCCATGTAGAAGCTGGAGTGGCTCTTGGTACACCACCTGGACCAGATTGTGCCAGTCTTACAAGGTAACCAGTGCCCTGGGCTAGGGGAAGAGGAAACCAAAATTTGAGGTAAATCCAGCAAGTGGGAAATGAGATACGTGAAAACGTAAAAGGGCATAAATGGGATGCTGGCAATCGTTGTTGGTGTTCTTTAAAAGTAACGTTTTTCTTGGCACCTGGGCCATTCTTGTCCACAGTTTGAGCAATGTTGTGTGATATGGGACTGTTTGGGGAAGATGGAGAAGCAGTTTCTTTAGAGTAGTCCCATTGACTCCACTGAAGGTTTCATCATGCTGCACATCAGAGGTTGTTGGATAAGGGAAACCACCTTGTTTAACTGCTAGCTGCCATTTTAGGCTAGCCTGTCCAGGAGTCCATCTTCTAAAGCATCCTGCTCTGCGTTAGCGTGTGTGCTGGAGTATGTCTGTCTCTGATACTTGCAAGGGTGCAAATATATATCTACAACTTTTAATTTGCTATTAGCTTTTTAAAAGAACTTAGTCTTAGTGTAGTGGTTACTAGAAACTGTCAGTAAGAGATTGGATACCAGCTCTCGTGGTGGGCTCCATGTCTGGGATTATTTTGAAGGTAACAGTTTAACACTTGGATCAAGTAGAAGGACTCAGGATATGGCACAACATAAGCTGTGAGATCAGTCATGTCATATCAGTGATATAAATCAATGATGATCACAATAATCATGATGTAGTAAATAAAAATTAATAGCATTCTTAACAGATATCCAGTCTGAAGTAAATTTACTCAGAAGAAATGAGTATGATTAAGGCAGTGAATTCCTTGCAGTCATAAAGCCCAGGTCATCACCTTCATATTTTCTGTCTGATTAGTTCGGGGATTATTTCTGGTTCTGTTATGTCTGCTTTCATTTCATTACAGACACAATTTCATCAAGTATTAATAGTAAGGGGTGTAGGAGAAAACTTTTGCGTCTGGTTCCTTGCTGCCTTATCAGCAATGGGAGTGTTCTGGAAATCATGGTCAACTGCTGCTTCAGAGCCAGCAGATGAAGAACAAGAATGCTACTCTGTTTCTATGTGAATATGAAATAAGAAGTCACTGTTTGACGATGAAGGGGGGTAAAATGTAATTAGCCAATCAATACCATGAATAGAAAATCAGGTTTCAGAAGGTTAAATTTTGGAAAACCCCCCCCCAAAACCGCCCCCCCCCCCTTCCCCAAGTCAGTTATTTTCCCCCTTAAAATATTAAATGTACTCAAAACTTTCTGGCTGGGAAAATTGACAATTAATGCATGTAACATGCAATCTAGCAGTGTGGCTAGCTTCTACCTGAATAGTTTGTTTTAGCTTTTTGCATCCTGCAGCTGATAGAAGGATGTGATCACAGAAGTACTGCTGGTAAGAATGCTTTTGTTTTAACCGGGCTTGAAATTGGCACCTGTCAGGTATACATTGGCAAATGATTATAGTTATGCGAATAGTGGTACGGCCTCTATCTGAAGGCAAACACCTGGACCAGCTGGCAATATAGCAGGTATACCACTTTATCAATCAATCATTTCCCTAATGGAGTATCTCCTATTCTGGTACTCCTCCTTTCTTGACTTGAAAGTGCAGCTTTTAGTCATTTCGCAGAAGATTGCTTTGTAGCCAACTTTAATCACAGCAGAAAGCATTAATTATATAGTGAACTATGTGACATGTACTGACAAAAGTATGAAATCTTTCCCCAATATTCATATCAATAAATCAGGTAACTTCCAGGATAATAAAAAATACATTTTTACAGTCAAAGTTTTGATTCATGAGAAAAGCATCTTTTAATTTAGGAGATAATGAGGCTGTTAAAAATCCCTGGTTAGAAACAGTCTACATACTCAGGATTCTCACTTATGACAAGAAAAATTTTTTATTTAACAGAGCTCATCTGTGCTCACTCTTGTTATCAAGCCTAAAACTTCTCACAGAGTTTTAGTAAGTATTTTATGGGCTGTTCATAGCAGTGAGCCTCATGTTGTATAGTCAGTGCATCCAGGCTCAGCCTCTCATAGTTTAGAAACGTATTCCCTTAAGGTTTTAGTGACTTTGAATATTCGTTAAATACGATGGGATAATGATCCCAACTGCACTTTAAGATTAAAAGCAAAGTTTTGCCCATGTCCTTCTGTAGATCAGGGACAGTGGAGTCTTATTCTGGTTAGGTCCCATCTCCTGCACCCATTGCCACGTACGCGTGCACATTCCAGCGGCGCTGAGAGGCATGGCTAACATCTGTCGCATGCAATCCGCTCTTTGTTTCTCTTTCCTTTTCCCAGGGGTAAAGTTTCATATGGAATTTTGTTTTTACAGATTTTAATTTGTATTTCATTTGTTAAGTTTGCTTCCTAGAAGGAGCCCCAGCTGAAGGAATGCAGCTTGTACTTGAAACACAAAGGTGTGCTGCGGGGTGGTTCATGTAGGCAGGCACTCTTTTCAGAGCCTGTGTCTTGAAGACTGAAGTTTTGATTTGTGAATAAATAACTCCACATGCTTCAGCTTCAAAAATACCTTTAAATAATAGAAATCTGCCCACTAGAAAAATCTTTTGTATATCTAAGCCCTGTGTCTTGAAACACCTCTAAGTCCAAGTGATGAAGATCTTGTAATACAGTGCTGTGTTTTATAAGTCAGTGTGCTGATCAAAGGAGGGGTTTTGATATGCTCCTGGTAATCTGTTTTGCCAAGGAACTTCTAGCTGTTGTTTCCTCAAGAGTGGCTTGATGCCTGGAGAAGTGGTGATGTTGTCCAAGTGCCTGATACTCACCTCTCTCCTATTGCCCTGACAGCTGGGAAACTGAGTCTTCGGGTGGTTTGATGCAGTCCCAGAAATTAGCAGGAAAACACTGTTCACAGGAGAAGGTGGAATTCAAGTGCTCTCAATTCCCACCACTTAGAGGAGGTCTAACCATTTTGTCATCTAAGCACTGGTACCTTTGAGAAACAGAAAGCAGTGTGTCTGAAAATGACTTCAGAAAAAGGCAGTAACCCTGCTTGCCTAGTTTAAGATGTATTTATTTCTGAGGTCAGACCAGTATCAATTGTGACATGACATTTTTTTCAATATCTGGTCGTGGATATCGCTAAGTATTATTTTAAATTTTATGTGAGACCTTAGTGCAGGTGGGACTTTTGTATCTGTGATCAAGTTTTTCTTCACTGAAACCAGTATCGACTCTTTTTGTACCCCACTGGTACAAAACCAGGAAATGCATGGGTCAAATTTGCAAAAGTTGGATTGAAATCCCTTTAGGCTTGTTCAGTATTTCCTTATGTATGCAAGGATTGAACTGGAGGAAACTTGACAAGTTGTTTAATTGGTGGAGGAAGGATGGGCTCGTGGTACCAAAGGAAAATTTTGGATACCTGTGACGAGGACAGGTCTTTGCAATGCATTGGGCTAGACCCTGCAGTGAACTGTAAGCAAAACTGATGAGGCAGTGCTGAGTAATGCTGAGATGCTGAGTAATTCTTTAAACTGTGTTTTAGTAACTCATACCAAAAAAAGTGTCCTTTTCCAGTCTCTTGGTTCCAGAATTCGCTTTCCATAAACAGTGATCACATTTGCATTCTATTTTAGAAAATTAGGCTGCGCTAAGGTACCACGAGGAGCTCACTGGGATGAGAAGCATGGTGACCAGAGTATTGTCACCACTGATAAACCACCTCCTTTATTGATCTGTAGACAGAATACTTCTGTCCTCTACTCAGTTTAGTAATTTAAGCCTTTGTGGACAGACCATACCTAGTTGAATCGCTGAGGTTTGTTTTGTTTGAATGAATGCCTAATTCAAAGGCATTATTCAGGTTTTCCTTCTCTGTTAGGTCTGTTCTTTGTCGGGTTTTTCACTGTGAGTTAATATTATATCTGCATTGCATCTCAGTTAAAATATAAAAAAAAGTTTGCTTTCTCTCTGCCTTCTACCTTGTATTTTAAAAAAAAATCACACCTTCAAGTTAAAGATAGGTTAGATATTCTGCCACATATTTATGCTTTAGTGAGTAATTTAGTATGATTAAAGAAGCTTTCTTTCCCTTTTGCTTATATTATTGATGTACTTTTCAGATTTTCTTTATTTTCAAGGAAAAAAAAAAGCTTAATACTTTTATTAATTACATAGAAGAATTAACATTGTCAAATGCCTGCATTTAATTGGATTTGGAAATACCTTTAAATATATCTTTCATGCTTCTCGTCCCACACAGAAGGTGGGCGCAGGTTTTCTGCCTGCAGTTTGACTAGAGGACATCGGGTTTCATCTTGATCTGGGCTTGAGCAGCTTTTGAGCATGTGAAAAACTGAGCTCACAGGCAGCTCCTTCTCACCAGGAGCAGGGATGTGCATGTGCGAGCGTTGTGCAGTGTGTATCCAGAGTGACAGTAAAAAAAAAAAAAAAAAAAAAAAAAAAAAAAAAAAGACAAAAAAAAAGACTGGCTGCAGCCTGCTGAGCATAAGCAGCTGCTGCTCGCTGTCTTGTGCTGTGAGAGCACCTTTCTGACAGGTTCTCAGGCTCGGCTCGGGATTAGGATGGGAACCCACTTTGCCTCTCCTGACAGCTGCAGTGTTTAGTCACTGCGCAGTGACTTCAGCCCTGTGGCTTCTAAAGAATGTTTTAATTAATTTTTGATAGCGGGCAAACTATCTCAAGCAGAGACACAAACATATGTTGGAATTGGAGAAGACATAGTAGGGGGGCTGGTGAAGGGTGGCATCCAAAATATTATGAATAATTTTTTTATATAGGCTGATACACTTTGATTCTGATCTTGTGATCGTGTGTTTCAGTACTTTTATTTATTAAATTTCAGCTTATTCAAGATTAAAGTCTGCAGCGAGCCGGTCCTGTTTTCACAGATGAAGGTTTAATTTTGATGATTTGAATTGTAATCTAAGCGTTGTATCCGGTATTACCGTATTCTGCATGGTCTGTGTTTTGGCATGTGGAAGTAAAATTTAAAGTTTTCATAGGTAGTAATCCCAAACTGAAGGGATGCTTTTGTTCTACATAATTATTTTTGAGACGTCCCCTGAAATCAACATTTCTTCTCTAATGAAAAAGTATGCTGAAGCGAACAAGTACACTGCTGTTCTCTGCCGCAGAGTAAGAGGTTGGTGGGAACTTGAGGAGCCTTGGGAAGACACAAGTGCCGTTGTGCGAGGAGAGCCAGCCTGCCTCGCCAGCGCACTGTGAGCAAAAGCCAAGTTGAGCGAGTTTGTTATAGATAAAAGCGTTGGATCTCTCCTGCTTTCCCCTGGGACTGGCGGTGTCTCGCTGTAAATTGTGACTCCATCACACCCTGAAATACTTCCTGAACACCCAATTATTTTCCAAATAGCTTTTAAAACTGCACGAAATGTATCGGCATCCCCTCCTTTGTAAGCTTTCTGTAAGAAAACAAACTGCATTTGAAGGGTAAAAACCTTTTCACTTGCTTAAGTGTTTGGCTGCGTGGCTTGTGGTAGGAGCGGGGATGTGGGAGGCAAAATGTGGCAGCACTTGCCGGGTTTCACGGCCATGTATGAGATGCGACCTGCAGCCACTGCTTCCACTCGGCCAAACCCCCGGAGTGTGGTGCTTCTGTCCAAGGGTGTTTTCCCACCACGAGATTAGGGAAGAGGCTAAGGAGAGCTAGCTGGCTCATGGGGTGAGTTGCTGAGTATCTAGGTCACATTAGACCAGCAGAGATTGCAGTACAGAAATATATGGATACTCATTCATAGGAACCCTAAAGACACATGCCCAGCTACCCTGACTGCAGAACAAATTGGGTTTTTTCCTATCCTTGTCTCTTCTACCTTTCTTCCTACCTTTCTTTTACTGACTGGTCTTAGGAATGTTTTTTTTCCCTACCATTTTAATTGTGACCTCCTCGTGGTATAGCTAATCCCTACAATGAACCTCAGTCTGTATTTATTTTGTTTAAAATTGTTCTGAATTATCATGAGCTGTACTTTTTAAAATACGTCCTGAGTAACCTCATGGCCTGTTTTTCATTTTCACCTGTCCTTCCCTCCTGCTGTTTTAAGCTCAATTAATTTTTCATTAAAAATAAGTTTCTAGGCTTTTCAGGGTAGGAATTGCATCATCTTCCCTGTTTTGTGCATCCCTATAATAAAATGCCTGTTCCTATTTGTGATCTTAGGCTCACATGAAGGGTTGATGGCGTTATAGGGGAAACAGCCTGTTATGTGTCCATATCCGAGTTTGTATGAATAACTGTCAATAAGATGTGTCTCTGTACAAGATGTCATATCAAATTACTAATATCTGTTGCTGACTTTGGAATCCTCAAGAGGAATGTTGTAAATATTAATGAAACATGTTTTTCAACATCCCACTACTATAATAAACTATTATTCCCATTTTATGAAAGAAAAAAATTACAGCGTAGAAACTGCAAGGTACCCATGAATACAACAGACTTTTCTGGCAGGAGTTGGAAGTAACTGAATTTACTATTTCTGTGTTTTAACCAGGCGATATTATTTTTCCTAGCTGAAATTTGTTGATTCACATCATAATTGAAAAGGACTCTTCTGATAAATGGCATAAATGTTGCTATGGCTTCCCAGCATCTGTTTTCTGGCAGTCAGACTGCGGAGCAGCTTGGAGTTAGTGAAGCGTCTACCTCTGCTTGTGCCAGTTTGCAGAGCTGTGCTGTAATGGAGAGTGTCAGCAGGATTCTTCTCCTCTGCTTTACAACGAGAAGAAAAACTCAACACTGCCTTCTTAGTGTTTAAATTCTTATTTTGCTTACTTGAGATTTGTAAGAATAAATTAGGAGGGTGAATAGTTTAATATGTGTAACATACTATATAAAAGTATGTAGTTATATCATCATCCCTCAGCCAGTTGCTAGAGTTAAACACTGATGTTTTGCTTAATATAACAAATATCTCTGAATGCTAAGATAAAAATGTTGCATATGGTCCTGTAAACAGATGTTTTCTAACGTTTTGGATAAAGATGTACTGAGAGCTACATGTTTAAAAAAAAAGATCTATAGATTTTGCTATAATCCCAGTATTTATCATCTATTATCTGTTGCAATTGTGTAGTGGGCTTTCTCTGTTTAAGACTCATTCATAGGGAAGGGTTTCTGTTAAAACCTTAATTGCTTTCATTTTGGAAAAGTAAAAGCTAAATAACAGTATTGAACTCCTCTGAGATACGTAGAAACACACAGTACCGAGGGAAAGAAAATGGAGGAAGTCAAATTGTTATCCCAACCTGTGTACAGATTGGAGTTGCCACTTGTAGAATATAACAAAAACAACCTGTATGAAGCAGCATAGTAATTATGCTGTGAATAGAGGAGTAGCAGCTAGGACTGTTATAGAATGATAGAATCATTGAGGTTGGAAAAGACCTCTAAGATGACATCGAGTCCAACCATCTACCCAACACCACCATGCCCACTAAACCATGTCCCTAAGCACCTCATCTACATGTCTTTTAAATACCTCCAGGGATGGGGACTCAACCACTTTCCTGGGCAGCCTCTTCCAATGTTTAATCACTCTTTCAGTAAAGACATTTTTCCTCACGTCCAATCTAAACCTCCCCTGGCGCAACTTGAGGCCATTTCCTCTCGTCCTATCACTAGTTACTTGGGAGAAGAGACCGACACCCACCTCGCTACAACCTCCTTTCAGGTAGTTGTAGAGAGCGATGAGGTCTCCCCTCAGCCTCCTTTTCTCCAGGCTAAACAGTCCCAGTTCCCC